>NC_056749.1:735489757-735847257 GCF_019279795.1 Protopterus annectens
TATGCAGAATGCTGCAACAGGATAAAGGGCATGCAACAATTAGAAGAATTATTTACATAAAATGTATATTAAGTGAAACAGAACAAGCTGTTCCAATGAACAGGCACATCTTGAATTCTACAACCTTTCCAAAAGAATTTGCTGTGAGCCTAGAGCTGAATATTTAATTTATAAAACTATAATGATGGGAAGCAGATATGCTGTGTGTGAGGGTCCTTTCACCAATACATTTGAATTTATTTAAGAAATAGAGTTCTACATTATAGTATTTGGTGAGCTGTAATTCAGCAAAGTATCGTGATTCATTTGAGATTTGTGTATGAGCTTTCCTTGTGTATGTGTGTCTGTGTGTAAACGTGTGCTTCAGTGTGTGTGTGTGTTTGTATATGTACATGTGTGAGTGTAAGTGTGTCTATGCACATCTGAGTGTGTGTGTGTGTCTCTGAGTATATGCAATATACAGTGATATAAAGAATAACACAGTCTCACTACCAGGTACTTTGCATTTGTTACCTGCCTGTACAGCCACAGACAGTTAATTAGGGAATTCAGCCTTCTTCATGGTTTTAGTGCAGTCACATTAAACACAGTGCAGAAAACCTTTTGCTGATATCTTAGATCATTGCAAGAGCAAAATGTATTTATGTCCTAATGCACAGCTGTCTTCAAGCTTGAACTTGTTTAATTTGTTTTCCATTCTCCCTTTTAGGTGAAAAAAGCATTTCACATAGCTGTGTTTAATATAGGCATGTTTCGACAAATACTGATTCATTGAAAGATACTTGGTCTAAAGCTTATACAATATGCGGTCAGTTTTACAAGATGGACATTGAGAGTGCCATATGCATTTACCAGTGATTGCAATGAAGGAGTCTGTGGATTGTAGGACAAAGTTTTTCATTTCCATCATAAAAATGACTATACATGCACAGGAGTAGATTTAGGAAGAGCAATATTTCTGGAATTGGTGAAAAAGAAAATGCAAACCTATGTGTTCAGTAATATGGCAATATGATGCCAGCAGGTGTCCATGCAATGAGGACATTTCTGCTGAGCCTGTTATCCTGTCCACATTGGCTGGCATCACAGGCTACATCATCATGGGGCATTCTGCACTCTCCACATGTCTGAAGATGTTCCCACCACACTGAGGGCTGTGATGACCCACTACTGTCAACCAATATGTGACATGGATATCCCACCTCTGGGCCAGTAATCAAGGAGCCTCAATCCTCAGCAATGGCACCTTTGGGGGGATGTTCACTGGACAGATAAATAGGTACACACACAGTATTTCCAGATGCAGCTCCCTGCATCAAGTGCAATTTTCCTTAAGAACACACAGAGACCACAGTCAGTCCAGGGCTGGTTTCTCCCTCTTCCTCCAGATCTCCCCACTGGCACAGCTATAAAGTTGAGATCTCAGCTGAGTGATTAAGCCAAGACCTTCAGCACACTCTCTGTCCAATCAGTGAATCATGTCCCTGCCCAAGTAGCTGGCACATACACTCCTTGAGGTTTGATTTACACAGACACACACACACACACACACACACACACACACACACACACACACACACACACACACACACACACACACATACACACACTCCTGGGAAAGGCTGGCACAGATTTACTAGCTATGCCCCCTTCTGTGCAGACTATAAGGTATTTACCACTGCCACCAGTCACTCCTGCCAGCTACCTTAAGGCCCTTAACAAAGGGTGACCAATTTTACTGTGTAATATTAATATTAATACAAATGGTAGTTTGACCAAAAGTAAGGCTATTAGGAGTGACCCACACAGTGTCACCAAATAAATATGCATGTACTCTCAAAACTTAAATATCTTTACAAAGATTAGCTACAATGAAAAGTTTAAATATATTTAATAGTAAATAATAAAAGAGTAAGAAAATACTAAGTATATATTCACAGTGACATCAGAGTTCAAAACACGGGAAATATTTAAAATAACATTGCAGGACAGCCACAGATAAATAAAGAAAAATATCTAAACTAAGCTTCACTATATTCCTGACTGTATCTAAGAGAATTACTATAGCCTAAAAATGTACTAATACAGCAAGCAGATAATGTGGTGAATGTTTTTTGTTGTCAGGTCCAAGATAGAATACAAAATGTTTCTTCTCACCAAGAGACTTCTCAAAATAATATCTAAAATATTACTGCTGGTATAGCTTGTAGAATGACATCATTTCTGGTCATCTGACTTCTAGTTCTCAGGCAAAACCCCCATTGCTGGAAGCTGGCAGGACTTAGCACCTACCTGTAAAAATACACATAGAAGGGCTTCTGCTCAGATCTTTGGCAGGTGCTGGAAGTCATAAAACAATTGCATTCTCCAAGCTTTCAGAGTAGTGATTAGTTCACCCCAAAGACAATACAGAATGCTTCCTAGTACAGAACCGGTGTCTCTGGCTGCCTTGAAATCTGTGAGACAGCATCTTTATGGCTGGGCCTATAAAGTGATTTAATTTCTGGTATTCTTCTAAAGTTTGCTGGACTGAAGTTAACCCTTCAGCTTCCTCTATTAAAACATATACATTTAAACAGTTACAGTAATGCATGTACATTTCTGCTCTTTCCAGTAGAGCACACTGTGGATGCATTTCAAACACAAGCACTTTACAAATACCTTTTCAACACAGACATCTGTACAAAGCAGTTTGATATACACATGAGACACAGTTCTAATACATTTGTAACACAAGCATCTTATATAAATTAGTTTGATATTCACAAACGACGTACAGTTATTTATGAAATTCCAGCTAGATATGCTGGCAGTACCTCCTTTTGTCATACTTCTTCCCCCTTTGAAGACTCAAGCTAGTTTTTCCAGTGACCGTTGAGAATTGTTGCTTGAGAGGGATGAGCCTTTGTGGGAATACATTATACCACTCCCTGTCTTGACAGCCCATCTGCGTTGGCATTGCTAACCCCACTGTGGTGCTGCAACCCTAGGCTCTACCTTAGTAACTTGGAATTTTGCTGGCTGGCCGGATGTAGCCATGTTAAGGGATTGTGGTCTGTAACTACAGTGAATTTCCTTCCATACAGATAAGGCTAAAGTTTCTGCAGTGCCCACACTATGGCTAGACATCCCTTTTCTACAGCTGCATAGCATTCCTCCCTGGGTTGGAGCCTATGGTTGAGCTATACCACTGGGTGCTCTTCTCCCTCGGAGGAAGCCTGGCCAAGTACACCCCCACAGCATGGTTTGACGCATCCACCTGCACAACAAATTATTTCCTCTGATCTGGACTGGCTAACACAGGGGGTCCTCCCAAAGCTTCCTTATGCTTCTGGAATGCCTGCTCACATGCTGGGGTCCACACTGCCTTATCTGGCTTGTTTTTCCTTGTCAGGTCTGTGAGGGGGAGCAGCTATTGTACTATAACTGGGGACAAACTTTCTGTAGTACCCTGCTCTCCCTAAGAATGCCCTCACCTGCTTTTTGTTAATGGGCAGACCATGCCTGAATGGCTTTCACTTTGTCAGGTTCTGGACTGATCTTACCACTCCCCACTATATGTCCCAGGTAGGAGATGTCTGCCATACCCATCTGACCATTACTAGGCTTAATGGTCAATCCTGCCCTCTGTAAATCGTGGAAGAAATTTACTGACCTTTGTTGCTTCTGGGGTTCAGTTATTCCCTTCCCCATTACCTCCATGACCCTGGCGAAGAGTCAGCATCTCTTTTTCATGTTGCCTCTGCCTCTCATTTTCTTCAGCTTCCAGATGCCTCAGTCTCTTTGCTGCTTCTAATGCCATTTGTTTCTACTGCCACAGTCTCTCTACTGATTCCAGTTCCAAACGTTTGGCCTGCAGTTCAAGTCTCTAACTCCAGAGGGATTTTAAGTCCTCTGAGGCAAAGTTGAAGTGTCCATTTTCTTAGAGTTGTACATCCCCAAGGCCAGTTTGGTTGCCCTCCTGGTTTCTGGTCTGTGATGCAACTGTGGCTAAGGATGCAATCATTTCTGCTTTAGTCAGGTTGGCATGCACCAGTACTTTGGCTTGGCACATCTCAGCCAACTGGCACCTTGTCAGCTTGCCATAATCCTCTGTTGACATCCTTGCTTGCTCTCCCTGATTAACTAATCTAACAAAAAATAAATAAAACTATTGCGATATGAAACTCTGAATGTCTACCATGTGGCTGCTTGAGAGTACAAACACCTTCTTTAGTGATCACTGTTTACAGGCTACAGGAGTTCAATATCCACACCACTGAATCCCAGTATGTGATGTGGTGATCCCACCACTGCCAACCAATATGTGATGTGGATATCCCACCACTGCCAACCAATATGTGATGAGGATATCCCACCTTTGGGCCAGTAATTATGGAGCCTCAGTCCTCACCACTGGCACCTGTGGGGGACATCCACTGGGCGGATAACAGTTACACACAGATGTATCACCACATGCAGCTCTCTGCGTGAAGTGCAATTTTCATTAAGAGCGCACAGAGACCACAGTCAATCCGGGACTGTTTTTTTCCCTCTTTCTCTAGATCCCCAGCAAGACTGTCCACTGGGACAGCTACAGAGTTGAGATCACAGCTGAGTGACCAAGCCAAGACCTTCAGATAGTTTCTGTCCAACCAGTGCTTCATGTACCTGCCGAAGTAGCTGACAAACACACTCCTTGAGGTTTCCTTTGTGCACACATACACACCTGGAAAAGGCTGGCACAGGTTTACTATTTATGCCCTCTTCTGCCCAGACTATAAGGTATTTACCACTGTGACCAGTCACTCCTGCCAGCTACCTTAATGCCCTTAACAAAGGATGACCAATTTTACTGTGTAATATTAATATTAATACAAATGGTAGTTTGACCAAGAGTAAGGCTATTAGGAGTGGCCCACACAGTGTCACCAAATAAATATGCATGTACTCTCAAAATGTAAGTATCTCTGCAAAGATCAGCCACAATGAAAGGTTTAAATATATTTAATAATAAATAATAAAAGAACAAGAAAATACTAAGTATATATTCACAGTTACTTCAGAGTTCAAAACACAGGAAATATTTAAAATAACATTGCAGGACAGCCTCAGATAAATAAAGAAATATATCTAAACTAGTAATGTCTTTCGGTTTTTCCCAGTTAGGGGTTGCCACAGCAGAACTCCAGTCTGCTAATGACTGGTAGTGGATTTTTACAGTGCTGAGTTGCCAGCCCGACACCCAACCTTCAAGGAAGGCACACCCATTCACGCACGCACCTACCTGCATGTCTTTGACATCACTCAACCACAGGGAGGACATGCAGACTCCACACAGAAGGTGCTCCAGCCGAGAATCGAACGGGACAACCTCTTGCTGTGAGGCGACAACACTAACCGCTGCACCACCGCAGCAACTAAAGAAAAATATCTAAACTAAGCTTCTCTATATTCCTGACTGTATCTAAGAGAATTACTATACCATAAAAACTTACTAATACAGCAAGGCAGATGATGTGTTAAATGGTTCTTCTTGTTGTCAGGTCCAAGATAGAATACCGAATGCTTTTTCTCACCAAGAGACTTCTCAAAATAATATCTAAAATATTACTGCTGGGATAGCTTGCAGAATAACATCATTTCTGGTCATCTGACTTCTAGTTCCCAGGCAAAATCCCTATTGCTGGAAGCTGGCAGAACTTATCACCTACCCATAAAAATACACATACAAGGGCTTTTGCTCAGATCTTTGTCAGGTGCTGGAAATAATAAAACAATCACATTCTCCATGCTTTCACAGTAGAGATGCAGTTTTAATACATTTGTAACACAAGCATATTATATACATTAGTTTGATAGTCACAAATTACATATATAATTATTTATAAAATTCTGGCTAGCTGTGCTGGCAGTACCCCCTTTTGTCACAAGGGCTACCTTAAATGGCTTGAAATTACCAACATCATATCCCCAGTTCTGACCATTTTGGTGCTTCAGAAGCCTCTGTTTGAATGGTAGTGACTGGCCAGCTGGATTCCCTGCCACTGATTAAATTGTAGCGATTGGCTATCCACACTCCCTGCCACTGACTGAATGGTAGTCATTGGCCATGCTGATTCTCTGCCTCTGATTGAATGGTAATAATATGCCATCCTGATTCCCTGTCACTGACTGAATGGTGGATTGGCCATCCAGATTCCCTGCCACTGATTGAATGCTAGTGACTGGTCATCCATATACCCTGCCACTCTCTCCTGCATTAATCTTCCAGCACCTGCACTGCGTTTTAACCTTGAGGTACCTGTGTCTTAGTCAGAGTTTTAACCCTTTATGCTATACAGTTACTGATATTAGCACTATACTATCAACAAAGGTAAGTGATGGATGTCAGCTTAGCATTAAAACATCACTATGCATCACAGGGCAAATGAGCTTAGGAAGGATATATTATTATTTATATATTTATGTATGTATGTATGTATGTATATATATGTATGTATTTATCTATTTACACTTTGTTGATGGGTTAATCCCACTAGACCAATGGCCTCCTTTTATGAGAGCCAGAGGTTGTATTCATGCTATGTTTTATTTATTTTATTTTCATACACTTTATTTTCATAGGTTCATAGGTTCATACTAGGCTATCTGCCCTAGGGCATTTATAAGCCTAGCCAGAGTGTGTTTGGCTTTTGCCACCCATTTTAAATGAATTTTGCAATGCCCTTTTTCGAGGTTAGTATACTGTGCCTCTGTCTAACAGTGACACAGAAGTGATACCTGGGGTAAACCTACGATCTCCCATCCACTCATCAAGATTCCTCTTGAAGAGAGTCAATGAGGGACTCTGCCTAACCTGGACTGGGATTTTATTCCAGAGTGAAGGGAGCCTCTGGGTTATGAATCTGTCCCTCCAGCATGTCCTGTTTATTTCAGTGCTGAGTTTCAAGTCTCTCGAGTGCGTAGCTTTTCGATTTTCATGGAATGTGACTAGATATGAGTCTCAAACATATGTTTGTGCATTTACATCAAACATATTAAAAACTTATATCTAGCTTGCATTCCATGAAAAAGCATAAAAATAAAAAAGTACTGCCTCATGTTAATTAGTGCTTTGCACAAAGAGTTACAGATATCTGAATACCTCTCCCAGTGAGACATACTTGGAATTATCAAGTAAGTATCAAAATATATTTATTTATGGAACCTCAGAGACATATATATATAGGTCTAACTGAGATGATTGACAAGCCATTTGATCGACACTCATTTGGTCGACAGTTCATTTGGTCGACAGGCAGATTTGCCCCCCTCCCCAATGTTGTGCAACCCTGGAGTTGATATATATATAGTTAGGGGGTGTGTGGGGGGGCACAGCCCCCCACATTGGGGGGGGTGTGTGGGGCGAAGCCCCCCACATAAAACTGCTTGTCGACCAAATGAACTGTCGACCAAATGAGTGTCGATCAAATGGCTTGTCGACCATCTCAGGTAGATCCATATATATATATATATATATATATATATATATATATGGGTCACTATTGTATTATCGAAAACACAATCCAGCGAATTGTGTTTCCGATAATACACTTTAACGAAAGTGCATGTTGTCAACTGTGCACTTTCACTAAAGAAATCAAAATAAAATAAAAAAAGTAAAAAAAAAATAACTTTAAACAGTGTTATGCAGGGGGGCAAGCCCTCCTGCAACCCCCACATCCCCCTACTTTATTATTCTCACTCTTGAGATCGCACTACAGTGAGGAAAAGGGAATATTCCCTTATCCCCACTGTAGCACGATGTCAGCGATAGCTTCGTTAGTTGTAAATCAACACTATATGTTGATTTACAAATAACGGTGCATGCAGACTGCATACCTTCTTTAATTTCCCACTCCCCATTTAGCGAAAGTGCATTTTTGATAAAATGCACTTTCACTAAATTGTGTCTGCCGAAACACCGTTTCGATAAATCGTGTTTCGACATTCTAACAGTGACCCATATATATATATATATATATATATATATATATATATATATATATATATGAAGAGAGAGAGAGACAGAGAGAGAGAGAGTTGAAGGAGATGGTAGTGAAGGTGTAGGTAAACTAATGTGCATGTGTGAAGTGTGTATAATGTTGCAGGGACAGCTACGGTTTGAAGATGCTTCATTATAGTGAGGCAAAGTTGTATTACCTTCTTTTTATAAGCATCTTTATTGAATCAGTTGGATACACATACATTATTAAAAGAACAGAACTCTGCTTTTGGTGAGAAATGAAAATCTTCCAAACACCAAGCAAGATCTTCCATAGGAACAAGTGACTGAGACTGCAAACTAGTATCTCTATGGAAACAGGAGGCTGAGACCCCAAGCTAAAATCTCTATGGAAACAGGAGGCTGAAACATATACATAAAAAGAAAATAAAACAAACCAAACATTTTTTTTTTGTTTTCATGCACTAAACCATAAACTTCTTTTTTTAACATTTATCATTCACTCTGATGTTATATAAATTGCTCAGTTCCCATTTTGTCTTAACCTCACTACTTTAGAACATTATTCTGCATGCATATATTCCATTTACTTCTATGCCATTTGCTCTTTATCTTTTTTAAAGATCTCACTTCCATTTCTTTTATCTCCTTTACACTCTCCTACCTTGTTTGACAGTCATGCCTGACTGTCACAGGCCTTCTCTCACACAGTCCATCTATCTCTTTGTGGAATGCCCTCTTTTCCTCTTGACTTCTTCCAGTCTGTCCTAAATCTTCTTTACCAGATTGTCTTCTGCTTTTCTGCACACGTGTCGAAACCACTGTAATCTGATTTCTTTGGCCTTTCTGTAATTAGAGCTACTTTAGCTTCTATTCTGGGGTCCTCATTTCTTCAGCTGTCCCACAGTGTGCATCCTACCACCCTTGTCAGGCACTTCATTTCCATCACCTCAAGTATACTCACCTTCTCTGCCTTTACTGCTCACGTTTCTGTACCATACAATAGTACTGGTTGCATCACTGTTTTGTACACCTTACTTTTCAGCTTCTGTGGCATTTTTTTGTCATACACTACACCCCTGACACTGAGGGCCAGTTGGCTGCAACCCTTCTGATTCTAGATTTGACCTCCTCATTCAAACTTCCCTTCTCCCCAACCCCTCCCAAATACTCGAAGCTGTTAACCTGCTCCATTATTTTCCCTGCTGTTTCAATTCTCTCCTTTTCTGAATTCCCCATTTGCTGCCAATACATTGGTCTTATCTGTTCTCAGTTTCATCCCATGTGCCTTCCGTTTTGCATTTCATTCCATTCTCTTTTCCTTTGTCAATGTTCTTGCTCAGAGTGTGCCTCTAATTCCAAATTGCCTGCATATAACAACTTTGTTGATCTCTTCCATCCAGCCTGTTTGCAAATGTAGTCCATTACAAGTATGAATAACACTGGCTCAGAGCTGAACCCTGATGCACACCCATTTTCACCAGAAACCCGTGAGTGAGTCTGAACACTGTCTGTACTTGAGTCACTGCATCACTGTACATAGCACAAATTCTACCAATGCTTCTGGGATTTTGAACAGAGGACTGCCCACGTCATCTTTCTTGGGACCATGTCATATGCTTTCTCCAGATCTTGAAAAGCCTGGATCGTCTCTTTTCTCATCTCTTGCTTCTTCTCAACTATCTGTTTCACTGCAAATATCGGGTCAACTGTACTGCTTCCTGATCGGAACCAAACTGCTCATTTCCCACCTTACTTTCTACTACTCTGCAGATTTATGAGTCATCTTGTCCAGAACTTTCATGCAGTGTGACAGGAGTCTGAAACCTCTATACTGCCCACACTGGCATGAGTATGCTTATTTTCCAGTCATCTGGGATACGCTTTTCTCTCCATACTGCTATGAGTACTCTCTAGAGCCATTCTTCCCCCATCTCACCCAGCATCTTGATCATAAACACGTGCAACACATAGCTCACAAAGCCAGTGTGCCGAACAGTCACAACCCTTAAGGCTAAACAACACACCTGATACACTTGTAATAGGTGACTCTATCGTCAGGCACACTGACGTCCCGCTCACCAGGCTGAATAAGGAGAAGGTCACGGTGAGCTGCCTGTTGGGCGCTAGGATCCGCCACATAACACAAGCACTCAGGTCTCTCCAAGGCAAGTACAAATATGACTCAGTCATTGTCCATGCTGGTGTGAATGACCTGAGACGTACCTCCCTGGACTACATGAAAAGAGACATAGAGGAGCTCTCTGACCATGTAGCCCAGGCCGGTATGACCCTGACCTTGAGTAGCATCTTACCCTCACCAAGAATGATGCCACAATATGAAGACAAGGTGATCAATTTCAACAATTGGCTTAAGTATTGGTGTCATTCAAAGGGGATCCAATGCCTGTCTGCCTGGGATGACATGCTCGACAAGCCACGATGCTTCGCTAGGGACGGCTTGCACCTGTCACCCCTGGGCTTTCGGATATTGGCAAAGGCTCTTGCCACCCCCATACTGCCTTTTTTAGGCAAGGCTCAAAAGACAAACCCACCTCCATAGGTATCACAAGGGATAAGAAACTAAGAGTAATGCTACTCAACGCCATAGGTCTAAACCTCAAGATGCACGCACTTGAAACTCTCCTTAGCATGGAGAACATCGATATCTGTGCAGTAACAGAAACTTGGTTCAAGGCTCCCGAGAGCACCCCAGCACTACCAGGTTATACCTCATACCATGTTTTTCGGCCCCAAAACTTGGACCGAACCACAAAAGGAGGGGGAGTATCAATATTCGTCAAAGATATCCACACCTCCAGGTTGGTGGCACAGCATGAAGCATCAGAGACTATCCATGTGCAACTAACAGTGGGTAAAACTGCCTTACAGTTTATAGCCTGCTACAGACCACCCTCCCAAACCCAGGAACCCCACTTGGCCTTCCTGAAAACACTGGAAAATATGAAGGTCTCTCCAAACACCATTATATTGGGCGACTTCAACTACCCTAACATAGACTGGGAGCATTACTCTAGCTCCAACACCCTAGCCCAAAGGTTCCTAGAATTTATAAACTCAAATGCTATGGAACAACTTGTTGCCACTCCCACAAGAGGGGAAAACATACTGGACCTGATCACCAACATGGGGACTCTATGCTCCAGACCAGAAGTGTATCCCTCACTGGTAAGATCAGACCATAAACTAATCACACTAGATATTCACATCCCGACCCCAGACCCTGCCCAGAAAACCACAGTGAAAAACTTCTCTAAAGCAAATTTCACACTCCTCAAAACCGAGGTGGAATCCTTCAAAGCCCCCAGGCCTGTGGAAAATACGGCTCAGACCACAGAATCCTTTATAAACGCATTCTATGAACACCTTCAGGAATGCATGAATCATGCAATCCCAAATAAAACCGAGACCCAATCCCCCAAAGTTAGGCGTCCTGTCTGGTGGACCCCAGCCATAAACAAACTATACAATAGAAGGAGGAAGCTACTACATGATAGAGCAAAATCCCAAAAAGGGAAGGCATCTCTGATCAGTATTAGCAAAAAACTACGGGCACTCATAAAATCATCTAAGGCCAGCTTCGAGAGGAAAATTGCACAGGACACTAAGGATAATCATAAGGCTTTCTTTAGTTATGTTAGGAACCTGGGTGGGAATTCCCAGATATGCACAGAATTAGTCCAAAATGACAAAAAATACACCAACCCCACAGGCATTGCCAACATCCTAGCTGACAGGTTCAGCGCAAACTTCTCCCCCCCCTTCCCCACCAAATGGGCAAATATCTATCCCAGCAGAGTGCTGCCCCCCTAACATCTCAGATGCTCAGGTAAGAGCCGCCCTCTCCAAAGCAAAAAACACAGCATCAATGGGACCAGACGGTGTCCCGGGCTGCGTCCTACATGAACTCCAAGAAGAACTAAACCCAAACATAAAACTACTGTTCAATCTCAGCCTTACTACAGGATATGTACCCAAAGAGTGGCGTACAGCAACAGTGGTCCCTTCTCCACAAAGGTGGTGCCTCAATGGATCCTGGAAACTATCGCCCCATAAGCTTGACTAGCTTGGTCTGCAAAGCTATGGAAAGGATCATCATGGACCTCATAAATAAAGATATTGGGGACCTACAGACACTGGATCCTACCCAGTTTGGCTTTGTTAAGGGCAGATCCTGCCTCTTAAACCTGGTTGATTTCTTTGAAACAGTCAAAAAGGCCACTGACGAGGGGAAGGTGGTCCACACAGCCTATCTGGTCCTTGCAAAAGCCTTCGATACAATACCCCACTCGGGCATTATAGATAAGCTCACGAGCTTAAATATAAACCCCTATGTCACTAGATGGGTTGCAAACTGGCTCAAGGACAGAACCCACATGGTTAGAATTGCTGGAGCCATGTCAGACCCCAAACCAGTTACAAGTGGCATCCCACAAGGCTCAGTCCTGGGACCTCTCTTGTTCCGTATATATTTCTCGGAGGTACAGTCTAACATGGAAGGACTGTGGCTGACCAAGTTCGCAGATGACTGCAAACTGGGTGCCATAATAGACTCTCCAGCCAACACAAGCATCCTACAAAAGGGCCTCATAGAAACAGACAACTGTTGCCAGAGCCATGGCCTCAAGCTAAACGCCAAAAAGTGTATAGTCATCCCCTTTGGCAAAAACAAAGTGCCCACAAATTACCACATAGGTGGCAATCCATTAAGTACGGAAGAAGTAATTAGGGACCTGGGGACCCAAGTTGATAGCAATCTCTCATTTGACAACCACGTGGCCAAAGTGGTTAGAAAAACATTTTATATAGCCCACCTAATCATGAAGGGATTCACATCTAGATCAGGGGAGGTCATCGTGCCTCTTCACTCATCCTTCATCAGGCCCATAATTGAGTACAATGCCCCTTTTGGGATGTACCTTACCAGACACCTGCAGCAACTGGAAAGACCCCAAAAGTACCTCACCAAGAGGATCAAAGGTCTCAAACAGATGCCATATGCTGCCCGGTTAAAGAAACTCCAGCTCTACTCAGTGGCATACCGCCTGCTCAGAGGCGATCTGTGCCTGACGTATAAAGCCATGTCCAACCCGGAATTAATGGACATGCTGCACCTCAGAAAATCCAAATCCCATCGAGCTACGCTTGAGAGACTTGAACCTCAGCACTGAAATAAATAGGACATGCTGGAGGGACAGATTCATAACCCAGAGGCTCCCTTCACTCTGGAATAAAATCCCAGTCCAGGTTAGGCAGAGTCCCTCATTGACTCTCTTCAAGAGGAATCTTGATGAGTGGATGGGAGATCGTAGGTTTACCCCGGGTATCACTTCTGTGTCACTGTTAGACAGAGGCACAGTATACTAACCTCGAAAAAGGGCATAGCAAAATTCATTTAAAATGGGTGGCAAAAGCCAAACACACTCTGGCTAGGCTTATAAATGCCCTAGGGCAGATAGCCTAGTATGAACCTATGAACCTATATCTGCTGTGACCTCATCTGAGTCGGCTGCTTTCCCAGCTTCCTTGTCCTTAGTGCTCTCCTTACTTCTATGCTGGGCTCTTCTTCATATTTTACTGTAGGCTATATTTGGGGCAGTACAGTTTCTTTGGGATTTTTTTCATTCAGAAGCTGCTGGAAGTACTTCTTCCATCTGACTGATTTCCTGTGGACTGTTGAGCAGGTTGTTGCTGGCATCCCTTATATAAGGTGTCTGACTATCTTCTTTATTTTTTTGTCTTTGCCTTGCATCCTGATATAGTTTCTTTGTGCCATCCACTCTCACTTTAGAAGCTGGCAGAGTGCCTCTGATGCCTTGCTCTTTTCAATTTCAGCACTTCTCGTTTAGCTTTTTTGTTAGCCAAACATTCCCTCTTAGCCTGGTACATCTTTTTCTATCTCCCACTTTTCCTTGCACATTCCTCCTTTCTTGTGATGATTTCTGGACTTCTGCATCCCACCAACAGCTATCCTTATGTCCCTAGTTTTCATACCTGCCATGACTGAATATCTGTTCTGTAGTCCTTACACATACTGTTTTTGAGGCTCTACAGTTCTTGTTCGACTTCACCTAACTCCTCTTCTCCATGAGGTGCTAGAGTTGTGTGCTTTCTGCCTAGTCTATTTCGAGGTCTTCAGCCTAGTCTGTGTTAACCTTAGAGCCTTCTCCTACCACTGCTTGTAGTTGATGGTGGCAACCAGTGCTTTATGCTGTGGGCACACTATTTCACTAGGGATGACTTTGCAATCACTGGTTCTACCTCAGTGCCCTTTCCTTACTAGGAGGAAGTCTACCTGAGTTGCATGTTGGCCACTCTTGTATGTGATCTTTTGACTGTCGTTCTTGCTGAACCATGTTTTGGCCACCATTACACCATTTGCCAGACAGAAGTTTAGAATGGATTCTCCTTTATTTTGTTCCACCCATGTGGACCTGGGTAGTCCTCATATCCTGGTGTGTCTGTCTCAGTATGTCCATTCAGATCACCCATTATCAACACCAATTCATGTTCTCCTGCTTTAGTTGGTAGATTCTGTAACAGCTGCCTGAATGCACTCTTTTCTTCACTATCACAAGCCTTCTGCAGGACATAGTCTGAGATTCTGAAAACTGCTCTATCATTACACTAGAATCTGGTTGTCTTGAATGTGTCACTAATTCTGTTGACAACCCTCATTGATGTCTGAAGCCTCTCTCTCACAATCATTCCCACTCCATTTTTAGTCCATCCTCCACCTGAATAGTAGACTGTGGATTCCACGCCAAGTTACTTTGCTGCACTGCCCTTCCATATTGTCTCCTGGATAAATAGGACATCCAGCCACCTTCTTAGCATCATGTGATCCACTTCCAAGCTCCATCCTGTCAGTGAACCAATACTGAGTGTAGCAATCCTTAATTAATGTTGGGCAGGTTGACTGATTTTAAGTCCAGTTTTTGCTCAACAGAGCTATACCAGATAACCCAAGCTGGGCAACTGGACACCATCCAGCCAGTAGCTTATTGACCCAGGACTGCTGGGTTTTATGGCAGACACACATTGGCCAAAAGGGGCACATACGACCCTCCTATCATTAGCATGGGATGCCTGGTGTAGGTAGGAATAAGCCTGGTCCTGAACCCACTTATAACTGGCAAAGACCCATGCTCATTTTTTGGTGACATTAGTCAACATGAGCAATGTGACGCCCATGCACTGGCCCAGTAATCAAGCAGCCTCAACCCTCACCACTAACACCAGTGAGGGGCGTGCACATTGGGAAGGATAACAAGTACACTCACAGTAAAGTACAATTTAACACCAGTGAGGGGCGCGCACATTGGGAAGGATAACAAGTACACACACAGTAAAGTACAATTTAACACCAGTGAGGGGCGCGCACATTGGGAAGGATAACAAGTACACACACAGTAAAGTACAATTTAACACTAGTGAGAGGCGTGCACATTGGGAAGGATAACAAGTACCGACACAGTAAAGTACAATTTAACACCAGTGAGGGGCGTGCACATTGGGAAGGATAACAAGTACACACACAGTAAAGTACAATTTAACACCAGTGAGGGGGTGTGCACATTGGGGGGATAACAAGTACACACACAGTAAAGTACAATTTAACACCAGTGAGGGGTGTGCACATTGGGAAGGATAACAAGTACACACACAGTAAAGTACAATTTAACACCAGTGAGGGGGGTGTACATTGGGAAGGATAACAAGTACACACAAAGTAAAGTACAATTTAACACCAGTGAGGGGCGTGCACATTGGGAAGGATAACAAGTACACACACAGTAAAGTAGAATTTAACACCAGTGAGGGGCGTGCACATTGGGAAGGATAACAAGTACACACACAGTAAATACAATTTAACACCAGTGAGGGGCGTGCACATTGGGAAGGATAACAATTACACACACAGTAAAGTACAATTTAACACCAGTGAGAGGCGTGCACATTGGGAAGGATAACCAGTACACACACAGTAAAGTACAATTTAACACCAGTGAGGGGCGTGCACATTGGGAAGGATAACAAGTACACACACAGTAAAGTACAATTTAACACCAGTGAGGCGTGCACATTGGGAAGGATAACAATTACACACACGGTAAAGTACAATTTAACACCAGTGAGGCGTGCACATTGGGAAGGATAACAAGTACACACACAGTAAAGTACAATTTAACACCAGTGAGAGGCGTGCACATTGGGAAGGATAACAAGTACACACACAGTAAAGTACAATTTAACACCAGTGAGGGGCGTGCACATTGGGAAGGATAACAAGTACACAC
The DNA here is from genome assembly GCF_019279795.1 of Protopterus annectens. NCBI lineage: Eukaryota > Metazoa > Chordata > Ceratodontiformes > Protopteridae > Protopterus > Protopterus annectens. The sequence goes on from NC_056749.1 coordinate 735,506,066, forward strand.
ACAGTAAAGTACAATTTAACACCAGTGAGGGGCGTGCACATGGGGAAGGATAACAAGTACACACACAGTAAAGTACAATTTCCATTAACAGCACACGGAGATCACAGTCAGTCTGGGGCTGGTTTCTCCCTTTCTCTCCAGATCCCCAATAAGACTCTCCACTGGCACAGCTGTAGGGTCCAGATCTCAGCCTAGTGGTCAAGCTAAAACCTCCAGCACCCTCTCTGTCCAACCAGTGCTTTGTGTCCCTGCCCAAGTAGCTGACACACACACACACACACACACACACACACACACACACACACACACACACACACACACACACACACACTCTAAGATATGAGTTATATACAGACACTCCCTGGGGAAGGCTGGCACAGGTTCTCCAGCTATGCCCCTTCCTGACAGTCTATAAGGTAGTACCAGCTGCCAACAACCACTAATATCAGTTACCAATAAGGCCCTTAACAAAGGGTTTCCGATTATACTGTGCAATATTATTATCCAAATAGTAAGTGGATGAACAGCAAGGCTTATTTGGATTGGCTTGGTACAGTATCACTATATGCATGCAATGTACTCTAGAACTTAAATTATCTCTACACAAAACAGCCACAGTTGAAACGTTTAAAAATATTTAATAATAAATAATAAAAACAGAAGACAAATCTTCTCAATTCAACACAGTGCTAGTCAAAAGTTCAGAAATCACAGAAAAAATACTTAAATTAATACTGTAGAATAGTCTGACATAAATATAGAAAACAGCTAGACTAAGTCTGACTACATTCCTAACTAACTCTAAGAGCAATCACAGTTCTAAATAAACTTACATATAGAGCAAAGACAGAGTATTGGTGATTGATGTTCTTCAGACAAAATCCAAAATGCTCTAATTCTCTCTCTCTCTCTGAGAGAGTCCTAAAAATAATACATCACTGCTGACTCACTTTAGATTACATCATTCTAGACACTTCTCTGGTTCGCAGGCTAACAGAAACTCTAAATTTATATTTCTTAGTAAGCTTGCACCTGGCCAGGAACTACAGCAATTAAAGACATTATATATGTAAAATCTAACAATCAACTCTGGTCTCAAAACAATAGAAGGAATTCCTCAGTCCAGATTATGTCTCCGAGTCTTGAGATCAAATAGTCATACAATGTTTGACTTATCAGCTTTCTTCCAGCAGAGTGCATTGTGGTTACATTTTTGAAGTTCAACATTTAACACAGTTTTCTTACATTTTAAGAGGACAAGCCTGTGGATTATATTCATATTTACAATGACATAGAATTATCTACAGCATTATATCTAGCTAAGCTGGCAGCCATCACACATCTTCACATATCTGCACCCCCCCCCCCCCCCAGGGAACTCAAGCTAGTTTTTCAAGTGACTCTTGAGAAATGTTGCTTGAGATATGAGATAGTTGGGTCTGAGTATACCTTACCCCATTCCCTGTCTTGAGAGCCCATCTGCATTGGTGTTGCTAACCCCACTGTGGTGCTGCACTGACATATCATATGCTTGCAACCCTAGGGTCCATCTTAGCAACTTGGCATTTTTCTGGCTGGCTTGGTGTAACCATGTTAAGAGATTGTGTTCTGTAACTACAGTGAATTTTCTTTCATACAGATAAGGCTGAAGTTTCTGCAATGCCCACACTATGGCTAGACATTCCTTTTCTACAGCTGCAAAGCATTCCTCCCAGGGTTGAAGTCTATGACTGAGATAAACCACTGGGTGCTCTTCTCCCTCTGAAGAAATCTGGCTAAGTACTGCCCCCACCCCATGGTTCAAAGCATCCACCTGCACAACAAATTATTTGCAGTAATCTGGACTAGCTAACACAGGGGGTCCTCCCAAAGCTTCTTTAATTTTCAGGAATGCCTGCTCACATGCTGCAGTCCACACTACATTATCTGTCCTGCTTTTCCTTGTTAGGTCTGTGAAGGCAGCAGCTATGGTACTATAAATGGGGATGAACTTTCTGTAGTACCCTGCTATCGCCTAGGAATACCCTCAACTGCTTTTTGGTAACAGGTGCAGCCATGCCTGAATGGCTTCCACTTTGGCAGGTTCTGGCATGATCTTACCACTCCCCACTCTTTGTCCCAGGCAGGAGAATTCTGCCATACCCACCTGACATTTGCTGGGTTTAATGGTCAACACTGCCCTCTGTAGTTTGCACAGCTCCTCCCTGACATGCTAAAGGTGCTCTTGCCAGGAATGGCTGTACATGGCAGTATCATCTAGGAAAGCAAGGACAAACCCTCCTGCACCTGCTAGGATATGATCTACCAGCCTCTGAAAAGTTGCTGGGGCATTTTTTATCCCAAAGGGCATCTTTGTGAACTCATAAAAGCCAAAAGGACTCACAAAGGCTGACCTCTCTCTAGCACTGGGAGTCAAGGGCACCTGCCAGTAACCCTTGGTAAGATCAATGGTGGTAAGATACTTAGCCCCACCTAGCTGCTCTAGGGCCTCATCTGTCCTAGGCATGGGGCAAGCATCTGACTCTGACTATTTAACTTCCTGTAGTCTACACAGAACCTGGTGCTGCGATCCTTCTTTGGCACCAGCACCACTGGGGAGGCCCAGGGACTGTTGGATTCTTGAATTACCTCTAGTTTCAACATTTCCTGTATCCCCTCCCTCAGAGTCTGTTTGACTCTCTCAGGCACCCTATACAGGAACTGCCTAATAGGCCTTTGGGGTCCTGTATCCACCTGGTGGTGCACCCTGGTTTCCCAGTGAACATGTCCACGAACTCCTGTAACACTGCTCAGATTTCTCAAAACTGGGTAGGAGATAGCTGCTGAGACATTGCTACCCCTTCCACTGAGGTCTCAGTCCGAGCCTGACTGAGGAGATCAGTCACCAGATCTACCTCATACTCCTCCTGCAATCCACTGCAAATACTCAGCACAAGGGCCTCCCTATCAGGGTAAGGTTTCATCATGTTAACATGGTACAATATGTGCCCCTACCTCCTGCCTAGCAGTTCTACTATGTAGTTAACATCACTTACCTTTCTTACCACCTTGTAGGCTCCCTCCCAAGCTGCTTGCAGCTTGTTGTGTCTGGCAGGGATGAGAACCATTACCTGCTGCCCTACAACATACTCTCTAGCTTCAGCATTCCTGTCATACCAGACCTTTTTCTGTTGTTGGGCTTCTGCCAGGTTTTCCTGGGCCAAGCCCATGAGTTCCCTGAGCCTTGTCCTGAGGTTTAGGACATATACCACAACAGACTCCTTGTGAGATTCACACTCACCTTTTCACTCATCTCATATTAAATCTAGAGGTCCCCTCACCCTATGCCTATCCAGCAACTCAAAGGGTGAAAAATCAGTGGATTCCTGGGGAACCTCTCTCTAAGCAAACAACAGATGGGGCAAATATTTGTCCCACTCCCTCTTAAACTGGTTTGCAAATGCCTGTAGCATGGACTTGATTGTAAAGTTTAACCTCTCAACAAGACCATTAGACTGGGGATGGTAGAGAGTGGTCTTCAGTTGCTTCACCCCACAGTACTTCCACAGACAAGCCAGCAGGTCTGCCATGAAATTGGCACCTCTGTCAGTATTGATTTTGGGAAACCTACCCTGCTGAAAATCTTTAACAGAGTATTTGCTATCTTTTCTGCCTCAATGGAGGAGAAAGCCACTGCCCAGGGTATCTTGCAGCATAATCTATTACCACTAGGATATACTTTTTCCCTGTGGAAATTGGGGTAGTCGGAGGCACCACAATATCCATAGCTACCCTCTGAAATGGCTCCTCAATCATAGGCAAAGGCATCAAAAGAGCTTTCACCTTGTCTCCTGCCTTGCTTACCTTTTCACACTGCTCACAGGTCCTGCAGTACCTTGTTACATCTCTACAAATTTCAGGCCAATAGAAGTTCTGCACAATACATCTCTTTGTTTGTTTTATGCCCATATGACCTGCAAAGGGAATATCATGGGCTATGGCTAGAAGTGCCAGATGGTAGGCTATAGTCACTACCAACTGCTATATCCTCTCACCTTCTAGCCCTCCCTCAGGGGTCCACTCTCTATATAGTAACCATTTGTCCCAGTATACAGAATCTCCATTCCCTTGAGAATCAGGTGCTTCACTAGCTACCTGCCTCAGGCCTTGTAATGTAGGATCTGAGAGGTGAGGCTGTCGCAACTCTCTCTTTGTAACCCTTCCCAGCTCCCCTTCCACAGGAAGTCTGGCACCCTCTGACAGCAGTGCCTCACTGTCAGCCTGCGTATTACTACTCACCTCTACCTTTGCAGTCACTCTATCCAATGGAAAGTACAGTTTTGTACCTACCATAAATGTAGATGTTCGAGTGTCTTCATTGCTGCAGTCATTACACTTGGGTTATCCTGCCATCAGGCGGTCCCACAGTCGGCCAGAGTTCCAAAGTCTTGGTCCGGCGTCTGTTGCTGTCGCTTCTTCCCTGATGTCAGTGCGCCAGGGGTATATAAGATGCAGCTGACGCCATTTTCTTCAGTTTTTCTTGCCCCAGATGTCAGGTGTCCCCAAATAGGTAGGCAATACATAATGGTAATAAAACATACAAAAAAGGTAAACAACAAAACCTTCAGTTACCATCAAATACACCACATAGGTAGTATAGGGTTGAAAGGTATAGATAAGTCCCAGCTAAGAAGGAGGGGATGGCGGGTGGTTAACCTGGACTGCAGCAGTGAAGACACTCAAACATCTACATTTATGGTAGGTACAAAACTGTACTATGTTCATCGTGTTTCACTGCTGCAGTCATTACACTTGGGTTGAATCCCAAAGCTGAGTTAGGGTGGCTGGTTCTGTAGAGGATTTGGGGTGGCTATGAAGCCCTGCAGCACTGCAGTGGCAAAGTCAGCTCTGGATCTAGAGTAAAGAGGCAAGTGATAATGCTTGGTAAAGGTGTGCACTGAACTCCAAGTTGCAGCCTCCAAGATATCTTTGGTAGGTACTCTTCTAAGGTAGGGAGTTGAAGTGGCTGTTGCCCTGGTGGGATGTGGCCTAATGTTAGTAGGTACAGGTTTCCCATGCTGTGTGTAGCAGAACCGAATACAGTGTCCTATCCACTTAGAAATGGTCTGCTTTGAAATAGCCTTTCCCTGTGATCCTGCAGCATATGCTACAAACAATTGCTCAGTTTTTCTGAAAGCTTTTGCTTTGTCCAAGTAGAAACGTAATTGTCTGTGTATGTCCAAGGAATGCAGAAGTCTCTCCCCTTTGTTCTGGGGATTTGGATAAAAAGTTGGCAAATGAATAGTTTGGTTAAGAGCCACACTGGATACCACCTTAGGCATAAATGAAGGGTTTGTCCTTAAAGAGACCCTGTCTTGGTGAAAAATAATGAAGGGTTCCACTGCCATTAGTGCCTGTAACTCTGAGACTCTTCTTGCTGAGGTTATTGCCAGAAGCAGAGCAGTTTTCCATGATATATATTTTAATTCTGCTGAATTGGCTGGCTCAAAAGGAGGTAAAGTTAGTTTTTCCAAGACAAAATTGAGGTCCCAAGTTGGTGTTGGTGCTCTCTGGGCGGTCTTATGTGTTTAGCCCCTCTGAGATATTGTTTTAGCAATGGATGAGAGAAAATAGGAGGATCTGTGTTGTAATGAGCCGAGATGGCAGAGGCGTGGATCTTAATGGATGAAAAGGATAGTCCTTTGTCCAGCATCTCAGTCAAGTATTGTAATATCTGAGGAATATTTGGGACAAGAGGGTCAAAGCTTTGAGCCTGGTTCCAGGCACAGAATCTCTTCCACTTTTCTGAATAAGATTTCCTGGTGCTAGTCCTCCTGGCCTCCAAAATTACATCCATAAAAGCTTTAGAGAGTGGTGTTGTCTGTGTGACTAATGAATCTGCCATGCAGCCAGGTTTAAAGTTTTGAGCTGACAGCACAGGATCTGATTGTCTTGTTGAGTCAGAAGGTGTGGAGTTTGAGCTGGAATCCATGGTGGGCCTTGAGCTAAATTCTTTAAGATTGGGTACCAGTGCTGGCGTTGCCAGTCTGGGGAAATCAGGATCATCTGTGGTTTCTCTTGTCTGGCTTTTAGGAGTACTTTTGAAAGGAGAGGCAGTGGTGGGAAGGCATAAACTTTTAGGCTTTTCCAGCTGAATGAGAGAGCATCCACTTTGCATGCTTGTGTGTGATAAGCCCTTGTGCAGAATTTTTGTAGTTGGCAATTCTCTGGGGTGGCAAAAAAAATCTATGTCTGGGCACCCCCATTTCTGCGTTATCATGTTGAATACTTGTGGATTTAATTTCCACTCGTGAGGATCCATGATGTTTCTGCTTAAGTCGTCTGCCAGCGTATTTTTCTCTCCTGGCAGGAATTGTGCTTGCAGATTAACTTGATAGGTTAGAGCTGTGTTCCACAATGTCATAGCTTGTCTGCATTGGGGATAAGAATGAGTGCCCCCTTGCTTGTTTATGTACCACATGACTGTAGTGTTGTCTGTCTTTAATAATAGTTGTCCTGGATGCAGAAGGTGCTTGAAAGCTGTTAGGGCATTTTGTACAGCCAACATCTCTTTTTGATTGATGTGAAGATGCATTTGGTCTGCGGTCCACTTGCTCTGAATACATTTTACTGCCATGTGTGCTCCCCAGGCGTAATCCGAAGCATCTGTTGTTAGTGTCTGCCTGGCTGTGGGTAGAGTGAAAGGCTGTCCCTTGTTGAGGTGACATGCCTGTGCCCACCATCGAAACTCCTGTTGTACGCAGGGAATTAGAGGTATTACTGCTTCCAAAGTGTGACAGTGTTGAGTCCAAACACTTTTTAGGTACCATTGTAATTTCCTCATATGCAGTCTGGCATATGGAATTACAAGAATGCAAGATGCCATGAATCCCGAGGCCTGCAGAATTGTTCTTGCAGGGAGTTGGGTCTTTGTTGCCATCAATTGAAAGTACTGAGTCAGTTGTCCTTTCTTGTCTGGCGTGAGATAAGCCATCTGGGCCATTGTATTTAAGCTGGCATCCAGGAATATTATCTCTTGTGAGGGCACTAGTTTTGAATTATTTTTGTTTACTGTGCACCCTAGGCAAATTAGCAACTTTTTTACAAATGCCAGATGCTTTAGAAGAATGTCCTTGCTCTCTGCTTGAATAAGGCAGTCGTCTAGGTATGGATATATTTTAATTCCTTTTTGTCTGCAAAATGCAATTACTGGTGTCAGGCACTTTGTGAAGACCCTGGACACAGTAGGTAAGCCAAAGGGCAGTGCAGAGAATAGATAATGCATTGAACCAGCTATGAATCTGAAGTATCTTCTGCAATTTTGTCTGATAGGGACATGCAGGTATGCCTCTGAGGTCCAAAGTAACAAGCCAAGCCTTCTTGCCCAGCATGGGAAGAAGCTGCTGTAGTGTCAACATTTTGAATTTCGGAACCTCCAGGTAAGTATTTAGAGTAGAAAGGTCTAGTATGGGTCACCAGGCTTTGTCCTTTCTGGGAACCAAGAAGAGTCTTGAGTAAAATCCTTGTCCTTGTTCCTGTTGTGGCACTTTTTGGATAGCTCTAATGTCCATGAGGGCTGTAATTTGTTTTTGTGCCTCTGCCCATTGATTCTGTGGCAGGTTTGGCATTCCTTTTAGCCTTAGTAGAGTGTGAAAGTGGAACCTGTAACCTTGAGACACAATGTTCAGAACTCATTTGCCTTGGGTGATTATATGCCAATTTTGTGAAAAAAAGTGCTAGCTTTCCCCCTAAGGGAGCTGCCAAAAGGAAAGAGTTTGGCATTTGAAGGGGGAAGTCATTGGGACTGTTTCCTGTAAGGTTGTGACTTGTCTTCACCTCCTTTCTGGGTAGTAGCACCCCAATTTCGTGGTCTGTAAGAGCCTTGGGGCTGAGATATGCCTCTTGGGCGTCTGTATCTGCCTCTTTGTGGTCTGTCTGACACTGGAAAGGACCAATTTTTTGAAGGCCAATTTCTACTAAATCAAGGTGGCTGTACCTGTAAAAAATCCTTTACTGTTTGCATAGATTTTGCCTTATCCTCCATTTTCTTTAATACCTTTTCTGCCTTAACACCAAATAGAATATCCTGCTGTAAAGGAGCATCCAATAATTTAGCCTTAACATGATCAGGTAAAGCTTGTTCTTTTAAGCAAGCATGCCTTCATATCACAGATCCTGTAACTGCTGCTCTACAGGAAGCCTCTAATGAATCAAATCCACATTGCAAAGTATGTTTTCCCACTTGTTCAGCTGCATGCAATAATTCCTGCATTTCCTTTTAGTCAGGATGTTCTGAAACTGTAATCATTTTCTGTTTTAACAGAGACATTAAATATTGCTGGTATTTAAGCATGTGGAACTGGCAATTTAAAGCCCTCACTGCTAAAGTTGCTGAAGTGTAAACTTTCTTACCCCATCTATCTAATGCTCTAGAATCCCTGTCAGAGGGAACTAGATTCTTAGCCGTGGAAGCCTTTATCCCCTTGGGACCCTGGGAAATAGTTTCTGGATCAGGAGCAGGGCTTTTATAAAGAAATTTGTGAGAGTCAGGGACTCTGTAGTATCTGTCTGGCTTGACTGGTGCAGGGGGCAAAGAATCAGGATTTAAACTGGATTCAGAGAACACATCATCCACAATATCTAACACTGGTGGAATAGCCAGGGGTCTGTGCTGAGGTAATAAGAGAAAGTCTCTGAGCCTTTTCTTGGATTCTGAGTAGTCCTGGCCCTCCCAATGGAAATGCTCCCTCATGGTATGTAAAGTTTCCCCAAAAGAATAATCCTCAGGAGGAGAGGCTGAAGGAATAGATTCTTCAGCATCTGAGTCCTCATAGGGGGGTAAAGAGTATCCATGGTCCGAAGAGGAATCAGAAGAAATGGAAACCTGGTCAGAGGAATCATAGTCTATATCCTGCCTAGGCCTTTAATCAGGAGGGGGATGGGAACCCCTGATCAGAGTAATTAAGTCTTCAGCCATTTTAAGCATTTGTTTTTTAGGCATGGAGGCCTGTCCAGGTGAATGCTGTACTTGCTTCTTTGTCTTTAATGGAGTCTTAGACCTGGCTGTAGTTTTTATGGTAATCTGTGAAGGTCTGAAAACACCCTCAGAAGCCGATGCCTGCTCAGCGGCTCTGGACCCATCTGAAGGATTAGTTTCCGTAAGCCCAACACCTTGAGTATCCAGAGGCCTAGACGTCTCCACGTGGGAGTCAGAGGCGGCCTGTGGCTCTGAGGTAGCGGGTGTCAGGGGCTGCGAAAGCACCTCACTGAGAACCGGTGAACCGGTGACTGGCCTAGAAGAGGCTTCATCATCAGCTTTGCACCTCGGATGCCTGTCCTTATCCTTGTCTTTGCGTTTTTTGTGTATTCTGGTCATCGGTTGTTCTGACGGCATGGTATAATTAAACCTTCGGCCAAAGTAATGGCGAGCAAAATCAAACCGACGTTTAATAGTGCACATGTTAAATCTAGCACAAAACCGACAACTAGTGATGTCGTGGTCTGGGCCTAGGCATGGAATACAGTAAGAATGAAAATCCTTATGAGGTATTTGCTTCCCACAAGAAATACAATTATTAACTTTTACTGACATCGGTCTGAGGCAAGAAAAAGTTTCCCCAATGGGGTACTTAGCTGCGTAGAATACTTCGGTTCTGAAATTCAAATTGAAAATCTCAGGAGTTGGCCTACCGGCACTTGCGAACTGCTTTTGCTTCGGGCACCGTGCGGCAAGAAAGACTGAAGAAAATGGGTCAGCTGCATCTTATATACCCCTGGCGCACTGACGTCAGGGAAGAAGCGACAGCAACCGACGCCGGACCAAGACTTTGGAACTCTGGCTGACTGCGGGACTGCCTGATGGCAGGATAACCCAAGTGTAATGACTGCAGCAGTGAAACATGATGAACATCATCAGTACCCACAAGCAGCTGTGGCTCACCTTCAGTTTCACTGCTCCCTCCTTGAATTAACTACCTCACCAGTTCTGGCTGCAAGTATGTCGTCTGACTCGGTCTCTGCCCCAGGCTACAAGACCCACATGTTTGTCACGAAGACTGACTATGTATAACTGCATAGGCAAGGGGTACCACCTCATCAAAATCCTTCCTTATCAGGACATCTGCAGAATGGTAGTTTAGTTCCCTTGTTGTCTCAAAACAACCTACTGTTGGCATTTTGTCTTTCCCACTTACTGGCTCCATCATCTTTTGTTTCCCACCTTGCCTCCATGGACATGTATATGCCATATGGCTCCACTGGTTGCATTCAAAACATTTAATCCTAGGTCCATGTACCTGGACTAGTGACTTCTACTGCTACTGACAGATTCTGTTGGGACAGTCTGGGCTGCCCACTATGGGTTCCTTTAGATCCATGAGCAGTACTGGGGTCCCTTTCATGTGCAGGGATGCCCTGCTTGCTAGGTATAGGTCTCCCTTCTTCCCCAACTCATGTGAAGTAGCACATTGCCTATCAGCTAATCAGATCCTCATGTCCTCAGGCAAAATGCTAAGGGCTTGTTCCCTCACCAAAAGGTCTTCCAGCCCTTCAAAAGTGGTGACCTGACATCCACTTACCCACCTATGAAAATAAGCGAACAGTTCACCAACATATTCACACATAGTTTCATCTGCCTTACATCTATGCTCACAAAACTTTTTCCTATAAGTTTCAAGTGCTAGCTTAAAAAATTCTAACAGACAGTTCTTAACAGCAGTATAATCAAAAAATTCACAATCAGAAAGTTTAGACAACACAGTTACAGCTTTACCATCGCGTAAGGGGTCAGGAACCATACCAAGGGCCTGCTTACATACTCTCTCAAACATATGAATGAAACTTTCAAAATTATCCCACTCCATAAACTCCGAAAGAAATGTACTGACCATTTGTGCTTCTGGGGTCCAGTTACTCCCTTCCCCATTACCTCCATGATACTGGCGAAGAGTCAGCATCTCCTTTTTGTGCTGCCTCTGTCTTTCCTTCTCAGCTTCTAGGCATAGCAGTTTCTTATTCTCCTCAGCCTGTAGATGTCTCAGTCTCTCTGCTGCTTGTTTCCAAATGCCTGGCCTCCAACTCAAGTCTCTTTAGCTCCAGATGGATTTTTAAGTCTTCTGCATAAAGGTTGACCTGTCCATTCTCCGAGTGTTGTACACCTCCATGGCCAGTCTGATCGTCCTCTTGGTTGCTGTTTTCTGATGCAGCTGTGACCAAAGCTGCAATCATGTCTGCCTTAGTCAGGATTCCTTGCACCAGTCCCTTAGCCTGGCACATCTCAGCCAACTGGCTCCTTGTCAGTTTGCCATACTCCTCTGCTGACATGCTTGCCTGCTCTCCCTGACTAACTAAGCTAACAAAATAAATAAAGCAATTGTGATCTGAACTCTGAATATTCACTGCATGGTTGATTTAGAGTAAAAAAACACCTTCAGAGATCACTGTACACAAGCTACAGGAATTCACTATCCATACCACTACAAGCCAATTGCCAACCAATTAATATGTGGTGTGGATATTATACCACTGCTAAATAATTAATATGTGAAGCCCATGCACTGGCCCAGTAATCAAGGAGCCTCAACCCTCACCACTAGCACCAGTGAGGGGCATGCACATTGGGAAGGATAACAAGTACACACACAGTAAAGTACAATTTAACACCAGTGAGGGGCGTGCACATTGGGAAGGATAACAAGTACACACATAGTAAAGTACAATTTAACACCAGTGAGGGGCGTGCACATTGGGAAGGATAACAAGTACACACACAGTAAAGCACAATTTAACACCAGTGAGGGGCGTGCACATTGGGAAGGATAACAAGTACACACACAGTAAAGTACAATTTAACACCAGTGAGGGGTGTGCACATTGGGAAGGATAACAAGTACACACACAGTAAAGTACAATTTAACACCAGTGAGGGACGTGCACATTGGGAAGGATAACAAGTGCACACACAGAAAAGTACAATTTAACACCAGTGAGGGGCGTGCACATTGGGAAGGATAACAAGTACACACACAGTAAAGTACAATTTAACACCAGTGAGGTGCGTGCACATTGGGAAGGATAACAAGTACACACACAGTAAGTACAATTTAACACCAGTGAGGGGCGTGCACATTGGGAAGGATAACAAGTACACACACAGTAAAGTACAATTTAACACCAGTGACGGGCGTGCACATTGGGAAGGATAACAAGTACACACACAGTAAAGTACAATTTAACACCAGTGAGGGGCGTGCACATTGGGAAGGATAACAAGTACACACAGTAAAGTACAATTTAACACCAGTGAGGGGCGTGCACATTGGGAAGGATAACAAGTACACACACAGTAAAGTACAATTTAACACCAGTGAGGGACGTGCACATTGGGAAGGATAACAAGTACACACACAGTAAAGTACAATTTAACACCAGTGAGGGGCGTGCACATTGGGAAGGATAACAAGTACACACACAGTAAAGTACAATTTAACACCAGTGACAGGCGTGCACATTGGGAAGGATAACAAGTACACACTCAGTAAAGTACAATTTAACACCAGTGACGGGCGTGCACATTGGGAAGGATAACAAGTACACACACAGTAAAGTACAATTTAACACCAGTGAGGGGTGTGCACATTGGGAAGGATAACAAGTACACACACAGTAAAGTACAATTTAACACCAGTGAGGGACGTGCACATTGGGAAGGATAACAAGTACAGACACAGTAAAGTACAATTTAACACCAGTGAGGGGCATGCACATTGGGACGGATAACAAGTACACACACAGTAAGTACAATTTAACACCAATGAGGGGCGTGCACATTGGGAAGGATAACAAGTACACACACAGTAAAGTACAATTTAACACTAGTGATGGGGGTGCACATTGGGAAGGATAACAAGTACACACAGTAAAGTACAATTTAACACCAGTGAGGGGCGTGCACATTGGGAAGGATAACAAGTACACACACAGTAAAGTACAATTTAACACCAGTGAGGGGCGTGCACATTGGGAAGGATAACAAGTACACACACAGTAAGTACAATTTAACATCAGTGAGGGGCGTGCACATTGGGAAGGATAACAAGTACACACACAGTAAAGTACACTTTAACACCAGTGAGGGGCGTGCACATTGGGAAGGATAACAAGTACCGACACAGTAAAGTACAATTTAACACCAGTGAGGGGCGTGCACATTGGGAAGGATAACAAGTACACACACAGTAAAGTACAATTTCCCTTAACAGCACACGGAGATCACAGTCAGTCTGGGGCTGGTTTCTCCCTTTCTCTCCAGATCCCCAATAAGACTCCCCATTGGCACAGCTATAGGGTCCAGATCTCAGCCTAGTGGTCAAGCTAAAACCTCCAGCACCCTCTCTGTCCAACCAGTGCTTCATGTTCCTGCTCAAGTAGCTGATACACACACACACACACACACACACACACACACACACACACACACACACTAAGATACGAGTTATATACAGACACTCCCTGGGGAAGGCTGGCACAGGTTTTCCAGCTATGCCCCTTCCTGACAGTCTATAAGGTAGCACCAGCTGCCAACAACCACTAATATCAGCTACCAATTAGGCCCTTAACAAAGGGTGTCCGATTATACTGTGCAATATTATTATTGAAATAGTAAATGGGCGAACAGCAAGCTTTATTTGTTGTGGCTTTGTACAGTATCACTATATGCATGCAATGTACTATAGAGCTTAAATTATCTCTACACAAAACAGCCACAGTTGAAACGTTTAAAAATGTTTAATAATAAATAATAAAAACACAAGACAAATCTTCTCAGTTCAACACAGTGCTAGTCAAGAGTTCAGAAATCACAAGAAAATGCTTAAAATAATACTGTAGAATACTCTGACATAAATATAGAAAACAGCTACACTAAATCTGATTAAATTCCTATCTAATTCTAAGAGCAATCACAGTTCTAAATAAACTTACATATAGAGCAAAGGCAGACAACGAACGACCACCACCAGTACTGTTAGCCAACAGGGTGCTGGTGGAAATTGGGCTACTGTTGGCCAAAGGAGAAGAGGAAGGCGAAGGCATGCCCGAAGGCAGGAAGAGAGGAGGAAGGTTAGGAGTGTAGCAGTGAGGGTAGGAACGTTGAATGTTGGCAGTATGACTGGTATAGGAAGAGAGCTAGCTGATATGATGGAGAGAAGGAAGGTTGATATATTGTGCGTGCAAGAGACCAGATGGAAGGGAAGTAAGGCCAGGTCTTTAGGAAACGGGTTCAAATTGTTCTATCATGGTGTAGATGGCAGGAGAAATGGGGTGGGGTTATACTAAAGGAACAATATGCCAAGAGTGTTTTAGATGTGAAGAGAGTGTCTGACAGAGTGATGTTTATGAAGCTCGAAATTGACGGTGTAATGATGAATGTTGTTAGTGCATATGCTCCACAAGTTGGGTGTGCGATGGATGGGAAAGAGAAATTTTGGAGTGAGTTGGATGAAGTTGTGGTGAGTGTACCCAAGGGTGAGAGACTAGTGATTGGAGCGGACTTTAATGGGCATGTTGGTGAAGTGAACAGAGGGGATTAGGAAGTGATGGGTAGGTATGGTGTTAAGGAGAGGAATGCAGAAGGTCAGATGATTGTGGATTTTGCGAAAAGGATGGACATGGCTGTGGTGAATACATATTTTAAGAAGAGGGAGGATCATAGGGTGACATACAAGAGTGGAGGAAGATGCACACAGGTGGATTATATCCTATGTAGGAGGGCCAGTCTGAAGGAGAATGGAGACTGTAAAGTGGTGGCAGGGGAAAGTGTAGTTAAGCAGCATAGAATGGCGGTCTGTAGGATGATGTTGGTGATCAAGAAGAGGAGGAGGAGTGTGAAAGCAGTGCCAAGGATTAAATGGTGGAAGTTAAAAAAGGGTGATTGTGAAGTGGAGTTTAGGGAAGAGTTAAGACAGGCACTGGGAGGCAGTGGAGACTTACCGAATAGGTGGGAAAGAGAGCACAACTAGTAAGGGAGACTGCTAGAAAGGTGCTTGGTGTGACATCTGGACAGAGGAAGGAGGACAAGGAGACCTGGTGGTAGAATGAGGAAGTACAGGAGAGTATACAGAGGAAGAGGCTGGCGAAGAAGAAGTGGGATTGTCAAAGAGATGAAGAAAGTAGACATGAGTATAAGGAGATGAGGCGCATGGCAAAGAGAGAGGTGGCGAAAGCTAAGGATAAGGCGTATGGAGAGTTGTATGAGAGATTGGACACTAAAGAGGGAGAAAAGGACCTGTAGCGATTGGCTAGACAGAGGGACAGAGCTGGGAAAGATGTGCAGCAAGTAAGGGTGATAAAGGATAGTGAGGGAAAGGTACTCACAAGAGAGGAGAGTGTGTTGAGTAGATGGAAAGAGTATTTTGAGGGGCTGATGAATGAAGAGAATGAGAGAGAGAAGGTTGGATGATGTGGGGATAGTGAATAAGGAAGTGAAACAGATTAGCAAGGAGGAAGTAAGGACAGCTATGAAGAGGATGAAGAATGGAAAGGCTGTTGGCCCAGATGACATCCCAATGGAAGCATGGAGGTGCTTAGGAGAAATGGCAGTGGAATTTTTAACTAGATTGTTTAATGAAATTTTGGAAAGTCAGAGGATGCCTGAGGAGTGGAGAAAAGGTGTTTTGGTACCTATCTTTAAGAATAAGGGTGACGTGCAGAACTGCAGTAACTACAGAGGGATAAAACTGATCAGTCACAGCTTGAAGTTATGGGAGAGAGTAGTAGAAGCTAGGTTAAGAAGGGAGGTGATGATTAGTAATCAGCAGTATAGTTTCATGCCAGGAAAGAGCGCTACAGATGTGATGTTTGCTCTGAGTGTGTTATTGGTGAAATACAGAGAAGGTCAGAAGGAGTTGCATCGTGTCTTTGTAGACTTGGAGAAAGCATATTACAGGGTGCCTACAGAAGAGTTGTGGTATTGTATGAGGAAGTTGGGAGTGGCAGAGAAGTATGTAAGAGTGGTACAGGATATGTACGAGGGTAGTGTGACAGTGGTGTGGACTGCAGTGGGAGTGACAGATTCGTTTAAGGTGGAGGTGGGATTACATCAAGGATCAGCTCTGAGTCCTTTCTTATTTGCAGTGGTGATGGACAGGCTGACAGATGAGATCAGACAGGAGGCCCCGTGGACTATGATGTCTGCAGATGACATTGTGATCTGTAGTGAGAGTAGGAATCAGGTTGAGGAGACTCTAGAGAGGTGGAGATATGCTTTAGAGAGCAGAGGAATGAAGGTCAGCAGGGCTAAGACAGAATATGTGTGTAAATGAGAGGGAGGGTAGAGGAATGGTGAGGATGCAGGGAGTAGAGTTGGTAAAGGTGGACGAGTTTAAGTACTTGGGATCAACAGTTCAGAGTAATGGTGAATGTGGAAGAGAGTACAGGCAGGGTGGAATGGGTGGAGAAGAGTGTCAGGAGTGATTTGTGACAGACGGGTACCAGTAAGAGTGAAAGGGAAGGTCTACAAGACAGTAGTGAGACCAGCTATGTTATATGGGTTGGAGACAGTGGCATTGACAAAAAGGCAGGAGTCAGAGCTGGATGTGGCAGAGTTAAAGATGTTAAGATTTGCACTTGGTGTGACTAGGATGGATAGGATTAGGAATCAGTATATTAGAGGGTCAGCTCATGTTGGACAGTTTGGAGACAAAGCAATAGAGACGATATTGCATTGGTTTGGACATGTGCTGAGGAGGGACGATGGGTATATTGGGAAAAAGATGCTAAGGATGGAGCTGCCAGGTAAGAGGAAAAGAGGAAGGCCTAAGATAAGGTTTATGGACGTGGTGAGAGAGGACATGCAGGCGGTTGGTGTGACAGAGCAAGATGCAGAGGATAGGAAGAAATGGAAAGAGATGATCCACTGTGGCAACCCCTAATGGGAAAAGCCGAAAGATGATGATGATGATAGAGCAAAGGCAGAGTACTGGTGCGTGATATGCTCTGATTCTCTGTCTCTGAGAAAGTCTTAAAAATAATACATCACTGCTGACTCATTTTAGATTACATCATTCTTCTCTGGTCACTAGGCTAGCAGAAACTCTAAATTTACATTTCTTAGTTTTCTTAGTAAGCTTGCATCTGACCAGGAAACTACAGCAATAAAATACATTATATATGTAAAATCTAGCAATCAGCTTGGGTCTCAAAACAATAGAAGGAACTCCTCAGTCCAGATTGTCTCCGAGCCTTGAGATCAAACAGTCATACAATGCTTGACATATCAGCTTTCTTCCAGCAGAGTGTACTCTGGTTACAGTTTTCTTACATTTTAAGAGGACAAGCCTGTGGATTATATTCATATTTACAATGACATAGAATTATCTACAAAATGCTATCTCACTAGGCTGGCAGCCTTCACATATCTTCACACTCAAAATCACCTAAATCCAATTATTACACCATGAAATGACTAACCATGCCACAGCACACAGTCTGTGATCTGTGTTCTCCTTTCCTGAGGATAGTGCTCACTACAGTTGATGTTGAAAGTGATTAGTCTGTACAACCCTTCCCCCTAAAGGGCACCATCTAGAATCTGTGGAACCAGTACTTATCCTTAAATAAGTAAAGAAACTATCTTGGCTGTGGCAACCTGGACTCTGTCTTCAGGAATAACGTATGCCTTTAGTCCACACAGTGTCTTTCTTTGTCTGTACAAGTTATTGGTGGCAGCTTATCTACACTTTGCTACTGGTTCTTCTGTCCGCCATAATCATAGTTTAGAATTTCAATATTTGAGTGCATTTTACCATTTTTTCACAAAGTGGTGGATAGTGTATACTGGCAGTGAACTTTGGAAGGTTTTATTGGCCTTTTCTCCAATGTGGTGCAAACAACCATGGAGTTGGTATATATAATTTATGAGGGAGTAGGGGGTACAGTCTTCTACACAGGTGGTTTGTAGAGGGTTGCTACCCTTCAAAATGTTTTTTTTTTGTGTTTCATAGTGTTTTCCCTTGATGTCTTTCTGAATTTATCTTTTTGAAAACCATCAGTTGAATTAGTTCACTTTGACCAATTGTAGGTTAAATATTGGTGGGAGCTTGTGAATGAGTGTCTCATGTTTATTCCAGATGAAAGTGCAGGCCAAGGCATTTTAGAAGTGGGACAAGTACCATTACAACTACTGGTTAACTACTAATTTCAATAAGTGCAATGCTGCTTTATGGAATAGACTTACACTCAACAATATGACAGTTAGAACTTACTACACATCTGCCAGTCTTGTAGTTTATTGATGTCATCTTGGATTCATGATTTAATGTATGCATTTGTGTTGGAAGGCTGCAGAATAACTTATCATCTGCACATTATATGACTCTTGGTTAATTTTCACAACAGCATGAATTAAGAAAATTAATGTTTTTATTATTTTTTGGCCCTCAGCTCCCAACTCCTGCAACCACCTAGCTATGTCACTGAGCAACCAATTAGTTTCTTTCTACTCATAACATCATAAGGTGGGAGTGGCAAGAGCACAGTGAGGATCCACATCTGTCATGCTACAGGAGGCTAGAACATATTACCAGCCCTTCTCCTTCTCCTCCTCCTCCTCATCTCATTTAGCAGGCACATTATAATGCCAGGCTATATCAAACTGCCTGTGAGTGCATGCCCCTCCTGCTTTGCAGTGTTTCACTGGTGGGCATGCATTCCTTTGTTGCGCTTAAACCCAAAAGTCCCTGGTCATGCGAATGCACTACTAAGCCTTCTCCCCTGTAGTAGTCCTATAGAAGGGCATTAGCTGAATTACTCTACTCACTTTCTCTAGGATTAGCAAACCAATCTTGGACATTCACTCTGACCGCTCAGTGGCTATCTGCCATAGCACCTCGGCCACTTGTAGAACCTGTAACGTCCAGCGTATGCTCAAGGTGTCAAGACCAAAACTACCATGTTGTCCACTTTGTGAAGAAATTCTGTGACTTCGATTTTTTAAGAAATTTTTATTGACATGTAGAAGAGTGGGGAGAAACTAATGCACTGCTCTGGGACATGATTAGCACACAAGCAACAGTGTAACACCACAATGAGGTTATAAATATCCAATTAAACCTTCTGATAAGATGCATTTTTAAACGTATACAAAACAAATAAACCATTGGCTAGTTGTGAGAAATGCACATGTTGTATAGACGGTAACACATTTTTAACAATGTCAAACCAAATTTCCTTCATGCAGATCTTGAATGTTTCAGTGAACTATAGTTAATAACATTTGCTAAGATACTGAGGGTGATTGAGAAAGGTTATTATAAGCTTTAAGCCCATTTTAGCATGAGCTGTAACTATTTCCATTTCAGAGACATCGTGCTCTACCTCGAAGAGATGCAGCACTGTGGTGGGCTGTCGCTGTGACATACCACAAATGCTGTCCCCTGGAAAGGGTTAACAGACCACATTACTTTGCAAAGGATCATCTTCACCTTTCCCCTCTAGGCTTTCAAATACTGGTTAAAACTCTATCCACACCCAAAGTACCTTTTTTAGGGAATGACAAATTGTCAAACCTACTGACATTGCAAAATCAACTCAACTGAAGCTCAGCACATTACTGCTCAATGCCAGGAGCCTAAACAAACAAGCAAACAAACAAAAAATACACTCCCTCCACAAGCCCTCCTCACTCTCAAGAATATAGCTGTCTGTGCAATTACTGTGACATGGTTTAATGTGGCAGAGAGTACCCTGGCAGTGCAAGGTTTCAGTCTCTTCCACACCTTTAGACCAGTAGCTGCAGAGAAAAGGGCTAAAAGTGGAGGTGTCACAATATGCATCAATAAAAAGCATACCTCTAGTTTGGTCTAACAGGAAGACATACTGGAGTTTCTCCACATGCAGATCACCATAGACAAAATCCTGTACCATATCCTAGCCAGCTATAGGTCACCCTCCATGTCCCAAAAAGCTCACAATGAACACATGACTCTACTGGAGACACTTACCATCCAACCTAACACCCTAGTCATGGGAGACTTTAATTATCCCTCTATAGATAAGGAATCCTGCATGGCATAACATCTGTAGGCACAGAGATTCCTGGACTTTTAATGAATATGCCTACTAAAGGCTCCACCATATTGGACTTAGTGCTCACAAATATGGGGAAAAAGCAGCAACCTCCCCATGCCTTATCCTCCATGGAAAAGCGCAGCCTAAAATCTGTCTCCATTGAAATCAGAATCAACTCCATAATCCCATTAAAACTACTTGAAATTATTAAGTGTTGGTTTGTCGAACTTCAATGCCCCCCAGACCTCGAGAATACACCAGCCTGCAATGAATTGCGGTCAGAAACTCTGGGCAGCCATGTTAATGGCTGCATAGATGCTGCTATACCTACCAGAAGTAAGCCATAGGGCTAGCCCAAGAATCTAACTGCCTGGTAGCATCCACAATTAATCAGGATATACAACAAAATGAAAAAAAAAATGCCAAACATCAGGAATGCTAATATATAAAAAGATAAAAAAAACTCTCTCATCAAATTAAATAGACAACTAAGAGGGCTAATTGGGTCAGTCAAGGCCAACTTTGAGGTTAAGATAGCCTCCCATGTTCATAGGTTCATAGGTGTTTACTAGACTAACGACCACAAGGGCCTTTTTAAGCCAAGCCATGCATCCCAAATCTCTGACAAGTTCTGATACCCTACATAAGTGTAAGCATGGGCCTGGGAGATGAACCATTTACAGGTTACATGTGTCCATTAGAGACATAGGTGCCAAATCAGGGATGAATTTCTGGTTTCCTATCCAATTGTCCAAGTTGCACTTGAATTGGGTTAGAGAGGAACTCTGCTTCCCATGGATGTGGAACCTGTACCATAGACGGGGTAGTCTCTGGGATACATACCTATCTCTCCAGCATGTCCTATTTATATCAAAGGCAAGGTTTAAGTCTTTAGAATGGGTAATTCTGGTGCTGTTTGTTTTGTGGATATGCAGGAGGTCCATCAGAGTGAGGTTTGACAATGCCCTTTATGCTAGGCATAGATCTCCCCTCAAAAGCCTGTAGGAGACAGAAGACAAGGATAGGGCCTTGAGGCAGTCTGCATAAGATATTTTACTTATGCCTGTATTCTTTTAGTGAGGAACCTCTGTGGACATTCCAATTGTTGGATATGCCTGTTTAGGTACATACCAAATGGGGAATTGTACTCAGTGACAGGTCTGATGAATGCTGAATACAGTGGAACAATGATTTCCTTGGACTTAGATGCCATACCTTTGTTTATAAGTTGCACAACACAGAATGATTTCCTCACCACTGTAGACACATGATGGTCAAAGGCTAGATTACTATCTGTTTGTGTCCCTAAGTCCCTGACTACTGGGTCACCTCTAAGGGGTGTGTTGCCAATATGATAGTTACCAGGGATGAGGGACTCCCTAAAGGATACTATTATGCATTTATTGGCATTTAGTTTTAGTCCACGGGTCTGACACCAGATGTTTGTCTGTGTCAACCCCTCTTGGAGAACATTTGTGCCAGTGTGAGATTCAATGACAGCTCCTAATTTGTAATCATCTGTAAATTTAGTCAGCCAGAAACCACTGAAATTGGCCTTAACTTCTGAGAAGTAAATGCCAAAAAGGAGTGGTCCAAGGAGACTGAGGGACTCCACTTGTGACTGGCCTCTTTGTATAGGTGGAATCCCTAATTCTAACTGCTTGAGTCCTGTCTGTAAGCCAGTTGGCTATCCACTGCATGACATATGTGTTTATACCTAACCTCTTGTGTTTGTTAACAATGCCAGAGTGAGGTATTGTGTCAAATGCCTTGGCCAGGTCAAGGAAGGCAGTGTGAACGATATTGCCTTCATCCATTGCTTTGGTGACCTTCTCAAAGAAGTCCACCAGGTTGAGTAGGCATGATCTGCTTTTGACAAAACCAAACTGGGTTGGGTCCAGTGTCTGAAGGTTTACTATATCTCTATTGATCATCTCCATGATAATTCTTTCCATGGCTTTACATATAAGACTCGTGAGACTTATGGGTCTGTAGTTTCCAGGGTCTATAGATGGCCCGGGTCTATCTTAGATGATTGAACTTTCAAAAGTTCGACTGTGATATGGTCGATACCATATGATTGTTTAAAACGTTCAGGTAGGCTATTTGTGTAGTTTTTCTTTTTTATTAGATATTCGAACTTTTAAAATTTTATCATATGGTTTGACCATATGACAGTCAAACTTTTAAATGTTCGATTATCTAATATAGACCCAATGGCCCACCTTTGTGCAGACAGTTGCCTTTCTCCATTCATGAGGCACAAAGCCTGTTTGGAGGCTACAGTTAAATAGTAATTCCAGAGGCCCTGATAGGTCATGTTTCATGCTATTTAGAAGGCATCCTGGGATATTGTCTTGGGCCCACTGATGAAATGTTCTTGGTCTTACAGCATTAAGGACTTGTTCCCTAGCGGTAGTAGGGGGTGCTATAGTTGATGGTATTTCCTGAGGGAAGGTTGTTGGAGGGGAGAGGAGTAAAGTTGGAGCTGAATTTGTCAGGCAATAGATTTGCTATATCTTCTGGCTCAGTATTGGTGGCTCCATTTATAGTGAGCTCTGCACACAACTGTGTATTGCCTTTGAGCTTGCAGACATAGCTAAAGAATGCTTTGTGGTTGTCTTTGGCCCAGGTGGCCAAACGTACCTCAAATATGTCTTTGGTAGACTTTATTTGTCCTTTGAGTTGTTTTAGTTTGATGACAGTGTTTTTGTCCTGCTGGGTGCTGCACCTCCTATATTTTGACATGATTTTCTTCCTCCTGTTATACAGCCTATTGATTTTGTGATTCTACAAGTGTGGCTTGTTTTTTGAGTTAGTTCTGTATTTCTTCCTGGTGGGTACAACTGCCTCTATGCAGCTATTAATATGCTTGTACAGGGTTTCTGTGAACAGTTCTGCATAGGCAGGAGTGTTCTCAGTGTTTATGGGGGTATGAAATTTTGCCAGGTTCTCACTTAATAGCAGGAGGTTAGCATTAGAATAGTTCCTGAATATTCCAGGTTTAGCTGGGGGTCCAGGTTTTATTTTTACTTCAAAGACCACCTTTTTGTGGTCTGACCTTACCAGGGAAGGTATTACAGTAGGGGGGGGGGGTGTGCAGCAGTCTCCCATATTAATGAGGACCAGATCCAGTATGGTTGCACGCCTGGTTGGTGTATTGACTATCTGGTCCAGGGAGTTCGTGTTTACAAAATCCAGGAATATCTGTGTATGTATGTTTGGTGTTGTATAGGGTTCCCACTTAATAGTGGGGTAATTAAAGTCACCCATGAATATGGTATTGGGTTGGATGGTTAGTGTTTCTAATAAGTTTAAATACATGGTATGGGTTTCCTGGGTCATAGCTTGAAAGGAAGTGGTACTGGATTTTACCTATGGGAATTTGAACATGGAGCAGCTCAAGTGCATTGTCCTGTTTGACCAGCCCTGAGGTACATTTATTTTTGATGTAAATAATAACACCTCCACCTGTAGTCCCAGCCTGTGAAGCAGCTGGCCTACATTTGTGGAAGGCATTATAACCTTGCACTGTTGGTGTGCTCTCTGTGGCTTTAAACCACGTCTTAGTGACTGCACAAATGCCAGCATTTTCTAGGGTAAAGAGACTTCTAGGGAGTAGAGTTTTTTGCTTAGACTCCTAGCACTGAGCAGCAATACCTTTAGATTTTCATAAGGTCTTCTTATGCTATGTTAGAAATCTCAAGGACAGCACACAGTAGTGTGCTGAAATAGTGGTTAATGGTGCCATATTTACCAAGCCTGGTGATATAGCAAACCTGTTAATAGACAAATTCAGTTCAATATTATCCCCTCTCACCCCCAACCAACCGCCTCTAAAAATATCCTCAAACATAACCCTTCCAACTATAACTAGGGAGTATGTACTGGCTGTGCTTGCAAAAGCCAAGAACATGGCCTCATTGGGCCCTGATAATATCCCAGGATTTCTCCTAAATAGTCTAAAATACAACTTCAGGACCCATAGAATCATTCTTTAACTACAGTCTTAAAACAGGATTTGTGCCACATGACTGGGGGGTGGGGGGACTGTGACGATCACCTCACTTCATAACAGACCCATTAGTCTGACTAGTCTTATTTGAAAAGCCATGGAAATAATTATCATGGAAATTGTCAACAAGGACATAGGAGACCTCCAGACACTGGCTCCATCACAGTTTGCTTTGTCAAAGGAAGATCATGCTTACTGAATCTGGTGGACTCCTTTGAAAAGGTCACTAAGGCAGTGGATGAGGGGAAAACTGCATACTGATTACCTAGATCTGGATAAAACATTTGCTAGAATACCCCACTTGGGCATTGTCAACAAACTTATGGAACTAGGCATAAACCTGTATATACAGCTAGATGGCCCACTGATAGGATCCAAGAGGTTAGAAGCGGGGAGGCTACCTCCACAAAGAGGTCAGTCACTAGTGGAGTCCCCCAGGGCTCTGTACTAGGCATACTCCTCTTTGATATCTACTTCTCAGATGTCAAAGCCAATGTCAAAGGTCTCTCACTTACCAAGTTTTCAGATTACTGCAAACTGGGAGCAGTCAGTGAATTTCCCCAAGATGAGAACACCCTTCAGGAAGGTTTAATACAGACAAACGCTTGCTGCCAAAGCCATGGCTTAAAAATGAATCCAAGATATGATCCTGGGTGACTACATCAATAATAAAACACCCCTAAATGTTGATTCATTAGCCAGGGATCTGGAAACTCATGTAGATAGTAAACTAGCCTTTAGCCAAGATGTGTCCAAGGTAGTAAGAAAATCCTTCTGTGTTGCTCAACTTATAAGCAAGGACATGACATCTAGGTCTAGGGAGGTTATCATACCACTGTGCTTGGCCCTCATCATACCTATCATAGTATATAATGCCCCCCTTCGGCACGTACCTGACCAGACACATGCAGCAACTGTAACATCCACTCAGGTTCCTTACAAAAAGAATACTGAGAGTAAACACAATGTACTGCACAGATCACCTCAAAGCCCTCTCTCTTTACTATCATACAGTCTTCTGAGAGGTGATCTTTGCCTAGCATACAAGGCATCCCTGGACCCTGTTTTGATAAGCCTTTTGCACATCCACAAAACAAACAACATCAGAACTACTAGATTGCAAGACTTAAATTTTGCTTGTGACATAAACAGGACATGTTGGTGAGACTTGTATGTTTCTCAGAGAATTACAGTGGAGAGACACTAGGTGGTGTGCAATCACCATGATATGAGCTGCATGACCCCACAGAAAAAAGGCTATGCAGAAGCCCGGGTGAAATTCAATAGCCATATCAAATGTAGTGCCACTACCACATAAACGTGACATGCAAGGTCCGCACAGTAGCACACCTAATTCCAAGGGTAAGCTTCACAATGCCTTGCCAGTCACAACATGTTTCCCAAGCCTATAAACAAGATATAGGAGGAAAAAAAGGGAAAATGCTTCTTATATCATTTACAGCATTTCTGTTTAACCTCCTGTTCCTATGTCTGAAACACAGGAGGATCCCTGTGCAGCAGGTCAGCAACATGTCTGCATTGTTATCCTGTCCTGGTTATATCTGTGGCTGAGAACAGCTCCTCAACCAGCATATAACAGGCACCCCCTTTCTTAAATGCAGCAGGACATTGGCCTACCAGGTGCTCTGTGAAATGGGAAAAATGGTCATTAAGGAGCTAAAATATTACCTCACTCTCCATCATGTATCATTCAGGCACTCTATGACAGGCACTAGCAGAGGCAACCGTACTCTCTAATGTCCTCTGACAATGGTGTCATTTTCACAGGGAACAAGTTGTTAGTCCACAAGTCATGCCTACACTGTCATTTCTGCAGCATGGTTACTCATAAAGTAGAGTGACATACATGTTTGTGCAAGTCTCCAGCATGATCTTGTAGCCATGAAGCACTAGAGATGAGCTTATGTGGACGTATGTGCCTTATGCCACTGGTGCAGTGTAGCAAAACATAGTAACTGATAGATATGCATGCTTGATCTTATAATCTACTTATGTTTTGCTCCGATAGGTGTAAACTTAAATAGTCTTGGAGGTATGCCACCATATTCTAGGCTAAGTTATGCAAATGTGGGGAGATGTACTGTACATTTGGGGAGCATTATTAGGGTAAATAGCTGTATTAATTGGATCTATAGACAGTATGAAGAGGCATATGATACTCTACAAATGTGCAAGGTAAACAGTGTTTTCTATACCTTCCTAAGGATGCACACCATAAAACTGGAATTCACATTGCAGAAGGCTAGCAAGTAGAGTATGTGTGCTTGCATGTGTCTCATTTGTATAAATAGTACTGATAGCAAAATACTTCACAATAACTGAACAACCTGCCCTGTACATGCCTGCCACTGTTATGCAACAGTTATGGTCTGTCTAATGTAGGTGTTGGCCTATGGTAGCAAGTACAACAGTGCCTGCTCATAAAGTACTACAGGAGGGCCATATTTAAATAGAAGTTACAAAGGTGACCCCAACTGTTGGCAGCATGGATGCCTGTCTTATCTTATACATACCATTTGGCATGTGCACTTGCTGTTTATTTTCTCAAATCTATCTCTACAGCTGTTGTGTGGTGCAGCCCTGCAGCTATCCCTCTGATAATTATACACTTAATGAACATTACCTCTTTGTCTGTAGCTGTCATTTCTATCAGCCTCTCAATCCCAACAGTATACATTCTATAGTTCTGTGTCATGTTTTCACTGGAATATGCATGTCTGGAGGATGACATGGAAATCAGAGGTTGGACAATTTTAACCCTGCTGAAAATGATTTCTTACTAGAAGCACATATGGCACTTGAATGAGATCTGTTGGGGAGACAGGGTGCTGAAAAGTCTTTGCATGATGTGTTGTGATGGACAGTAATCCTTAACATAAATACTGTAGAGGGATACAACTGCATATCACGGCAATTTCATAAGCATTTTACCATGCCAAGAAAGCACAAGTTCTACTGCAGCATAATAGGCTACCGCAGGAGGGCCACCTGGAAGCAACAGACTGACAGCACCAGAGACATTTTTGGTTTCCTGTCATGTAAGGGGACACTAACTCTTGGATTATCTCAAGACAAATAGACAATGATATCAGGATATAATGACTCACACATGTCTCAGTGGATGATGCACCAGGTTAGCACCTTTTACACCAGATTTCTGTACAGCTGCATCATAAATAAATACTGCAGGCTAATCATAGTAACTGCTGGTACATATTGTGCATGCAGTACAGCAGGGTTGCTATACAGTAAGTCACCTAAATGATGTCTGCATTATTCTCCCATACCAGTTATATCTGCACCTGAGGACAGCACTTCAACTAGCTTATTCAGGCATCCTCTTTTTTAAATGCAACATGATAGAGGTGCAGTATTGTTTTACACAAGTCAGGCATTCAGCCATTTCCAGAAGGCAGGAAAGTAAAGTTGAGTTTGTATGATACATTTTCCATGGACAGAGCTAGCATGGAACTCACGCTGATTGAATGGCAACTCTAGCATAGAGTGCTGATCAACTGAAAACAAAAAACAGCTAAAACAACTGTTGTTGAACCTCAGGAGATTTTTCTTTCAGCAGGGGATGGGGGAAAGCCCCCTACACTCCCCTTGTGGGAGGGCACCCCATACAATCCCCAAACTTACATGTACCTACTCAAAGACCACACAACAGTAGAGCAAAAAGAGAACTCTGTTGGCAAAACTTGTTTCACCCAAATTTCCTCAATCATTCAGCACTCACTGAAAATGCCACTTATCAGCTGTCACATTCACCTTCTGTACATTCCACAAGGTTCATCTTTGCACAGACGCCCATGCTCACTCAAATGTGTCTTGTTTGTATATTCCCCTGGCACAGCACTGTTACAGTGATACCTACAGAGGTTAAGGCACAATGACAGCCTGATGTTGGCACATGTGCTGCAGTTTGTGCTGATGATGATAATGATAAATCAAAGATATCTGAGTCACATTATGATGGCACAGTGGCACTGTTTGTCTCCACTTCAAATACAGGCTGAATGTGTAGCCTCATCTACAGAAGAACAGGGGGCTATAACATGAGTACTCACCATCACCTGTGCAAAGGGATTCCACATTGGTTTCTATCATCAGCAATGCTCGCACTGCAGCTCTGGGCACCATTAAATGTTTCAGGTTAATCTTAAATGCTCAACAGGTGCCCCACTGTATCTTCTAGGTAAAGTCCACTGCAACCCAGACCAGCATGGAACTCATTGCTGTATTGTACGGTGTCTGTGAGGACATGAATGCCAGATATTCAGTAATGCTTAGTCTCCTGTGGCTCTTACTGACAGACAATGTTCCCATGTCCAACTCTGTGGGGGATGGATCCCCAGTGCCACTATCACTGCTCTCACTGGCACTGATGTTGTGGTCAGGGGGACACATTTTGAGGGGTTGTGAAGGGGGGCCATCATGGGGTACTCAGTCTTCACCTGAATTTGCACATGTATTATGACCTTTACCCCTTATCATGGGATGCTATGATTATCTCCTAGGAAACCTCATGTGTAGACCTCAGTCACATCACAGTTCCACAACTGAACACATCTCATTGAGAGAAAACCAATAGGCCTGGTGCAAAAGGACAACATAGAGGTCATACATCACAGCTTTAAAGTGATTTCCCAAATACACTGCAGGAGAAAATAGTGGTTGACACAGAATACCCTTCTCTTTGGGACACTTACCTCTTCATCAAGCCATGGTTGCACAGTGAGATCCCTTTAATATTACTGGAAGAAACTGTGTACGAAACAGAATACCTTGAGCCTTAAGACCCACATATCAGACTCATGTAAAATGCCATTCTGTGCTTAGCCACTTGTGCACTGTATGATGACTGCACCTCATAACACTAACTCACCTGTGGGGTAAATGTGGGTATGTCTCACATACAGTGTGGTTCAAACGTGTGTTGGTCAGCACAGCCTGATATCGACATAGCATGCATCATGTTTGATCTGGGTAACCACTTTGTCACCCTGGGCTCATTTAGACCTATATAGCTAGACTAGATGTCACTGCTTCAGATGCACTGCCATGTAAAGTGCCCATCACTTTTGTCCAACAAACAATACAGGCCTGATTCAGACTAAAAAATACATCAGCTGGAATTTCAAACAATGCTACTACAATACTTACTCCATCCAGCCATCCGTCCTCAGCTCCTTTCTTCCATTTTTGCACATGGGGTCAGGGTGTCACTTCAACAGTGATAATCATCTATAGCCAAGATTTATACCACCA
Organism: Protopterus annectens; assembly: GCF_019279795.1. Classification (NCBI taxonomy): domain Eukaryota; kingdom Metazoa; phylum Chordata; order Ceratodontiformes; family Protopteridae; genus Protopterus; species Protopterus annectens. Next base: position 735,535,416 of record NC_056749.1, read on the forward strand.
GATGGATAGTCCTGGCATGATAATTCTTCTACACCAAAACTCACATACACACCTTTGGCCAATTTAGAGTGTCCAATCCACCTACTGCAGGTCTTTGGAATATGGGAGAAAACCAGAGCACTTGGAGGAAACCCACACAGACACAGGAAGGACATGCAGACTCTGCAAAGAAGGTATTGCGGCCAAGAATCAAACTAGGGAACCTATTGCTGTGAGGCGGCAGCACTATTACCACTGTGCCGATGCATACACCAATGTATAAATGTCAACTGTAGATTGTTTCTGTCTAGTAAGCTTTTCTCCTAAGGACTCTGCTAAAAAGGGGATACCAGACTAGTTAGAGTATCCTGGTCAACACACAAACAAATAAATAAATAACTACATGCATACATAAATAATGTTGAACTCAAACATGGCTGTGTGATTTAGAAAATCATCTTGTCTCAACCCCAGAATTTTCCTCTGAACAAGACCTTCGCTCACATTATGATGTCAGGTGTAGAATCAGCATTATATGTTAATAGCTGCTGCTTGCAGACTCTGAGCTCATGATGCTGAGCATTATCAACCTACATATCACTGATGCATCTGAAAGTGGCTAACATGTCATCACCTCCATGTCCAGTACATTGTCAGCTGATGCTATGTGGACAGAGGTACCATATGGGTGTTAGAAGACATTTGGTACTTAAGTATGGAATCAGTGGGATGCACAGAATTGCTACCTAGTGGACATGAAGGTTTGGGTGGTAGCAACTATTCTTGCTATGGAGACCTTGCAATATCCAACAGGAGATATGTCTGGAGTTTAACTGGTGTCAGTACTGTGAATCCTATATCAGTTCATTTATGTAATGCTGCAGCAGATGGAGAAGCATATATGTTTTTCACAGACAGCAGAGAGAGAGAGAGAGGCAGACAGACAGAGAGAAAGCCACCACTGTGTGGGTATTCTATAACATAGTCGATTTCTCTGAGGTCCTGCAGGTTAATATGTTCACTCTCATTGCCATCAAAATAAAATTTGCATCATGTAGTGTCTGATAAATCAACCTGAAATGTTTACAGCCCATCAACTGCAAGGTGGAGTGCAATACACAGGGCATTCTATATAGATAGTGTCTGTGCATCATGCAAGCAGTGCCCATGATTACTATATCTGACACACATGCAACCTTTACCAGCATTTCATACCACATGACTTTCAAAAGCATCATATAGTAGGTAAGAGCACACATTGCTAGCCACAGAGCCTTTGATGTGCTGTTCTCATGGACATAGGCAACAGATAATTTATAATCATCTACAATGTTGTATGCTACAGTTGATGCAGGATATGCCTTGGAACCATGGCTGATATTCCTCATCTATAACCCCTACATCACAGAGGAGATGACTTACAGAACCATGTGGATGCAGACACAGAACATTCATCGATTTGGGTTTGGACTCATGCATGCTTGGTTCCACTGCTTCAATACATTTAGTAGTGCACTGCAGTATGTACCTTAGACTGCAGTAAGATATTTGCTGCCTTTGCCATGTTACCAAATATCGTGCAGTGAAAGCAAATGCAATGTGGGAATTTCTCAGTGCTGCCTGACAGACCTGTGGCAGCAGTGGAAGAGATGTCAGGAGAGGAATCATCAGAAAAACAGCTAAAGATGTTCCCCTTCAAGACAGAGGTGTCCACCATACACAGTGGCACAAGAAAAGAGACAGATTCTGGTCCACAGCTATCGGCCGTGACATGAGCAGCAGAGAGCAAAGCTGATGCATGCATTCACATACCTGGGGTGCATTACAGTGCATTTCTGGTGTCCCAGAAATAACTTCAACTACACAGATTAGAGAACTGGAAATGGCACTATCATTATTATTTACAGAGTTGGGGAGGGGGCACTTCTGCAGGTATGCACATGAGGCTACAATTTTCCACCTTATTCTGACCTGTGTGTGTCTGTGTGTCAGCATGTATGTATATATGTGTGTTCTTGTGTGCGTGTGTGTCTGTGCATGTATGTGTGTGTGTACCTGTGTGTATGCATGTTTATGTGTGTGTCTGTGCATGTGCATGTGTGTGTGCATGGTGTCTGTGCATGTGTGTGTATATGGATGTGTGCGTGTGTGTGTCTGTGTCTGTGTGTATATATATATATATATATGTGTGTGTGTGTGTGTGAGCACCTGCTTTATATGCCCCATTTCTGGATTTCCAGTGTCCCCTTTCCTTCCTGATAAACTCCATTAACACTTTCTTGTGTTGTTATTCAGTGGCCTACTTATAGTGACAATTTTGATATGCTTTACTTTGTCTACAAATATGCATTGCAGCAGGCACATCACCTCATTGTGCCACTCAGTTTAGTCAGTGGTCAGACATACCATGGTCATTTCACTACATGATGGCTGCCACTAACACAGCCACAGCACTTTACTGTGTAGCTCTTTCTCCAGCATGCCAGCATTATGATGGACCTCATACCCCCCCTCCCCCCCCAAAAGGAGAGATATCTATACCAAGCGATTGCAGCCCCCCAAACATCTCCAACGCCCAAGTGAGAACTGCTCTCTCCAAAGCAAAAAACACAGCATCCATGGGACCTGATGGTGTCCCCGGCTGTGTGCTCCACGAACTCAACGAGGAATTAAACCCACAGCTAGGACAGCTGTTTAATCATAGTCTTACCTCTGGATACATACCCAGGAGTGGCGCACTGCAACTGTGGTCCCACTTCACAAAGGCGGTGCCTCCACCGACCCTGGAAATTACCGCCCATTAGCTTGACAAGCCTTATCTGCAAAGCCATGGAGAGGATCATAATGGACCTCATAAATAAAGACATAGGGAATTTGCAGACTTTGGATCCATCCCAGTTTGGCTTTGTCAAAGGCAGATCATGCCTTCTAAACTTGGTTGACTTTTTGAAACAGTCACCAAAGCCATTGATGAGGGAAAGGCAGTCCATACAGCCTACCTCGATCTGGCGAAGGCCTTCGATACAATACCCCACTCGGGTATCATTGAAAAACTCATCAGCTTAAATGTTAACCCATACATCACAAGATGGGTTGCAAACTGGCTGAGTGACAGAACCCACAGGCTCAGAGTTGCTGGCGCCATGTCAGACTCAAAGCCTGTCACAAGTGGTGTACCACAGGGCTCAGTCCTGGGCCCACTCTTGTTTGGCATCTACTTTTCCGAAGTACAAGCAAACACAGGAGGGTTATGGCTGACAAAGTTTGCAGATGACTGCAAACTGGGCGCCATGGTAGAAAACACACCTGACACAGATATCCTTCAGAAGGGTCTCACAGAAATGGATAACTGGTGCCAGAGCCATGGCCTAAAGTTAAATGCCAAAAAATGCATAGTCATACCCTTCGGGAAAAACAAGGTTACCCTAGCTACCAAATAGGTGGCAATCCACTGAGCACAGAAGAAGTTATCAGGGACCTGGGGACCCAGGTTGATAGTAGTCTGTCATTCGACACCCATGTAGCTAAAGTAGTTAGGAAGACCTTCTACATTGCCCACCTTATCATGAAGGGATTCTCATCTAGATCAAGGGAGGTCATAGTCTCCCTATACTCATCACTCATCAGACCAATGATTGAGTACAATGCCCCATTCGGAATGTATCTGACACGACACTTGCAGCAGCTGGAGAGGCCACAAAAGTTCCTCACCAAAAGGATAAAGGGTCTCAAACATCTGTCCTATGCTGCCCAACTGAAAGAACTCCAGCTCTATTCAGTCACTTACCGCTTGCTCAGAGGTGACCTTTGCCTAACATACAAGGCCATGTCAAACCCAGATTTGATGAATATGCTTCACCTCAAAAAATCTAGATCCGTCAGAGCCACAAGGGCGGGAGACTTAAACCTCGACACGGCTATTAATAGGACATGCTGGAGGGATAGATTCATCACCCAAAGACTCCCTATGCTGTGGAATAAAATCCCGGTATATGCGAGGCAGAGCACCTCGCTGGCCTTGTTCAAGAGAAATCTTGACCAATGGATGGGAGATCGCAGATATACCCCAGGGATTACCTCAGTGTCACTGCTCAACAGAGGCACAGCAAAATAATGGGTATAGTTCCCCATACTAAAGGGGTGGTGTAAGCCACAAAACTATGGGCTAGGCTTGTAAATGCCCTCGGGCAGATAGCCTAGTATGAACCTATGAACCTATACATAGCTAATCTGCATTGGGTCACAGTGCTAACCTATCTGTGCTTTGTTTTGCTCAGTGCTTTGGTGTTATGGAATTTTCTGAACACCCCCGCCCTCATTATTTAAAATATCTATAAAAACTGCAGTAAAATGCACAGACAATGGAACTGTTGCCTTTCTAGAAATGATGAATCATTTAAAAGGGTATAGTCAATAGGTATACTCTTTCATTCTGCCATCAGGATACTGTAATGTAAAAAATATTATCTTCCCAATGTCCTTTTTTCACCATCAGAATCCAACCAGTACCATCACAAGTAAGTATGTTAAGAATAGTTCTTTTCTTATCAGCTTCACAGCATAGAGATGAAGCCCTACTATGCCATAGATAACCCATGTTCAATTAGCAGACTAGAAGTTGGATAATCCAGATGGGCAATGCTGTGATGCACACCAGCATTTATCCGTTTATGCTGTAATGTGCTACTGATAACGGCATACAACAATTCAAAGCTACATTACAACTTTAATAATTCACACAATGACAACATACCAAAAGGCAGTTAACACCACAACAGTTTCTTTGTAACTGGCACAGTAGACTCAAAGCATTATGAGTATCCACATTCTTAAAGACAGATAATAAATGTATTTATTTACACTTTGTTGACTGAGTTAGTCCTTCTAGTCTAATGGCCTGTTTCAGGGGAGACCAGTAGTAGTATTTATAATGGCTAGGAGAAATTTGGCTAGGGAACTCCGGAAATTTCCTTACTCTTTTTGATGAGAGGAAGTGAAGCCCTTCTTGGAGCTGCTAAGTGAAGATGGAGGGCTGCTATTACAGTTCAAGGAATTCCAATATGGAAGAGAGTGCAGCAGAGAAAACTTACTGAAGAAAGGAGAAGGAAATAAAATAATTGTTATAGCTGGAAATTGGAGCATTGCAGACACCATATTTGGTAAATTTAATGAACCAGGTAAAGCCAAAGGAAGGAGAGGAAATGCAATGGAGTTATGATGGAGACAGCATTACAACAGGAAGAACCTGAGAAGTTGGAAAGAGAAGCAGCAGCTGGTGAAGGGACAACATTGGAGGCATCTTCAGGTTGTTGAGTTGCTAGTTCTAACAGTTACCTTTAAAACAGAGTTTTTCTTTTCTTTTTGAAAGAAAGAACTTATACAGATATAGCAAGGTAAGTGTGAACATTGGGTGAAGATAGATGAAGGCTGCCAGCCTAGCCAGATAGAATTTTGGAGATAATTCTGTCATCTGTAAATATTAATGTAAATCACAGGCTTGTTGTCCTAAATGGTAAAAATAGTGTTGCATGTGGAACTGGAAAAAATGTAACAACAGTGCACTCTACTGACCAAGTAAAGCATGTTGTGACCCTTTGATGTTAAAACATGTCTCCGGCCAGTCTAGATGAAGGAATTCTTGCTATTGTTTTAAGGCTAGAGCTAATGGCCAGAATTTGCATGCATAAATGTCCTTAATGGCTTTGCTTCCTGACTTGGTGTGAGCTTACTAAAGAATGTAGCCTGTTAGCCTGGGAACCCCAGGAAAGTGTGAAGAATGATGTAATATGAATCAGGACTGTAATATCAATTTAAACAGAGAGAATTAGAGAGCATTAATCATTTTTGTCTTGACCATCCAACTCATCAGCACTGCCTTGCTCTATATGTAAGTTTATCTTAGACTTGTGTTTTCTCTTAGAAATAGCTAGAAACTAGAAAGATTAGACTACGTGTTTTTCTCTGATGTCAGAACTGTACTACTGAATTATTTTAAGTATTTCTCTGTGATCTCTGAACTCTTGACTAGCACTGTGTAGTAAAAAGTATTGTCTTGTGTTTTGACTATTTGTTATTAAATATTTTTAAATCCTTTCAACTGTGGCTGTTTTTGTAGAGATAATTTAAGCTATTTAGAGTACTTGCATGCCTTTGGTAAAATTGTACAAAGCCACTTCAATAGCTTTAGCCCTGGGCTATACTACCAAGTTGATAATAATATTGCACAGTAATAATTGGACACCCTTTTAAGGGCCGTTGAGTAGCTGATAAATATTAGTGGATGGCGGCAGCTGGTACTACTGTATAGTCTGGGAAAAAGGGTCACAGCTGGAGAACCTGCGCCAGCCTTCCCAAGGAGTGTCTGTGTGGTTGTATAAACTCTTCTCAGTGTGTGTGTGTGTGTGTGTGTGTGTGTCAGCTACTTGGGCAGGGACACGAAGCACTGGTAGAACAGAGAGGATGCTGGAGGTTTTAGCTTGTCCACTAGGCTGAGATCTGGACCCTATAGCTGTGCCAGTGGGGAGTCTTATTGGGAACCTGAAGAGCAAGGGAGTGACCAGTCCTGGACTGACTGTGATCTCTCTGTGCTCTTAAGGGAAACTGCACTTTACTGTCTGTATTTGTTTTCCTTTCCTCATATATGAGACCACCCTCACTGGTGTTAGTGGTGAGCACTGAGGCTCCTTGATTGCTGGGCCAGGGCATGGGTGTCACAGTAAGAAACAATGGAAGAAGGAATCAAGAGAGGACAATGATTTGCAGTTTCTCAACGGGCACAGAGACAATGCTTTGTAGTAAGAATAAAAAGAAAAAACAATGGCATGTGAAGAGGTATGACATTATGGATAATATTAGCTTGCCACTCGGGTTTGGCATTACAAATATATTAGCATTAATTCATTTTGGAGCAGAACCTGTGAAGTGGCATTTGAAAACCTTAATTTGTTATAAAAATTATGTTTGAGACTGAAAAAAGAAATACAGTAGCAGAGTTGAAAGACTATTTCAGAGCCTGGGAGTCCAACTAAAAAAGAAAATAAATGTGCAAATTAAGACTTTAGATATGGTTCAGCATGAGTTAAAAACACTTATTTCACTGTGCAATAAAGTACATGAAGTTGAAAATGATGGGAGTTGGGGAAGTGTGATGTATGGACTAGGACTTGGCAAGTGCGAGTTACAACTGATGAAAAGATGGGAACATTTCAATACATTTCACATACAGTAATTCTGAATAAGAGATTTTGGTACTGGGGCCAACTAAAGAATGTTATCTCTGTGGGATGAAAGTCATTTAGCAAAAGACTGTAATAAACAAAGATGTGGCTAACCTGAGAAGAGGGGACGTATAAAACAAAACTGTAAGCTGGTTTGTAGAAACATACAGAATTTTGGCACTTCTGGTTTGACTGCCTCATCTTAGAAAAAGAAACAGAGGATGAAGAGAAAAGCTCAAGAAGAAAGATAAATGGTAGAAAATATTACTAAAGATGATGTTGAAAGAGAAGGTGGTATGGGGAGGGGGTATTGAAGAAAGGTTAGAGATGGTTAGAGAAGAAATAATAGTATGAGATAGATTATTAATACACAGGAAAAGCAGAAATGCACTTTTAGAAGGTAAAGAGGAAGAGATAGGCATAAGATAATGAAAAATCATCTAGTGGGAGACATAGCACTATGTTAGGAGAACAACAAAAATAAGATCTGTACGTAAAACACAAGTAAAATGGTAATGTAGGAATTTTAGCATTAAATGTGAATAACATTAGAAATGATATAAGATAACTGGTTGTGCTGGAATGTTGTAAAAAATAAAAATAGATGTTATACCAGACATAACAAAGAAGAGAAAACAAAAATAATACAGGTGGCATGGGGGGAGGGGCAAGTAGTTTGGTCTGTAGGAAATGAGACATACTGCGGAATAGGAATTCTTATAAAAATGTAGAAATAAAAATTTTACATGCAACAATTAGTAGTACCAGGAAGGGTAGTGATGTGTGATGTGAGAATGAGACAAAAATGTATAAGATTAATAACGATTTGTGCACATACTAATATGAATAGGAGAAACTGTTAGCATATATGTCAGTAGTGATTGTAGGAAATTTTAACTGCAACCAGAGGAAAGACAAATGAAAAATAACATAATATGTTAAGATGTTAACAGGATTAATTAAACATGGAGATTTATAAGCAGGAAAGAATAGAGAATTAACATATAAAAGGGGGATTTTAAGACTGAAATTGGTTATGCAGTTTACTCTAACGACACAAAGGAACTAGGGAGAGTATAGGTGGCACGAGGTTTTAGATCATAGAGGCGTATGAGCTAGAATAGGGGAAGGCAGGAAAATAATAAAGGAGGGAAGAGGGATGAGTGGTTAACTGCAGAGTTTAAAAAGGATGAAGAAATGCTAAGAGAGAAAGAAATGTTATGGAAAAATCACATGACAATGAAACCATTTTACAAAATTGGACACAGCAGTGGGCAGAGTATAAGAAGTAGTACACAAATATAAACAGAAGTGGAAATAAACACAACAAATCCAATGAAATATAAAGAAATTTTACAGAATTGTAAGAAAGAGAATGACAAAACAGGGATTGATAGAGTATAGGCAAAGAAAAAGGGATAGGTGAGTCCTAACTGAAAGACCAGGCGTGATAGAGTTTTTAGTTGAATCTATAACTGAAACTGCTGTGAAAAAGGAGATAATTAATAGGGCATATCAAATATTGCATGATCTCTATAGGAATCAATCAGAGGCAGTTGGAAAAGATTGGGAAGAGAGACTGGAAATGCAGTTTAAAAGGGAACGATGGGAGGACATGCATGTCTCTCAAGTATGCAACAAAGCCAGAAGGTTTAGGATATTGGCTTAAAAATGTTTGCATAGGTATTTTTATACTCCAAGGAGACTTCAAAGATTTTTTCCCCTCAGGTAGATAGGAAATGTTGGAGGTGTGATGAAGAAGAAAGAGGCAATTGGGAACATGTTTTGGGGATTGTGATGAGCTGAGACATTTAAAAAAAATGTTTGAAATATTGGGGGAGCAGAAATGATTCTTTTCAGCTGGGGAGTGAGATCTGAACTGCCTATATGTAATAAAGCCTTATTAAGTTTAATTCTAGTTGCTGCCAAAAAGGCAGTTATTAGAACGTAAACATCAAAATCTTAACTAACTGTATTTGAAGTATTAAATATTTTAAAAGAGATAAAACAACTGAAATGGGATATTTAGAAAATGGAAGGAGCAAATTACATATGACTATAACATTTTTATGAAAAATGCTAAAGTGAGGTAGTGGAAAGGGTCTATGGTATAAAAGGAAGTGAAAGCAATAGAAATGATACTGAAAGAAAAAAAGAAGCAAGGCTGACAGCATTTGACTTAGCTAAAGCCTTTGATAAAATGAGTCAGGAAGCAAAATGGCAGATTATAGAGATATGTGATGTAGGTGAAAAGAACATTAATGTAATAAAGACATGTTATAAAATAATAAATGGATGAATGGAAAAATACGTATTTAGAGAGGATTAAATCAGGAATGCCAATAGATATTTGTTTACTTGTATTAGTAATGAATGCAGTAGTAAAGACGCATATATATATGACAATGAGGGAGGTAAGAGGGAAAAGTTATATTACCAATATGTATGATATATGCAGATGATCTAGTTCTTGTCAGAGATTTGGGATGAATGGCTGGGCTTAAAAATGTCCTTGTGGTCATGTTAATATAGTTTGATTATTTTTATATGACTGTAAATCTGACTATGTGAACAGTGATAATTCAATAAAGGTGTTTAAAAAATGGTCCTTGTGGTCATTAGCCTAGTAAACACCTATGAACTTAATAAACAAAACAAGGTATGTGTAACTGAGACTGTCATAATCAAAGAGCTGTTAAAAAGCTGATTTGTAGTTAAATAAAATGAAGTAAAAGGGTTTGGCGAGATTAAAAAGCATAAATGGGATATATATTTAACAAGAAAGGAATTAAAGATTTTGGGCGTGAAATGTGGTGAATATGAAAGTATAACAAATCAATGGTGAGAGAGAGATGGATTACATGGGTTAAAGATGTGAAGAGATTTATATAACAAGAAAAAAATAACAATATGGTTGTGGAAGGAAGGGTGAGGAACAGAGGGTAAATATATAAAAAAAGGAATGAATGAAGAAACTTTTAATTAATTTATTTTGTTTGGTAACTTGTAAAGAACTTTAAATATGAATGTAAAAAAAACAGAGTGCAAATAACTGAATGACATTTTTTCCTTTGTTTTTATTGTATAAAGTGAATGAAAATGTTAATAACGCAACCCCTACTCTTTTTAATAAGTGCCAATGGATCATTTACATCCACCTAGGCTATTACTAATGCAAGCAGATGGGGCCTGACTAAAACTTCTCAGCCAAAGGGCAGTACGCTCAGGACAGCAATTGCTTGTGCACCAACACTAATTCACTGTGTATGGCGTTTTTTTTTTCCTCAAATGGTTATGGGGCCATGTAGTTATTATATATAATTAAGGGGTGTGGGGGTGCAGGGGGTTGCCCCCTGCAAAAACACTATTTTATATGCTGAATATTTTCAGTGACTTGTGACTCAGTGAAATAGGCTTCAGTCAAATGGGTTTTCAATGAATTACTTTTACGTCAAATGGGCTTTTAGTAAGTCTTCAGTCAGATGGGCTTCCACTCAATTAGTCTTCAGTCAAATTCTTTCATTTTGTTTTCAGTCAAGTACTGGTCAATCAAATGACAGTAAACCAGAAAAACAGCATTGCCAATTGGACACCCTTGATGCATACCTCTTTTCACTGTCTCCTTCTCAGACAGCCCTCTGTTTATAAATGCACTATTCCATGATGCTCTATTCAGAGTTTTAAGGCCCTCCAATCAAAACTGTTCCTCTATCACTAATCATAATACCGTGTCAATATAATTTTATGATACACAACCGAGTGCTTTTTGTATGTCCTTAATTACTATCCAATTCTCTCCCTTTCCACCCAAACAACAAAATGTATTAATATGGTCTGGTGATTAACTGACAACTGTTTTTAGACAAACTGTACCTGCCCTTTCACTGTCAATTTAGGTACAACCCTCACCAACTTAGTTGTTAAAACCATTGTAAAAAAATTCTGTTTAAATTATATAATGATACTGGTCTAGACCTTTTAGCATCTATTGGTCATTGACAATTTTTGATCCAATTCTTACACTACAAAAAAGCATTTCTTTTGCTATGGACCTTATTTTAACTTTTCAAAGGGATTCTGCCTCAGGAAATGTTGCGCAATTAGTGTTTATCAGGATAAATGAATGCTCCTTTCTGAGGTTTACAAATGGACCTACAATGTCCACTGCCATTGTTTAAATGGGCCTTTCATAATAGGTAAGGGTCACAAACTATATAAAAACTAAAAAGGAGGTGAAGACTTAGTAGCTTAAGTCCACAAACTATCTTTATTAAGCGCTTTTGTCCTCAGTACAATAGGATTTCATCAGAACAACACATAACAACAACTCCACTTTATATAATATATAATTAAATCTAATTTAATTGCCCCAATCAATTAGCATGGAGACTGTTAAACTAGTAACACCCACCACTTAATTACTAAAAGAAGATGTTATAATAAACTGTAAAATAATAATTCAGCAACATTGCATACATAAATACTTTACATAAAAATACATTCCTAACCACATAAACAATGATAAATAATACATAAAATACCACTTGCTTTCAATACAGATTCTAAAATGTTTTCATTTTAGATAAAAGCTGCTCTCAGTTTTAAAATCCTAGAGAAAGATGTCGTTTCATTCAAACCAGGATATACAGTGGCATTATTTTTTTAACTGCCATCTAAGCTCCTGGTATTCCAAAAAGTCATCCACCTGTCCACCTCTCTGCCTCACATCAACCTGATTGATAATTAGGAATTAAATCTGTGAGACAGATTTTTTTTCCAAATGCTTATATAGTACATTCCTTCTGTCCTTTTTCTTTATGTCAGGAATGTTTCTGACTGACTCTGCTTTGGCAAAGCAGGGAAAAACATAACACTGTATTTGGGTTCTCCTTTCTGTACTCTTATTAGTATGAGATTAATTTATCACTTCCTCACTTTGTACATCTACTTCACTTAGTGTGTTCATAACTATGGCCCTTTCACTGTTAGTCTCCAAACAGACATCTTTTATTACTTTAACTACAGTGGACTTTTGGCAATACTCAGTATCATTTTTATCTAACCATCTTAGTTTCATTTGTGTCTTCTGGTCCTACACATTTTTCTTTACTTGGACTATATATGTCTTGCAATACATCCAAAGGAACTTCTCCCACTATATCTTCTATAGATCACTGAAATGGGGCAAGTCTTGGCCACTATCATATCATAAGTTAAGTTAGGCACTGGAGATAGTGGGTGTATCACTTTGCCTAAGAGGTTCTGCATTTCTACTTGCATTGCAAGGCACTCCTTTTTTTGCTCATGAATTCATTTTAGTTCTTTTTTCTGTTTATTGCTTTTTTTATGCTTGTAAACATTGTGAGATCTAGTTAATAAAATCATGCTCCTGGGTCAAGCACCCCATACATCTTTTCCCTTTAAATGCAATTGCACATTTGACAAGTTTAGTAGTATCAGAGCTCACCTTGAGAGCTTTAGGGTTCTTTCAGCAGAAGATGATATATAACATTTAAATTCTGATAACTGGGATAACAAATTGCTTTTTCCCCCTGCCACACAGCCAACCATCAGCTCATCTTGCTGTCAAATCTACATATACCTTCTAACCACCCCTAGACTTGCTTTTCCAGTACTAGGGCTGATGTCCCATGACCACGTTATTTCTTGTTGCTGTGAGAGTTGTAATGATCTACCCTCATTTTCCTTCAGTCTTGTGTATTCATCCATTATGTCTGAGGGCTACTCCCCTTTATGGACCATGCCTTCCCAAAGGCAATGCCTACAAAATGCCATCTCTATGCCCATCTCTTCTTGTCAGCATATCAGATGACCAAGTTACTAATGCAGCCTGGGTTTCCTGACCTGCAGGTAGGGATTTATTCCTCTACCCCAGAACACTGGCCAGGTAACCAATTGCTTTTGACATGAAACTAACATCTTAAACTCATCAGATGAAAAAAAAGCCAAATGTGTGACATAGACAGTAGAGTGACATGTAAATCATAGAGGTTGTAATGACGCATAGGCTCATAATGACATAGACGGCAGAGTGACATGTAAATCATAGAGGTCATAATGATCACATAGGCTCATAATGACATAGATGGCAGAGTAACATGTAAATCATAGAGGTCATAATGACCGCATAGGCTCATAATGACATAGACAGCAGAGTGACATCTAAATCATAGAGGTCGTAATGATGCATAGGCTCATAATGAAATAGACAGCAGAGTGACATGTAAATCATAGAGATTGTAATGACCGCATAGGCTCATAATTACTGCAGTTTACTACATTTCCAGAATTTGTGAAAAATACTCACACTGATTTCCTGCTAGACTTTACATATATCATCTCTTGGAAACCTATTTCCACACTTTTCTTAGGAGATTAGTAGCCATCATACACAAATTTTGACTGATTTTCAAACAAGTGGCGGTAATACTATAAGGATCTGAGTGGCCAACATTGGGTCTCTATCATGTTCTCCATTCAGCCTCCAGAATTGCTGAAGCATAAGCTAAACATTGAGTACCAGCCTGAATAAAAAGACTGTGTGCTGCTGAAGCTTCGGTCACTCCTAAAATGACTGTGGCTGCTGGGTGCTTGATGTTGGATTAGGGAGGGTAAGTCTGATTTAAAGGTATTAATGCATTCTGAAGTAAATAAAGCATGCTAAAGTTGGAAGTAATGCTATCTATCAGACTGTCCTAGACTAAACCAATCCTTCAAGGTTTCAAAGGGCCACAACATCAGGGAACAATCTACAAATTGGATGAAAGGAGCAAAAGTAGTGATTCCTTTGTTTTCCAGATGGACCAGTGAGGATTTGCTCCACCAATTCTTAAAGCTAGATATTTCCAAAATGGGTTTTCAAGAAGTGTAAAATGTGGCACTTTACACACTATTCTCATTAACTTATGTGCTCTGTGGAGAAATTAATGCAGTACTAAGTATTACAAGTGGGAAGGAAACCTGGATTTGTACCAAGACACACCTCATGTTGAATATGAGCCAAGAATATTAGCCTCTAAATTTGACCATACTGGAGGTAAAGTGAGGTTGTCTGCTATTAGTTTTTGAAATGTAAAGCCAGTGCAAGTGTTTCTAATGCTCAGGAATCTACCTTCATATCTTCATTTAAACTGAGATAACCACTACATGGGATCTGTGGTGCTGTCCTTCCTACACACTGATCTGAAATTTCTTTTTAACCAGGGGTTTGGTGCTGCTGTGGGAATATGCATCAGAAAGTAATAGACTTTGGGACATAAGGACATCTTGAAAGCATTGACTTTACCTAGTAGTATAATATGGTGACCCCACAGCATGTACATTGACAAACAATTTCTTTAAAAGTTTCATAAGTTTCAGTTCAATCAAGGTTTGTTGGCTTTTATGAGCACAATCTGTAAATACTTGAGGGGCACAGAACACTATTTACATGGGAAAGTTGGATTAGTATGTCAAAGTACCTGGTGTGCAGTATTGTGGGTAAAGCTCCTTTTTCAAGTTGTTAGTGTTTTGGCCCGGAAATGTGGTAAAAGGTAATAAACAATTTTGGTATATAGGTAAATCTTGCAAAGGGTTCCCATTTAACAGCAGTCATCTGCATACATTAAGTACATGAACTACCTCAACAAAATGGGATCATCCATGTAGTATAGGACAGCACAACATCATGCATGAAAAGAGCTCAATTACTATTAAGAAAAGGACTGGATAATATAGTAAAGATAGGAGGACTATATTTCTCAAAGAATGACATCTCTGTGTTAAGAATGAAGATTTGGAGTTAAAAATGTAAGAGGAGAGCAATGGAATAGGATACTAGATGAAATAAAAGAACATTGTTGTTTTTGGAAAACATACAAGATATAGTTTAATAAAAAGATTTATTTGGTTCAGTTATACTGGGAAAGGTTGCATATTTAACTAGTGTCTATATATTGCCAATAATCTATGAAAAAGAAATACCACAAGTATTTATTTTTCTTTGATATGGGTGTTCACGATTGAATTCAGTGAAGAGATGTCTTATACATGGACAAGCCCCAGTCTTGTTTAGCTATGTAGATGATATTATATTGATTACAAGAAAGAAACAATGGATGAAAAAAGTTGTATGTTCTATACATCAATGTTTAAAGATTTTTTTTGTCTCTCCCTTAGGTATATTTAAACCTTGTTATAAATAAAATAATCTATTTCTGCCTTATAGATATATACCTTGACTATATGTCCACAAGTTATTATTCCATATATTTAGATTGCCACATTTAATAATTTCAAAAATATTTCTTAATATAATTTCTTCTCCTCTTCTTTTTTCCTCTCAAACCTTAATTAAAATCTCCCATTAATATTATATTCAAATTAATTACTACATGATACAATATATTATGGAATACATTTCCCCGTCTTTACTTGTAAATATGCTTGCAATGTTATCATTCTATATACTTGATGATGCCATCTGAGATCAACAATAGTTAATCTTCCCATCATTGCCAAAGTTATGTTCAATATTTTCACTGACTTTCTACAAAGTGCAACTATGCCTGAACATAATTCCTTTCCTAAGTTCCATATTGTATGTCCCACTCTCACATCTTCTAATGTCAACATCACACTTACTACACCAATTTATGACGCCTATTCTTCTACTTGTATTTCTGATACGATTTACATTTTACTGAAAACACTTTAAGTTATTATGTCTGCGTTGTAGCTTACCAGAAATTGTGCAAATCGGATGTAGTTATCTCATTGGCATTACCCATTTCCTTCCCCTTTCTCTTCTGCACTTATCTCTTTACACTTTGTTCTGACAGTTACTCTTTTGCCAATAGAATTTGTTTTACCTTTCAGTATTTTCTAATTCATAGCTTCCTCATCACTTATTTCAGAACCTCCTTCTATATTATCATCTGTTTCATTTTTCTCTCTATCCTTATATTTATTTTACCTCGATCTTACTTCCCTACTTCCTCTTTATCATTTGTCGGGATTATTTCTTCTTTGTGTACTGTCTTCACTTTTTTCTTATTTTTCATCTTTTTCCCTAGATTACAATCCAACCATAAATGCCCAATTTTGTTACATTTATAACATTTCAATTTATATTTTTTGCATCAGGACATATTTCCCCATAAGTATAACATTTCCTGTTATTACAGTTACTTATCAAATGATTTTTTTCCATAGGGGAAAAACATGTTTTAGTTGTCCCTAGTAATTTACAACACCTCTGTTACCATACATTTATCATACTAAGAATATGAGCAACTTGTTTTCCTCCATTTTCAGTACAACATAACAGTCCCATAACCCAGTCCATAATCCTCTGCTATCACAGACTTTGTTAATATCCAACATCTTTATAAAGTTTACTTAAATGTCTCTTTAAAGTTTTTTTTTTTAACTTCAGTTTGAAATTGAACATGGTTTTTTGTTTCTCTGTGAAATGCTTTAACTACAGGATTCCATGAATTGCAGTTATTTTTCTTCTCATACTCTCCCGAAAGACTTTCCAGAACAGAACCGGTCTCAAATATAATGTCACAAACTCTCTCTTTAACAGGACCAGTCTCAAGAATAATGTCATAAAGTGTCTCTTTATGGACAAGAATAAAAACTCTAACATCCTGAGTCCTCACTCCCAATGGACCATTAAGTTATCCCAAATGTCATACCTGTCCATTCCTTTGTCTTCTTTGTTCTGAATTCTCATCATAAATGTCCTCTGATTGCTATTTCCTTTCTTTTGTTCATCCCTCATCACTTTCCTGGCAGTTTCTTTAACAGTCCCAACATATGATTTCTTTGTCTGGCAATTTCTTTCAAAATATATTCAGATTCCTCTGATTGAATTTTATCCATGATTTCACCTCATGAATCATATTTTCTACTCTCTGGCTTTCTCTGCAATAACAATTCACTCAAAATATCATTCTGCAACCCTCCCGACTGGAGGATTGTAATTAATCTGCAACCATCCCGACTGGAGGATTGTAATAACACATCCATCATTGTTTTGAATGATTGCGTCCAATGAAATAAAAAAAAAATCTGCTGAAACAATTACTTAGAATCTTTTAGAGCTTTAATACTGCACTGGCATTTGCCTCTCTGCTATCCATCATCTTGAATCTCCTTAATTGCTATTCTCCCAGCCTCCACTGCACTAGGAATGGAGCAAGCACTTTCCTAATGAGTAAGGGAAGTTCACCAATGTCCTGGCCAAATTTCACCCTGTAGTATAAATACAACTTTGGGTCTCCCCTGAAGAGAGGCCACTAGCCTAATGGGATTAACCTGGTCAACAAAGAATAAATAAATACAATCATTTTACATAGCCTGCTTGGGATTTGGAAACCAGATGACTTAGATGTGGAGTCACATGGCTATTGTCTTGACATAGATCTTTCCATCACTGTTTATAGGGGAGACAGGTCTGTAGGGAGATAGTGTAGGACATTATCTTCCTGGGTACACAGTAGCAAACCTCTCCCACAATGTCATTTATGCATGCATTGTTTACTGATATTTAAGTCTCTAGTATTTTTTCTTGTATCTCCAGTGTGAATATATCATATTGGGTCATAACCTTCAGATCTTTTGCTTAGGAATGATGGACAAAACACAACCTTGGAGGTGGGGGAAAGGCCCCAAAGTAGTGGTAATTTGTAAATTTTACTCTAATTGGCTTAAAAAGTTTATAGAACAGGCATTGCATCAACATTCGTTTTCTGAGCAATAATAAGTATGACACTAACATTTGACATCACTTACTGACTGTAATCCTCAGTTCTTCTTCTTCTTCTTTCGGCTTTCTCCCGGTTAGGGGTCGCCACAGCGGATCACCTTGTCCGCACATTGAATGGCAGTGGAGTTTTACGGTGTCGAGTTGCCAGCCCGGCACCCAACCTTCCACAGAAGGCACACTCACACGCACACCTAGGGCCAATTTAGAGTGTCCAATCCACCTGCAGCATGTCTTTGGGATGTGGGAGGAAACCGGAGCACCCGGAGGAAACCCACGCGACCACAGGGAGGACATGCAGACTCCGCACAGAAGGCACCCCAGCCGAGGATTGAACCGGAGAACCTCTTGCTGTGAGGCGGCAATGCTAACCACTGCACCACCGTGGCCGCCCGACTGCAATCCTCAGTAATTTACCAAAATAAATATTTTTTTATGAGGGATACAGCAATAATATGAGGAAAAGCCAGGAATGTTCTATAATGGAAGGGACAGTTAAGACACAAGTCTGTGGCTATTTTTGTTACTTTGCATGTTAAATCACTGGGGAATTGTTGATATATCTGGGATGTGTTAGCTACTGAACACAATTCAATGTGACTACATAAAATTAAAGTCAAGCCAGGCAAAGTCAAGAATTCAGCTGACCAGGAGTCTTCTTTTATGAATATTCATAAGCAACTACTTCACCCAACATATGCAGACCCTTATTTCAAGCAGGTGACTTACCAAAGTTACTTTATGTGTGGTGAATTGGATATGCATACAACAATCATGTTAGGAATGCCCAAATCTGTGCAAACTGATAAGGTAATAGTGTTCTACACCTATGCTGATCTGTAGTTTTCAACGCTTGCAGGGAATGAGAATTATTCAGGAGACGTAGAGAGGGAGAGGGAGAGGATGTTTCTTGATTAACTTTGGTTGAACATTGCATAGAGTGGAGATAATAACTGTGTAAACCCTCTGCTAAATCTTCATCTAAATTAGCCTTTGTGATAGAACACCTTGCTGCAGCCACTGAAATGCAATTAAAACACCAGTGGTCTTCCTAGTTATCTGCACTTTAATGTATTGTTTTATCTGATTTGCTGCAATAAAAAGTATATTTAAAATGATTTTTAGAGAAACCAGCAGAAAGTAATGGTTTCTGGTGCCTGGTGTGCGCAAATGTTCCTTCTTTCCTTGCTCACACCCTACATCTCAGAAAGCATTGATATAATTCATTATTTTATCCATTATTACCCACTGTGGAAACTTGGTCCAGATATCCATCACTCTCTATAAATTAATATTTTTTTCAACTCTAGATTATAATTAGTCACTGCTACTTGTATGTCTTACACTATTCTGTCCACCCAGTCCCTTTTTTTCATCTTGTGATTTTATCTGTTCAGATAATAATGGGCCCTGTTGCATCTGCCCTTGAATGAAGA
Source organism: Protopterus annectens (assembly GCF_019279795.1). Lineage (NCBI taxonomy): Eukaryota > Metazoa > Chordata > Ceratodontiformes > Protopteridae > Protopterus > Protopterus annectens. The sequence goes on from NC_056749.1 coordinate 735,554,819, forward strand.
CTTCTAGTTTCTCCATTTTTATTCATGTGAAGTCCCTTTGTCCCCCAATCACCATAACTGCCTTTCTCTGACTTTTCACTGTGGTCTTTCAGAATTGTCTGCAGTGCTCCAGTTGTGGTCTGAACAATGACTGATACAAAGGGACAATAACATCCTTGTTTTCTGGATCTATTTCCCCCCAAGGGATGTACCCTCTAAATCTTGCTGGCTTTGGAAGCCACTTTTTCACTCTGTGCTTGTTGGTTTATCTGAGCTGCTATGACTAACCCTAGGTTTCTCTTCAGTACTGGGGCTTATCTGTAACCCAACTTCCCAGGTTGCCATTTTACACAGTTCCTTCATAAAACTAATCCCTCTGGGTTTCACCTCTGCTCCTAAAGTGTCATCACTGTAGTAGTAGAGATTGTTCACAATCACAAATCAAAAACACACTAAAGAACATCTGGCGTAGGAGTAATCCTTGCAAGATACTATTGTCTGCCTCTCCAATCCCCATCAATGTTCACCCGTAATTCTTTGCATCATTCAATCCAGCCACACTTTTACCCATCTCACAGTTTTCTCTTACAGCCAGTCCCTTTAATTTGCATCATCGCCTTCCTTGTGCAACTGAGTCAAAGGCTTTTATGAATTCAGGCCAGTTTACATACACTGATCAAAGTTTATTTGTTTATTTACATACGTGTTTACTTAGACTACATAAATGGACTGAAGTACATGGTCCCCTTTCAATCACAGCCTACTTACGCTAATCAAAACGAGTTTTATATATGTCAACAAATAAAGAAAAAGCAAAAATATTCCAATTCCAATTCTATGCTTGCCAATTCTATCAATCTATAATAGCATACACATATATATTTTTATAAAAGACAGACATATTTAAAACTAAGCATCCAGTAATTTTGTTAGTTTCTTAAAATTATACAACAACTAAGAGGCACGTTGCTGAACAACTCTCTGAACATATTACAGATTTACACATTATAGACTTGGCTGTTTAAAATTTCAAATATTGTAGAGTCACACATATAATAAACATGGACATGTAGCAGCTTTTTTTAAACTAAAGTGGAATTTTTCAAAAAGTTACTGAATGTTGTCATAGTGAACTTATTATACAAACAAGCCTAAGAAATATTTGACCTTCAGATCAGCCATGTCAAGATATATAACAAAATGATGTGTTAAAAGGGGGTGGCCTGATATGAACTTAATACAGTATGATAAGTTGAAGTTCATTTTCCCAATGGTCCTCTCAGTATAGTGACATCTGGGTGAATAGATTACAATCCTCAACAAAGTGAAACAATGGCCTAATCATTTTTATGCATTGATTTAGATGCTGAAAAGATAAAGTATAAAAACATTTAGAAATGGTAGTGCTGACTTTATTAATATGTTAAAGTTGAAGATTAGACAGGGAACTAAGACAATTTCTAAAATGATATAGGTTCATAGGTAGGTACTAGGCTATCTGCCCGAAGGCATTTATAAGCCTAGCCAGAATGTATTGGCTTTCACTGCCCCCTTAGATTAGATCCCTGTGCATCTGTCTAGCAGAGCCACTGAAGTGATCCCTGGGGTAAACTTTCTGTTTCCCATCCACTCATCAAGGTTTCTCTTGAAGAGCGTTAGTGAGGAGCTCTGCCTAATGTAGACTGGAATCTTGTTCCAAAGCATGGGAAGTCTCTGGGACAGGAATCTATCCCTCCAGCACATCCTATTTATTGTTGTGGTGAGGTTTAGATCCCTAGAGCATGTGGCTCGAGGGGATAAGGTTTTCTTTAGGTGGAGCATGTCCATCAATTCTGGGTTGAACATGGCCTTGTATGTCAGGCAGAGATCACCTCTGAGTAGGCGGTATGCAACTGGAGTTTCTTCAGTTGAGCTGCATAGGGCATCTGTTTGAGGCCAGTGATCCTCTTGGTGAGGTACTTCTGTGGTCTTTCCAGCTGTTGCAGGTGTCTTGTAAGGTACATCCCAAATGGGGGCGTTGTACTCTATGACTGGTTTGATGAGTGATGAGTAGAGTGGCATAATGACCTCTTTTGATCTGGATGTGAACCCTTTTGTGATTAGATGGGCCATGTAGAAGGATTTTCTAACCACTTTGGCAATGTGATTATCAAAGGTGAGACTACTATCTACTTGGGTCCCCAAATCCCTTATTACGTCTTCCATATTTAGGGGACTACCACTTATATGGCAGTTTGTGGGTACATTGTTTTTCCCAAAGGGGATGACTATGCACTTTTTGGCATTTAGCTCGAGGCCATGATTTTGACACCAGGTATCCATCTCAGTGAGACCCTTTTGTTGGATGTCTGTGTCAGCCGGAGAGTCAATTATAGCCACTAGTTTGCAGTCATCTGCGAACTTGGTCAGCCATAGGCCTCCTGTGCTTGCCTGTACCTCTTAGAAGTATATGCCAAGCAAGAGGGGTCCTAGGACTGTCTGAGCCCTGGGGAATGCCACTTGTAACCGGTTTAGAGTCAGACCTAGCTTTCACAACTCTCACCATGTGGGTTCTGTCCATGAGCCAGTTGGCAACCCATCTTGTGGCATAGGGGTTTATGTTCAGGCTGGTGAGCTTTGTCTATAATACCAGAATAGGGAATGGTGTCGAAGGCCTTTGTGAGGTCTAGGTAGGCTGTGTGTACCACCTTTCCCTCGTCTATAGCCTTGGTAACTGTCTCAAAGAAGTCCACCAGGTTTAGGAGGCATGATCTGCCCTTAACAAAGCCGAACTGGGTAGGATCCAGTGTTTGGAGGCTCCCAATGTCTCTGTTAATGAGTTCTGTGATGATGCACTCCATAGCCTTGCAGACCAAGCTAGTCAGGCTTATAGGGCGATAGTTCCTGGGATCTGTTGTGGCTCCACCTTTGTGGAGTGGAATAACTGCTGCTGTGTGCCACTCTATAGGTACGTAGCTTGTGGAGAGACTGAGTTTGAACAGTGTGTTTAGGTGAGGGGTTAGTTCGTCTTTGAGCTTGTGTAGGACGCAGCCTGGGACACCGTCCAGTCCCATTGATGCTGTGATTTTGGCTTTGGAGAGGGCTGTTTTAACCTGAGTGTCTGTGATTTCAGGGACTCTACATTCTTCTGGTATGGTTATGGGCCCTTTTGGGGGTGAGAGGGGGGTGAAGTTTGCGCTGAACCTGTCTGCCAGGATGTTGGCAATATCGGTTGGTTCAGTGTATTTTGTGTCATTCTGTACTAACTCCTTGCAGACCTGAGCATTGCCACTTAGATTCTTGACATAGCTAAAGAATGCCTTGTGGTTATCTTTGGAGTTGTTGGCAATTTTTCTTTTCAAGCTCGCCTTGGATGATTTTATGAGGGATCGTAGTTTCTTGCTGATACTGATGAGGGATGTCTTCCCTTCATGGGATTTTACTCTTTTCTGTACTAGTTTCCTCCTTCTATCGTACAGCTTGTTTATGGCAGGAGTCCACCAGACTGGTTTCTTTTTCTTGGAGGAGTGAGTCTTGGTTTTGCTTGGGATGGCACAATCCATGCATTCTTGTAGGTGCCCACAGAATGCATTAGTAAAGGATTTTGCAGCTTGGACAGCGTTATCATTCAGCATGGGGGCTTTAAAACTTTCCACCTCGGTCTTATGTAACATGAAGTTTGCTTTTGAAAAGTTTTTCTCGGTGGTTTCCTTGTCCAGGGATGGGGGTGGAATGTGGATATCCAAAGTGATTTGTTTATGGTCCGATCTAACCAGCGAGGGGTTGACCTCTGGTGTGGAACACCGGTCGTCCATGTTGGTGATGACCAGGTCCAATATGTTGTCACGTTTGGTAGGAGTGTTGATCAGTTGAACCAGGGCATTTGAGTTTATAAATTCTAGGAAATGTTGGGCAAGGGAGTTAGTACTTGAGTAGCTCTCCCAGTTAATGTTTGGGTAATTGAAATCACCCAATATTAGGGTGTTTGGTGGACCTTTATGTTTTCCTAGTGTTTCCAAAAATGCAGAATGGGGGTCCTGGGACATGGTGGGTGAGCTGTAGAAAGCTACAATTTGAATTGCAGTTTTGCCCATTGTTAGTTGCACGTGGATGTTCTCTGAAGAATCATGCTGTGCGCACTAACCTGGAGGTGTGGGTATCCTTGATGAATATGGATACGCCCCCGCCTTTTGTATTTAAGTTTGGGTTCTATGGCCAAAATGTATGGTACGAGTTGTAGCCTGGTAGTGCTGGGGTGCTCTCTGGAGCCTTAAACCAGGTTTCTGTTACTGCACATATATCAATTTTCTCCATACCGAGGAGTGCCTCGAGTGCATGCATTTTGAGGTTTAGACCTGTCATTGAGTAGCATTACCCTCAGTTTTTTACTTGTGCTATTTACAACGGTGGGTTTGTCTTTTGAGCCTTGCCTAAAAAAGCATTATGAGGGTAGCAAGAGCCTTGGCCAGTGTTCGAAAGCCTAAGGGTGACAGGTGCAAGCTGTCTTTAGCGAAGCAGCGTGGCTTGTCGAGCATGTTATCTCAGGCGGACAAACATTGGATCCCCTATGAATGACACCAGAAACATAGCCAATTGTTGAAATCAAGAATTTTTTCTTTATACCGTGGTATCATTCTTGGTGAGAGCAGGATGCTACTCAGGGTCAGTGTCATACCAGCCCGGGCTACGTGATCAGAGAGCTCTTCTATGTCTCTTTTCATGTAGTCCAGGGAGGTACGGCTCAGGTCATTCACACCAACATGAACAATGAGAGAGTCATATTTGTACTTGTTCCGGAGTGAGTGCTTGTGTTATGTGGCGGATCCTGGCACCCGACAGGCAGCTAACAGTAACCTTCTCCTTATTCAGCCTAGTGAATGGGATGCCAGTGTGCCTGACTATAGTCACCTATTACTAGTATGTTGGGTATGTTATTTTGCCTTAAGGGCTGTGATTGCATGACACACTGGTTTTGTGAAGTATGTGTTTCATGGTTTGTGTTGGGGCGGTGGAGGTTGCTTGGATGTTTGCTTTGGAGGTCTCTGTTGGTTTTGCAGATTTTTATTTAGAGCCTCAGAGTATGTTTTCATGTATTTATGTGTGTTTGTTGCCAGTGCTGGTTTAATGGGTCTATGTGATACTGGTGTGATGCAAGTATTTCCCTTCTCCTCTTAACTGTCTGTTCCAGTCTTGGCTTGAGAGAGCTTAGGCTCAAGTTTGGCTGTATAATTGCATCTCTCCATATAATTAAAGACCAATCTGTTTGAGTCCAAATAAAAAAATGTTTGTTTTTTTCCTGTAACCTTAAAAAATCCATTTACTCTGTGTTGCTTATTTTTGTCTTTACACAGTGGTTACAGTCCCAAAGTTGAATTTAATGTTAAAATGCAGGCACAGCAGAATCCAAAGTGTCACACACAGAAAACATAATCTGTATAAAGTATGAGGTAGGTGTACAACTGCCATGCCTGATAAGAAGCATTAATACCAGAAAAATAAAGGCCCCAGTACAGACTCTTATGTGATATTCTTTCCTTTAGGAATTAGGTCATATAGATGCAACCTGACTTCAGTAGCATTTGGTCTATTAGTTAACTATGACAAAACCCATTTCTGGTAAGAAGCACCTATCTTCAAATCTTTCATATCGTTTATAGTATCTCCAGCCCCACTGAATACAAAAACTTTAGGGAGATCTATATATACAAGTCTAATACAAGTTTGAAATTGCCATGAGACCTACAGACCTCTTGTAAGAAGGTTACGACAACCAGCTAATAGTTTCTTCTGCTGCATATCTCATTTGTAGATTAACCACCAAGTTCTCAATTATTTCACACAATGAAGTCAGGAATACAGTGATGTAGTAATATGAGTATGTTTTAAGTTCATATGTTTTTACTAGCAGCCTTGGTGACAAATGAGAAGCCTTGACAATGCACTATAACAAATATGAATGTTATTTTACTGGCCCAGTAAAAGAATACCATAATGCAGAGGGAAAGAGTAAATGTGTGAAAACCCAATTATGAAAAATTTGGTTTAAAGATGAAGAATTTCTTTCTTTCTTTGACATGAAAAGTTTAATTTATAGGTAGCAAATGCAGTCAGTCAGATATCCATTCCACCAGCAGGTTCAAGTCACATTATAATGAAGACTGAGATCTTTAGAGTGCATGTTAGAAGTACTATCAGTTGTCTAAATCTGAGGTCATTCTAATAGTGAAGGCTATTTCAAATTACAGAAGGCTAAGCAAAAGTCATCCTGCAGAAGGAGGCCTGTATGAGATGAAGTAATGTGATAGGGCTTTAAGTCTGTCCAGGAAATCTATCCAGGTGACTTTTTGGCCAGAAATAAATCAGGTCTTTCAAGATGGGCAAGATGTTCAGACAGGTATATGCTGAAGGGGGAACTGTATTTTATTATAGGACTTAATGAGAGCAGACTAGATGGAGATTATGAATGCCTTAGATCTGGATGCTATTTCCTGGGTAAATTAGCTGAGAGAGGTAAAATGAGTTCCTACTTAAAACTGATACATGGCACTCAAAGGATAACTTGTTGATGAATGTGCCCAGATCTCTAGTAAATTTGTTAATTGTAAGGGGGGAGGGTGCCATCTCTGTTTGGTATCTTTCACCTCCCTAAAACATGCTGAGAGTATCCACTTCAGACTCACCCAATAATGGTGCTACAGGCAGCGGCACATACTCTAGATGGTGCCCTGTAGGGGAAGAGTTGTACAGACCGACCACTTTGGGCATCAGCTGTGTTACACAGTATCTCCAGAATGGAAAACACAGATCACAGACTGCACACCGTGTCAGGGCTAGCCACTTGACGGTGTAAGAAGTGGCTTTAGGTGATTTTGTCATCTTAAATAATGTTGCCAAATGGGCATAGGTATTTGTTGGTGATAAGTGGGTGGAGGACCCAGCTTACTCTTACTACACCAGGGACCCATGTTAATGATGGAGGGGTGACTGTGCCTGTATCGGCAAGTGTGTACTCACCATAAAGCCCTGGGTCAATAAGCTAATGGTCCTCTGGTGTCCAGTTACTCAACTTGGTTTACCTGGGATAGGTCTGTTGCCCAAAAGCTACACATAAAACCAATCAACCTGTAAAACCTGAATTAAGAATTGCTGCACTCACTGTAGTCTCACTGATAGGATGCAGCTTGAAGGTAGATAACATAATGCTAAGGAGGAGGCTGGGCATTCTATGTATTCAGGAGACAAGATGGAAGGGCAGTGCAGCAAAGACACTTAGATTGGGATCCAGAGCGTACTAGTCAGGAGCAGGAGAACCTAGAAATGGTGTAGGAATTGTTGGGAAGCAGATGCTTCAGAAGACATTGTGGGATGTCATCAGAATTAGTGACAGACTCATAGCAATCAGGCCACAGTGTAAGGATACAACACTATACATAATCTCGGCCTATTCCCCATGGCACAGTTGTGATGAAGAAAACAGTGCATTCAGACAGCAGTTGCAAGACCTGCTAGATAAAGCAGGACAACAAGAACAGGTGTTGATAATGGGTGACCTGAATGCACATATCAGGCTAGGCAGAACAGGGTATAAGGATGACTTTGGTCCACATGGGAGAGGCAACAGGATGAAAGAAGGAGAGACCATTCTAGATTTCTGTCTGGCAAATGGCTTGATGGTGGTCAACACATGCCAGTCAGTCACACGATCACATACAAAAGAGGTCAACATACAACACAGGTAGCTTTCCTCCCAGTAAGGAAAGGGCACTAGGGTACAATGAGTGATTGCAAAGTCATCCCCATTGAAACTCTCAGCCCAGAGCATAAACCACTGGTTGTCACAATCAGCTGAAATTAGTGGTCAGAGAAGGGTCTAAGGTTAAAAGGGACTAGGCTAAGGACCTGGTAGTTGACTGGAGCGAAAGCACAACATTTCAAGGAGTTACTCAGGGCAATAGCACTGTCTCAAACCATTATGTGTGAGCACTGCAGAACAAGTTTGTTGCCAAGCCAGGTACGCAAATAAGGTACATGAAAGCTAGTATTGGAATGCAGAAGTCCAGGAAATCATCAAAAGAAAGGAGAGGTACAGGAAAAAGATGGAGAGAGAAAAGACGGACCAGGCTAAAAAGGAATACTGGTTGGGTAACAAACAGGCTTAAAGAGGAGTTGCAATAGCAAAGCACAAAGCATCAGAGGCACACTACCAGCTTCTGGAATGTGATTCTGTAGATGGCAAAAAGCAAATCTTTCAGCTTGCAAGGCAAAAGCAGAAAGATGAAGAATGCAGTCAGACACCCTTTGTAAGGGGATGCCAGTAACAACCATGCATTGAAGAAGGGATTATTCCCGAAAGCTCTTCTATTCGTATTTGGATTAAAATAAGTCATTTTTTTATTTCTGGTGTTGAGATTCGTTTTTATATTGTTCTTACTATTTTTTTTATTTAACCCATTGCTCTCAAATACTCAGTTGTACTCCTCGAAGCTGGCAGTAACAACTGTTCACCAGCGCACAGGACATCAACGGCAGATGGAAACAGCACTTCCAACAGCTTCTGAATGAAGTAAACCTGACAGAAGCTGTACTGCCCCAGACACAGCCCACAATGAAAGAAGAGGAGGAGCCTACCATAGAAGAAGTAAAAACAGCACTAAGGAAAGTGAAGTCAAGGATAGCAGTAGGCTCAGGTGAGGTCACAGCAGACATGATAAAGATGCTGGCGTGAGATGGGGGAGAAATGGCTCTTGAGGGTACTCATAGCAGTGTGGAGAGAAAGGTGCATCACAAACGACTCTAAAATACGCATACTAGTGCCAGTGCTCAACGGCAAAAGGGACATCCACAGCTGTGGATAGTACAGAGAGAAACTCTTCTCACACTGCAAGAAAGTTCTGGAGAGGGTGAATGATAAATGAATATGCAGAGTAGTAGAAAGTAAAATGGGAGATGAGCAATTTGTATTTAGATCAAGATGCAGTGCAAATGACCTAATGTTTGCAGTGAGACAGATAGTTGAGAAGTAGCTGCAGATGAGGAAAGAGTCTGACTGGGGATTCTTAGACTTGGAGAAAGCACATGATAAGGTCCCAAGAAATCTGATATGATCATCCCTGCGGAAATCTGAAGGTCAAGTAGAATTAATGCAGGGTATGTACATACTGGCAAGGGACTACATAAGCAAACAGGTTGGAGGAGACAGATCAACAAACTTGTTATATACAGACAATGTGGCATTATAGGCAGACTCTGAGCAAGAACTTCAGCAAATGGAATACAAAATGGAAGGTACATGATTTGAAAGTGAGTACAGAAAAGACAGTCATAATGGCAGGAAATGGAGGAAATCAGAAGAAGGTAAAAAGTGAGATAGAAGGGAAAATAGTGGAACAGGTTAACTGCTTCAGTCTTGTTTAACTTCTCCAAATCCTTTGGGTTTCTAATACTATGACGGGAATGGACCCCATTCCTAAGTCAAAGTATGATTAAAGTTCATGAAATATACTGTTTCAATCTTTGATGTCAGCCAAAAGTGCTCTTTGCAGCACTCACAATGTGCCCAGTAATGACTCCTTCTACAATTCGTATGGGGTTACATGGATTGGTAACATATCTAACTATGAATGCAGATTCTTTTTTATAAGACCTGTAGCTCCAACTACTATTGGAACTGTCTGGGTACCTTTCTTCCACATTGCTGTCGTTTCTGCCTGCAGATCCCGATATTTTATGAATTTTTGTCTTTCTGTATGCAAGACACTGTAGTCACTGGGTGTAGTGATTTTAATGATCAAAGCTACTTTTATCTTGTTTTCTTGGACCACTATATCCAGTTTTCTAGCATCTATCTTTTGAACTGTTGGTAATGGGTGATCCCATGTGATATAAACTTCATCATTTTCTATGATGCTTTGTGTCTCGTTTCCAGTGTTTTTCAGCAACTGCAACACCATAATGTTTGCACAATCCCCAGTGCAACGGTCTTTCCACATTATTATGCCTTTCAGTATACAGTCGTTCTGCCATTAGTATATCACAACCAGCAACAAGGCGTGCAACTATTTCCAATTCAGTTTTACAAAACCTGCATTTGTCTGTTTCTCCCACATGTTCAATGGACTTTGTAAACCAGAGTGTACCTAGCCCACTATCTTGTGCCGCCAATATTAACCTTTCATCTCTTGGTTTGAATTTGCCTCTCTTTAACCATTCCTGCATTCATTCCTGATAAACATGAGGTTCTTCCAGAAGTTTTCTATACTTGCAACTATATTTATGCATTTTCCACATTTCCTGTCTTCTGATCTGGTCTGTCACATTATATTCTTTCTTTTGTTTTTGGCACATTCAGTTGCTGCCTGATTTTTATCTACTACTGGTTTGATTTCCATTCCTGCTTGACGCCGATATGCTTCTGCTAAATTAAGCAGATAAGTCAGCTTAGATTTATTCTCCTTATGTTTCAAAACTTTCACTACATATGGGTCTTGTGAGGTCAGCAGATACGTGTGGAGTCCCACAGTGCAGATCTATACATATAATCAATTTCAAGGAGGCCCATCCCTCTGTCGGAATGCGGAATATATAATCTTGGTATGCACTGATTTTTATAAAGCATTTGGTGAGCATGAAGCATCCTTCTTGTTTTCCTATCTAATCTATCCAACATGTTTTGGGGCCAGTCAGTCACTCCAAAATTGTAAGTTAGGGCAGGAAGAGCAAATTTGTTTTAAGCTTGGATTTTGTTCCTAGATGTCAATGCTGGTTTCAGAATTAATTTAAGTCTTCTAAAGTATTCCTTACTGAGTTTTATTCACATTTGTTCATGTTTTATTGTTGATCCTTCATCAATTCCCAAATATGTATACACTCCCTCTTGCTCAAGTTCTTTTACATCACATTCTTGTCCCAAACTGTTTTCCTGGTGCTGCAGTTTTCCTACTTTAAAGGTTGCTTTCGCACACTTATCAAGACCAAATGACATTCTTATATCATCTGAAAAAGCTTTGAAAAACTGCAGCTATGCTTTCGGTTCCTCATCTGATGAGCTACACAGTTTTAAATCATCAACAAAGAGAATATGAGATGTCTTTATACTTTATTGTTTTCTAGGAGCCAAAGTGTAACCATTGCCTAAGCTGTTAAGTAAACAGCTTAATGGGTTAATGACAAGGCAGGATAGCAATGGTGATAGAGTCACCCTCGAATATCCCCTTTGAATTTTTATCCCTGGGACAATAATCTGTCCTTTATCATGGCTTAATTGCAAAGTGGTCTGCCACTATTTCATGGTCACTGTAATGTAGTCGATCTGTGTAGGGTGTGTATCTTATACATTTTAAGCACTCTTTTATCCATGAATGTGGGATACTATCAAATGATTTTTTTTTATAGTCAGTCCATGCCATACTTAAATTCTTCCCCTTTTTACATTTCTCCACTATGACTTTAACAACAAATGATCATTTGTTCCATATGTTTTTCTTTTATTGCCCTTTTGTTCTACTGCCATAATTGAGTTTTCTTCTAAATGACTATAAATTCTTTCAGCATCAATTCCTGTGTATAGTTTATTCGTTGTCGGAAGGCAAGTTATTGCTGTATAATTTCTAGGGTAGCTTGCAGGTTCACTCTTAAGTAGGAACATTGTTTTGCCTGTTGTTAGCTAGGTTGATGTCTGTTTGGGGTGCGCATATAAATAGTTCTTACTCATGGCTAAATCTTCGAAGTTTTTCTTAACTTTGTTTCAGTCTGTCTGGTTGTTACTTCATCCCATTTCATATCCTGCACATTTAAACTTCTTATTCTTTCTTTTACTTCTTCTATCCATTTAGCATCTTTGTTATGTTCCACAGGATCTTCATAGATACTTCTACAAAATGTATCTATTTCCTCTTTTTGTCCGTCTTTCAATTCTTTTTACCTTGTTTCCCAATTCTCTAAAAAACTCTTTTTGTGTCATCAATAAATTGCTTATTTTGTACTTTTCCTTTATATTTATCTATGTATGTTCTAAGTTTTTCCGCCTGTGCTGAAATTTTTAGTTTGCTATTTGCGATAGTGCATGATAGATCCTGGTCTATTCTAATACTGGCATTGCTTTTATCACATCTATCTTTCTTAGTATTTTTGTAGAACTATTGTTGACCTATTCTCTCTTCTATAGTTTTCTAACAGTGACACTTCTTGTCTTAATTGCCTTTCTCTATTCAATACTAACATGATGGTATTCGATTTCTCCCCCTCCTTTCCCTCGCTACCCCTGTATTCTTGTGGTAGAACTTTATCAGTTACTAATTTAGCTGCACAGTAATATATTCTGTTTACTTCTGTTATATCACATGGATCTCTATGGACTGTCCTAATAATTGCATTCATTTGTTTTATCAGACTTCTAACTTTTTTGGTTTTATTGACTTTCTGCAATCTATTTCTCTCATTGATCTTAATATATCTATTGATGTCTATTAAATCAAGCAATTCTTCTCTTAGCTAATTCTCTTCCAAAATCAGGGCACAGCCTTTGTTTTCCACTTCCTGCGGGCATTCTATAGAAAGTTCTGTAGTATCTTCCTGTATCACCTTCTCAATTTCATCCCGTGTCATCCATTCCTCTGTCATATGGGAACTCGCTGGCCTATCACTCCTCAACACTGACTGCATCAGAGTTTCCACAGTTCCCTGTTCCTTTCCTTGCTGTCTAGCTTCAAATGAACATTTATACTGGTTTCCTGTGGAAGGATCCAAAATATCTTGATATGGCACCTGGCCAATTGCTTCCTGTTACACTGGTTTCCCCTTAACTTGGATATCCATTGCTCTACCCTGTTGTGTTGCTTTCTGCATTCAGTTTTCTACACTGAATCCTTCAATTTGCAGGTGCTCCATAACCTCAGTTTCTATTTCTTTAACTTTTCCATTACTAATTTCTTTTTCTACTTTTCCTCTTAGTCTTCTTATTTTTTGTATTGTAAAGTTTTCCATGTCCGGATTCCTTTACCTGTTTCTCTTCAAATATCTCTAGTGCTGCTCTTTTTGTATTGGTTAGTTTTGCTTTCTCCTCTGCATAAATATTACACCATATTAAATCTCTTTTGCTTTCCCATGTCCATATTTCTTCTTCAGATGTCTCCTGATCTTCCTGTTTCTCCTTACTTTGGGGAGTCACTCCATCACGCTGTGATATAAGCTGTATTAGACCTTCAACACCAAATCCTTCACTTCACAGTCACTCCATAACTTCAACTTCTATTTTTTAACTTCTGCTTTACTAATCTTCTTTTCTACATTCCATCTTTGCGATATTTTTTTATTGTGAAATTTTCCATATCTGTCTGCATTTGCCTGTATTTCTCTTCGAATATCTTTGGGGCAGCCTTCTATATATTGATTAATTTGGCTTTCTCCTTTGCATAAATATTGCACCATATCAAATCTCTCTATTTTTTCCCCATGTCCATATTTCTTTTTTATACTTTTCAAATATCTGTAGATTTTGTCATTTATATTTCTTGATCTATATACTGTTTTTCACAAATCTGTTGTATTAATGACACAAATTTTCATTTGAAGCTTCTGACAGTTTTTCTTGCGGAAGTTTTTTTCTTTCCTCTAATTTCTCTCTTAATCATTTGGTATATCTTGTGTCTGAAATTCTGGGCTTTTTGCATAATAGTAACAATACATAGTTTCTTTCTTATCCTCAATAATTCACTCTCTCGTTTTTATGGCTCCTCTTTGGCCTATCAGTTTTTGTGATTTTTGTGGACAGCTATTTCCTTCTACAACAGGGGGCCATCCTCCCCCTGGGCCTGTTCTGGCCCAATTGTAGGAATGTTTCTGTATTTTGAGGATTCTACACTGCCATTTTTTCCAGTCCTGGCACCAATGCACCTACCAGGATTGGGCACTTTTTTTACCCTGGATCTTCTGCACCCAGCTATCTCTTTTAATTTTTGGCCTACTTCTGTCCATGATATATGCTATATAAATACACTCTATATATCAGTATCACCTTGGTGAGATTTTATGAAAACAGGGTCGACCTCACAAAGGTACTCACCAAGACTTGAGGATGAATTCAGCACCAGCACTACTACTCTCCTTTGCTTGCTGACTTTTCATCTCTCCATTTGGACCCCTTCAATTATATGGGAAGGGTGATGGAGAAGAAGGGAAGTCTGAAAGGTCAAAGCTAGAATCACAGGGGCTGCAGCCAACTGGCACAGTGTGTCAGGGGTAGTGTGTGACAGAAGAATGTGAAAGAAACTGAAAAATAAGGTGTACAAACCAGAGGTGTGATCAGTACTATTGTATGGTACAGAAACCTGGGCAGTGAAGGCAGAGCAGTTGAGGCATCCTGAGGTGACAAATGAAGAAATGAGGACATCCAAAGGCACCGGAAGCTGTTGAAGACTGGGGGCTGGGGGTGGAGGGTGAGAGGGGCATTTCATGATCTAAAAAGGGCAGTTTTTAAAAACTATTTACTATCACAATATAGGTTCACTTGGAGGACATTTTAAGCTTAGCCAATCTACCTTTTGGTGCTTTAATTAACATTTCTTGATTGGTCTTACCTATCCTGTTGCTGATAATTGTACATTATCCCTAGTGAGAATAATTGTGATCATACCACAGATAATTTTTGGGGACCCATGTAAGGGATGTAGCATTTAGCAACTGCCTCTATCCATTAGTGGCATGAGGGGCAATCCTGGAGTACATTTTCTATTACCCATCCTTAGATCCAAGTTGCTTTGCTTTACTTGAATAGATAGTCTATTTCGGAACAGTGGTAGCCTCTGTGATATATACCCATCTCTTCACAAGATTCAGTTTCAATAGCTGGACTGAGTATTTGTGATGCCATTTGACTTGCTGATGTTCAGGTCACCTCTAAGTACTCTGTAGGATACCGAGTATAGTGACAAATCTGAGGTGGTCCATGCAAGACCTATTGTTTAGGACTTTTATCCTTTTAGTAAGGTATTTCTGTGGGTATTCCATTTGTTGCATGGGTCTGGACAGATGCATGCCAAAGTGGGCATTATACAAAATGATTGACCTAAGAGGGCTTTGTAAGGGGGACAATAATATCTCTAGATCTAGTCACAATCAATTTGTTTATAAGCTCTGCAATATAGAAAGACTTCATGACTCTGGGCACTTGTTGGTCAAAAGTTAGGTCGCTGTACGCACAAGTTCCCAAACGCCAAATAACTGGGTCAATTCTCAGGGGGTATTGTCAATTTGACAGTTCCCTGGAGTAGATGACTTACCAAAGGATGTCTAGTTTCAATTCATGATTCTAGCTTTAGTTATTGTTTGGGACAAACCTTCCTGCATGATGGTAAGTCATTTGGGGATTCAGTAAGTGATCCTAGCTTGCAGTCATCTCAAACCTAGTCGGCCAAAGCCCTTTAGTATTTCCTTTTACTTTTGAGATGTATATGCCAAACAGAAAAAGTCTCAGCAGCGGACCCTTGGGGACTCCATTGCTGACTGGTCTCTTTCTACAGGTAACTTCCCCTATTTTGATTTCCTGCATCCTGTGAGCAAGTTGGCAATCCATCTAGTGATGCAAGTGTTTGCTCCTAGATTATTCATCTTTTGTACTACACCTGAGTAGGGGATTGTGCGAAAATGCTTGGCCAGGTCAAGGTAATGTGGTGTGAACTGTTTTACCTTCATCCATTGCTTTGTTGACAACAGTAAAGCTTAAAATTTGCCCATGATTTTGAGCCTTTCATAAATGGCTGCCCAGCATGTTCCTGGGTGGGCTGCTGCCACTTCAGTTGAGGGCCACAATCCACAGAACTGCACTGACATGCTCAACAATATGAGTGTTATTAATTATTATTAATTATTAAACAGTGAAAACCATAAACTATCAGAAGCTGGAATGAAACAATGAAGTGTCAGTTGTAAAAAAATAAGCGCTTTCTTTCCTTTAATGTCAAACACGGAACAAAAGTTTTTTACAACGGACACTTTGTTGTTTCATTCCCACTTCTGAGCATTTATAATAAACAGTGTAAAATACCAGAGCTGAATCATGGTTACATGAGGCCCTAGGCAGGGTAGTAGATTGGGCCCCCCCCCCCAGAGCACCCCTTCCTGCAGCAACTCCCTAATGCTCCAGCAGCAGCCTCCTCCTCAGCCACTCCAGTGTGGCATTACTTGGCTATTTCTCCTCGGTTACCATAAACACTGCTCAAAAACCTGTCAGTATACATACTGTTTTCTTATTTACTTCTACAATGATTACAGAAATTGAAATAAAATAGCACAAACACTGAGCCATTTGCTAAACAAACAGTACAGTCTCACAATGAAAACAGACTTAGCATGAGCAGTAAACTTCTCTGCCCTTGAAACTCACATTCATTGAAATGGCATGAAAACCCACATTAATTTTGCATCTAGCCAGTGGAAGACTACACTTACCTCTGGGATGTTTTCAAACCATAGGCTCCTTGCACATTTTTAGGGCCATGCATACATGCATGCGTCCTCTGTTTCACCTTCCTGATTGTATTAAATTTTATTCCTTGTATAATACAGCACTGGTGAGGATGCAGGGAGTAGTGGTGGTGAAGGTGGATGAGTTTAAGTAACAGTTCAGAGTAATGGTGAGTGTGGAAGAGAGGTGAAGAAGAGAGTACAGACAGGATGGAGTGGGTGGAGAAGAGTGTCAGGAGTGATTTGTGACAGACGAGTACCAGTAAGAGTGAAAGGGAAGGTCTACAAGAGGGTAGTGAGACCAGCTATGTTATATGGGTTGGAGACAGTGGCACTGACAAAAAGGCAGGAGTCAGAGCTTGACGTGGCAGAGTTAAAGATGTTAAGATTTGCACTGGGTGTGACGAGGATGGACAGGATTAGGAATAAGTATATTAGAGGGTCAGCCCAGGTTGGAAGGTTTGGAGACAAATCCAGAGGGGCAATATTACGTTGGTCTGGACATGTGCTGAGGAGGGATGCTGGGTATATTGGGAAAAAGATGCTAAGGATGAAGCTACCAGGTAACAGGAAAAGAGGAAGGCCTAAGATAAGGTTTATGGATGTGGTGAGAGAGGACATGCAGGTGGTTGGCATGACACAGCAAGATGCAGAGGACAGGAAGAAATGGAAACAGTTGATCTGCTGTGGCGACCCCTAACGGGAGCAGCCGAAAGAAGAAGTAGTATAATACGGCACCAGTTGTTAGAATGTGTTTTGAATTTGTAGTTTTGAACAGTCTTCTAGTAAGTAATGAAACAAAATGTATGAACTAATAATGACAAATCTACCCATTTCAAAAATTTTCAACCATAAAAGGTCACTTCTGTCATTACCATTCACCAATATCAGTAAATATGCAAAATCTCTGCAGAAGGAAATTTGTCTGAATACTACATTAAAGGGATCTGTAACTAATGAAGAGGATGCTGCTAGCAAACAACTTTATATTTTGTTTCATCTACAAATAAAGTGTCTGTTACCCTTGAAAAATAAATTGCCTATAGTTACATTAAAAAATGATAAGCTAGTAATATTGCAATAGGAAATTGATGGCAAACTGATACCTATTAACTATGAACCTGTTAACTACTCCAAAGGAGGACATTCACAGGACTGCAGCATCCACTCCCTTTAAAATACCACACAGAGCAGTATCAACGATCCATCTGCATACTGTGGGAGTAGAACCCACAACCTTCTGCATAAAAAGCAAGTATATTACATGTTGTGCTACTAACAATGCAAGCAGATGTAGTATAAGCAGCACTTAACTTCTCTTCTCTTGAAGCTCTCAGCTCCTTGTAAACTCCACTTAAGACTCAACTAAATCTCTCAACTTTACAGCATAAGAAATCTGGAAAAAGCCAGCATCTTTTTTTTTTTTTTTTTGGAGGGGGTGGGGGGGTGGGGGGGGAAAGGTCCAAACCAGGGACACATTTTAAACATTGCTTGTATAATCTTAGAAAGTTGCTAAAATAAAAATGTTGTGTGTTTCCTGAAAGATCGGAAGACTGAAACTTAAAGGGCTATCATTATTTAGTGAATTCAGTTCTCACTGATTTGACAGAAAACCACAGATTTTAAGGAGAACAGAACAAAAGTATGAGCCAAATATTCTGTGAAAACCTGGACAGTCGAGAGCTATGTACTTAACTCCTTGAATCACAATTGGTGGTATGGGTAGAGAATTCAGGCTTTTCTTTCTTGTGCCGAAGGTACAGGGTCTGAGCCTGAGTAATGCTAACCACCAGCGATACCTAACTGGGCATTACACACACACACACACACACACACACATACACACACACACACACACCAGTAGCAGCATGTCAGAAACCCAGTATATCAGAAGCACTAACCCAGCAGTAGCAGCATATAAGAAACCCAGCATATCAGAAACACTGACCCCGCAGTAGCAGCATATCAGAAACACTAACCCAGCAGTAGCATATCAGAAAACAACAAAACTATCCTTACCTGTATGTCAGAGGAAAAGCTGTGCCTGAAACTGACTTACCTCCCTCAACAGAAGTTTAAATTTCATACCTAATTGTGGATTGTGTTTAGTGCGGACTGTGTTTAAATCTATGATGCACTCATGGGTCCTCCTTAAAGAAGACATAAGTCGCTGCCACCACACCACTATGGAGTTTTTTTTTAATTGTTGAAGCTGCCATGGGGGCTAGACAAGATAGTCTTGTAAAAGTGGGGGAAAGGCACTCCCTCTCCCTTGCTCTACGGTTCTGGTGCCTGAGGACATCAGAGCAGAAGCCAAAGCCACTCCAATTGCAGAGAAGGTCAAAGAGAACAGATTATGGTGGTTTGAGCACATGTGCAGAAAAGCAGAAGACAATCTAGTAAAGAATATTTGGGACAGACAGGAAGAAGACAAGAGGAAGCAAGGGTATCCAGCAAAGATATGGATGGATTGTGTGAGAGAAGACCTGTGACAGTCAAACATGACAGTCGAAGAAGGTAGGAGAGTGGTACTGAGTTGAGAGTGAGATGGTGTCAGTTGACATGACACTCCAACCCCATGTAGAAAGTCAGAAAAAGGGGACTGATGATGATAATGATGACCGATTTTGCAATTATTAGCAAAAGTGGTTAACCATAGGCCTTTGGTGTCCGCATTATCACTTGTGAAGTAGATACCAAAGAGGTGGGGCCTGCCCCCTATGGGACACCACTTGTGACATTTGTGTGTGTGAAAAAGGTACTTATAACCATCAGTGTGAGTTCTATCAATAAGTTAGTTGGTTACCCACTGGATGATGTTGGGGTTAATGCTTATGTGGGTATGCTTGTCAATAATACCAGCCATGGAAATTGTTTCAAAGGACTTTCTCAGGTTAAAGAAGGCAGTATGGATAGACTCTCCATTGTTTATGACTTTAGTGACTCTTTCAATGATGACTACAGTAAGTAAATATGATCTACCTTTCACAAAACTACATTGATTTGGGTCAATGGAGACTGTGGGTCAGTATTTATAAGTTTGACTATGATTCATTCCATGAACCTCCAAATAAAACTGATAAGACTAAAGGGACTAGCTGTTTGTGATGTGTTTGTCCTTGTATGAAGCCAGGATTGATGCAGTTCTTCAGACATTGCATATGTAACCAGTGAATAGGTTAATGCTTAAAAGGTTTGAGCAAAGCAGTGTTTTGCACTGAGTTGCTGACAGTCAGGTATGTTGTCAGGGTTATCGATCTTTGGCTTCTGGCTTTGGACAGTGCTGATTGGAATTCTCTAAGGAGCACACTGAACAGTTTGCAGAAATGTATTTCCTATAGTCAAAATGTAAAAATGTGCATCAAAGGACAAATAAAAAATGTAGAGTAAGTTTTAAAAATCACGAGACAGTTGCATCCAAGGTGACCAGGTAGGACAGAACTACATACGTGCTCAAATCTTGGGAGGAAATGATGGCTTTGGGGATCAAGCTTGTCCTGGGTCTTCTATATAATTTCTAGCAATAAATGTAAAATATTTATTAAGTGCCGTAGGTATTCCTGATGTGTCTATAATTAACTTTTTCTGTTCCCTCTGTTGTAATATCTGCAGTCATAGATGTAGTTTTATCCTTCATAAAATTAAAATATGCCATGCCTGACATATTTCCTTCACCTTTTAAGATAACACTGATCTGCTAGTTTTCTCTTTTTTTTGTCTGTACCAGTTCTTAACTAGATTTCTCTGAGCTACAAATACTACTGGTTTTCATGGGACCTATTTTAAACATTATTTGCAATATGCATTCTTGATTGTGATCTTAGCCATATTCAGTCAGGCCAATCAGTTCTACTTTTAGGATTTAGTTTGTTTTCTTAAAAAAGCGCCATATTCTAAATTGACTGCCTCACTAATGCGTTAAAATGAATAACTCTTCCTCAACTCTTGTAGGATAATTTGAACAGTCATGTCTTGCTAACTCATTGCATGCAAGTTATTCAGTTATCCTGTCATTCACACATTCTTGGTGCTAAAGCTTCTGTTAATAACATTTCTGTCAAAATAGACAAGTGATCACTGATAACATGAAATAAAACTGTGCATTTAGGAATACATATTGTAGATACCTCCCTGATGAATTTCTAAAAGTCACAGATCCCTCTTTTGCCTAACCAGTCAGTATATTAGTAAATACATAGATCTAGGACATTATGTTCTGCATTGTTGGAAACAACCTTTCATCATTCCTCTATGTAAGGGTGGACTCATGACATCATTAACTACTGTCCCATTGCATAACTTTCCCCCATCTCAAATCCTGGAAAAAATGTATTTTTAAACATTTTCTCAGCTACCTGCTCTGTTATAGGCTTGCATCTCACAATCATGGATCTAAAACTCCTCTGCTTAACATCATTGATTTGATCCAAGATAAACTGAGCTTTGGATTATTTTTGAGTCTAGAAAAAATCTGTATGTACAATTTTCTTGATCTTTCTAAAGCTTTCAGTGCCACGTCATATTCATTTTATCTCTTGAAAACACTGGTCTATCAGTGAGTGCAATTATATTATTTACTAGTTATCTTAATGACAGGGGCCAAGATGAAAAAAATGGAGCAATTTCATATCCTTCCAGTGCTCGGGAATTGTTAGAGTCCCACAGGATTCTAAACTTGGTTCAGTTGTTTTACGAATCCTGAAAGCAGCAGAAATGCCAAATTGATTCAGTATGAAAATTTCATGATTACTCTTTCAAATGAACCTCAAAATGATCTCAAGTCTCACCTGCAAAATTGCTTCCATTTACTAAACTCCTGGTTAAATAGCATTGTCCTTCTTGTAAGCATGTTCAAAATCTTTTCCTCTTCTGATCTTCAGTCTGTCGTCCCTCTAACTGGTCCAACCTCCTCTATGATTCCATAATGGTAGTTCCAATAAAATGCAATATCTCCTCAAGTGACTTCTCAGCCATTAATAAAGTTAACTATACCGTAACCTTGGATTAACTATCAACAACTAATTAGATTTCCATTCTCACACACAGAAGGCAATCACAAAAGATCATTATTGCATTAGGCATATTATACAGAGAAAACTACAGAGAATGCCAGAGTCACAATTGTGTCTTACCTTGTTAGAAAAATATGTATTAATGTGTGTGTATTAGTGCTTTTTAGAAGCCCAAAAGAGTTAATACATTTATTCTGCTTCATGCTGAACAAATCCATATTAATGGCAAATGATTTCTGACCTTGTATTTTGTCAGCACAGCTAAAATCTTGTTTATGTCTTAGGAAATGTACTGAGAAGCAGATGATTGTCTGCTTGGTTAGGAAAATAATGAATAGAACAATACTGCTTTTTATAATGTTATTAAACTTAGACAATTAGCCCTGTGTGTGTTATGAGAACATACACAGCTGCAGAAAGGATAGATAAAGCAGAATAAAGACCGCTTGAAGAATATGAACTATAATCTGCGATTGCTTTGTGCTCGAATGAGTAGAGTACCTTGAAATGTAACACAGCACTGTAGAAATAATTGCAACTAGCTGCTGGTCTCCAAGGCCATGTTATTTTTCCAAAGTTTTCTCATGGATCTAGAAATGTTATGTCATGTCAGCAGAAAATCATGGACAAACAGCTGCTATGAAACAATATTGTAAACTTGTGATTTACTACATCAGCTTCAGCAGGCAATGTCTTGTAAGAATAGTATAAGAATGGCTTCACTTCCTGATTTTAGTTAGACAAACTCTGTATTTTTGCATGCATGTTTTTGTCTCCTTGCTGCAAGAATTAAAGTGCCTTAACCTGAACCTTACGTGTATTGGTCTTTGAAGTTTTTCCTTTGACATACCTGCAACAATTTTAACAACCCATCCTACATAAACTGCAGTGATCTTACAATAAATTTGGTCAGCTCACTGCAGACCAGAGACATGTCACCCACCAATGCCTTTTTGTCAAGAACTTGACTGGCAAGAATTTTGGTTATCACTTTACTTCCATAATACTATACCTGGCACACAGACTACTTTATGAAGCCAAAGACCATGCCTTAGTTACTTTCATTACACAAAGAACTGCTAGCTAAACTCTTAGAGATTGGATTGTATCTGTAGCCAATATCTCATTAGGACAAAGTAGACATGGAGAGTCCTTATTTTTTCTCAGTACAGATAAACTTCATAATACTCTCAGTAATGGAATCAGAATCACAAAGGACTTTTGCAGATTTAAATTACTTATAAATCAAATGTTACTACCTGTTATACTTTTAATTGCATGTCTAAACCACTATGATTATGCAAATATTTTATGCAATCATATGCTATTGTCTGCTGTATTTTTATAACTGAATGTGTAAATATCTTATATATAGTATGTTAGCAATTAATTGTACTGGAGCTTTTCTCCCCTGGCTTCCACTGAAAATGGACAGCTCTGTCCAGTTGGACCTTTCCGATAAACAAATGTAAAATAAATAAAAATAAATTATAAATTTACATTTCTGCAAGAACCAGATCTGCAACTGTAGTAATAGGTTCATATTGTCTAAATCTTCCTTCAATAATATATTTAACAATCTTTGCTACACCTTTTCAATAATAATGTTCAGTTTTCAGTCATAGGTTCATAGGTTGGTACTAGGCTATCGATCCTAGGGCCTATACAAGCCTAGACATAACAATTCCCTGGATATTTCTTCCCACAATATTTACTTCCCTGAACCCCTGTCTAGCAGGGTGACTGACATGATCCCTGGGGTGAATGTCCTATCTCCCATCCAGTCGTCAAGGTTCCTTTTGAAGAGGGCCAAGGAAGTGCTCTGCTTGATATGTATGGGCAGTCTATTCCGGAGTATGGGAAGTCTCTGGGTCAGGAACCTATCCCTCCAGCATGTTTTGTTTATTGTGAAGACAAGGTTTAGATCCCTGGAGCGTGTGGCTCTGAGGGATTGGGATTTCTTTAAGTGGGGCATGTCCAACAGCTCAGGGTTTCACTGTGTTATGCATTCTGGTTTACAAATGCCAAACAAGCTAAGCCTTCACTTTGTTATCTAGAGTAATGCAACTACTGTTTTTACTGCATTTTATAGTGTATAACTGCAACTTTATTTTTCTCTACTTTTTACTGTTTCTTCCATCTTTTCTCTTCTGCTCCCTAGCTCTGTTTTTCTCCTTTTCAATATATCCTTCAAATGTTATCCCATTACTTGAACCTATTCTATTTTGCTCCTAGTTTTTATATTTTGCATTCTATGTTAACCATTCTTGAATGTTTTAGATGGTAAAATCCTTTATTACACTGATTAGTTTATGTATTTATTTATATTTCCTAGAATGTTTTATTTACTCAAACTCCTGGATTTCATTTTATATAGAATTTATTATATTATTTTTTCTGGAATTGCTTATTTTACATTATCCCTTTGAAATGCCAATGAAAATGAGACTTCTCATCTGGATACCTCTGTTTAAATACATAAACAAATGTTAGTGAGCAGTAACTGTATTTAGAAAACACAAAGGCTTAGCATCTCACCGCTGCAGATATGTGGAGGAATTCATTATATATGACCCTCTTCATAACATATACATAAATGAATTTGATATTTGGAGAAGATTCTTGGATGATTGCTGGATGGTATGGAGAAGTGATGAGTTGTATTTGAGGGAGTTTGTCAACTACCTAAATGAAAATAAATGGGGCTTGGAGTTCACAGCCACCTTTCATTCACAGCACATCACGTTTTGGATGTGCTAGTTAGTAGGAATGCTGACCAAACCTTAGCTACCCAAGTATATAGGAAATACCCCCAGTACAACTCCCTTCTCCATGAATCAGTCTACTTACATCAGTAAGATGCATGAACATATGGAATCTGAGGTATACACTCCTGCTAGTTTAAATCAGGTCCATTCTGCATACCGGAATATTAGAAGTTCCCTTGATGATTTATTTCTAGAAGGGTCTATAGATATAGACACCTTCCAATATCTCTCTATGGCAGCACCTAGAATCCCCAGCATCTTCGGTGCCCTGAAATTACATAAGGATATTAGGGACCCCCTATTTAGACCTATTGTTGATGGTAGGGGTTCGATTACATTTGCCTGTGCTAAGCTGGTTGACAGCATTCTTAAACCACTTATTAACCAGGAAACACAAATATGTCGTGACTCATGGAGTTTCTTGGATAACATTAACAGCTTGGAGTATAAGGATAACAACATTTTTGTCACGATTGATGTAAAAGATCTTTATACGGTAATTCCTCACCAGTTGGGCATAGAATGGGTGAGAGAATTCATGTTGTCCAAGAACGCAGATCATGATAAGACATGTCTGATTGAAACTCTTTTAGATTTGATTTTGTCTAACAATTATATCATGTTCGACAAAAACATTTTTTTGCAGAACAAAGGGGTGGCCATGGGGTCTCCCTGTGGCGCTAGTTTAGCTAATAGTGTCATGGCATATTGGGAACATAATTTCTTGTTTCCTGATAGTGTGTTTCAAGAAAATGTGTTATGGTACACCAGATATCAGGACGACATGTGCCTGGTATGGCAGGGTAACATCAACTTAATTGAAAGTTTTATACAACACATTACTAATAAAACTGATTTTCTTGAATTCACTTATCAAGTAGGGGTTGATAGTATAACATATTTGGATGTGCAACTGAGTAATGACAGGTATAATAAGCAGTACAAAGCTTCCATTTACAGGAAACCAACCTACTCTAATGCTTTCTTGTATTATACTAGCGAACACCCTCACCACCAGAAAAAAGCAGTTGTCAAAGGTCAGCTGGTGAGGGCTGCAAAAATGGTCACCGAAGATGTTGATTTTGACTTGGAATGTGACAAGTTAAAGTCCATGTTCATGAGTAGGGGGTATCCCATTAAATTACTTCTTGAGATACTTACAGAAGTAAAAAATAAGAGAGCAATGGGTTTGTTTAAACCTATTCTGTCCAGTAGAGCACGTATGGATGATGTTCCTGTTGATACGAATCAAGTTGCACGACAGAATGAGACAATTGGCGATGGAAACACACTATTACACCTCAGTTTCCTGTCTACTTTTTCATCTGTCACTGCAAAAGTCAAGGAGATTTTCATTAAAAACTGGGCAGTAATTTTGGAAGAACCATCAATTTGCACTAAGTTAGGTATCAGACCCCGCTTTACTTTTAGGAGGGGTTTGAATCTTAAGAATATGTTGGAAAAACATAAGAATGATTATCTAGGTAAGAACCAACAGGCACAAAGATATGCGTAAATGTGGGCATTGCACACAATGTAAGTACATCAAAGTGACTACTGATATTAATATTAACTACAAACAGTACACAATTAATGGCTCCTTCAATTGTGAGTCTAAAGCTGTTGTGTATGCAGCTTGCTGTCAAGTTTGCCCCTCATTTTATATAGGCAAGACCGAGCGGAAACTAAGACAGAGAATATATGAGCATTATTATGCAGTTAGTAAAGGAGATGTCAACAACGCTCTTGCACGACATATCTTGCAATTTCCAAAACATGAGTTTTTATTTCTTGTTGTACATCAAACATCTCTAGAGCAGAGAGGTGGGCCTTGGCAACTATTATTAGAACAAAATGAGTTGTACTGGCAAATTAAAATGGCTGCATATATTTTCCCCGGTCTAAACGAATATCTGTCTATCAAAACTGTTTTAAAATTGAAAGCTTTAAATAGATAACACATTAATTTTATTTATAAGGTATCAACTTAGTAGAGTATTAATTTGATGTTTCATTTATGGTATGCAGAAATATATATAGAGATTTTTATTAGCATATTGATTTTTATTTATATATTAGTATAGTAATGATTAGATTTTTGTTCCTGACCAGCATGCACTTATTAAATGTATTTTTATATGTATTTTCGTTTATTTTTTATTTTTTATATATTATATTTTATATATGACTATACCAAGGCATACAACTTAACTTATGTTTGTACAACTATTCATAGATTTTTGCTTTTTATTCTCATTCACATTCCTGTGCCACTTTTATTGAAGTCATCAAATGGGATAGTGACAATTGTAGATTTTTTTAGTTACCCCTAGTAGCATTAATATTGTAATTTAGTAATTTTTGTGATATATATATATGTATATATATATACATATATATATGTTTTTTAAAATACGAGCTCTGCAAGTTTAATTTGGTTTTCAGCATTGTAATACTGTATTTTGTTTGAGAGAATAGGTTTTACTACTGTTTAAATATTGTATTTTTAATCTTATTTTTATCCTTTGGTTAATTGGTTAGTTTATTGAATAATTGACAATTAACATAAGAGTATATACGTATTTGTTTCACGTTGTTCTGGGTCTGATGAAGGTGGAACATTTGTACCACTGAAAGCGCTTACCATATTAAAGATTTTGTTGCTTTAGCAATATGCTACTTGTATTCGCTTATTCCAGCCTTCTCCTACCACTCCACTTGCTTTTTTCTTTTATATTTCAGTAGTTTTCTTGTTTTTTGGTTTACTGCTAGCTAAACTCTTAGAGATTGGATTGTATCTGTAGCCAATATCTCATTAGGACAAAGTAGACATGGAGAGTCCTTATTTTTTCTCAGTACAGATAAACTTCATAATACTCTCAGTAATGGAATCAGAATCACAAAGGACTTTTGCAGATTAAAATTACTTATAAATCAAATGTTACTACCTGTTATACTTTTAATTGCATGTCTAAACCACTATGCTTATGCAAATATTTTATGCAATCATATGCTATTGTCTGCTGTATTTTTATAACTGAATGTGTAAATATCTTATATATAGTATGTTAGCAATTAATTGTACTGGAGCTTTTCTCCCCTGGCTTCCACTGAAAATGGACAGCTCTGTCCAGTTGGACCTTTCCGATAAACAAATGTAAAATAAATAAAAATAAATTATAAATTTACATTTCTGCAAGAACCAGATCTGCAACTGTAGTAATAGGTTCATATTGTCTAAATCTTCCTTCAATAATATATTTAACAATCTTTGCTACACCTTTTCAATAATAATGTTCAGTTTTCAGTCATAGGTTCATAGGTTGGTACTAGGCTATCGATCCTAGGGCCTATACAAGCCTAGACATAACAATTCCCTGGATATTTCTTCCCACAATATTTACTTCCCTGAACCCCTGTCTAGCAGGGTGACTGATATGATCCCTGGGGTGAATTTCCTATCTCCCATCCAGTCGTCAAGGTTCCTTTTGAAGAGGGCCAAGGAAGTGCTCTGCTTGATATGTATGGGCAGTCTATTCCGGAGTATGGGAAGTCTCTGGGTCAGGAACCTATCCCTCCAGCATGTTTTGTTTATTGTGAAGACAAGGTTTAGATCCCTGGAGTGTGTGGCTCTGAGGGATTGGAATTTCTTTAAGTGGAGCATGTCCAACAGCTCGGGGTTTCACTGTGTTATGCATTCTGATTTACAAATGCCAAACAAGCTAAGCCTTCACTTTGTTATCTAGAGTAATGCAACTACTGTTTTTACTGCATTTTATAGTGTATAACTGCAACTTTATTTTTCTCTACTTTTTACTGTTTCTTCCATCTTTTCTCTTCTGCTCCCTAGCTCTGTTTTTCTCCTTTTCAATATATCCTTCAAATGTTATCCCATTACTTGAACCTATTCTATTTTGCTCCTAGTTTTTATATTTTGCATTCTATGTTAACCATTCTTGAATGTTTTAGATGGTAAAATCCTTTATTACACTGATTAGTTTATGTATTTATTTATATTTCCTAGAATGTTTTATTTACTCAAACTCCTGGATTTCATTTTATATAGAATTTATTATATTATTTTTTCTGGAATTGCTTATTTTACATTATCCCTTTGAAATGCCAATGAAAATGAGACTTCTCATCTGGATACCTCTGTTTAAATACATAAACAAATGTTAGTGAGCAGTAACTGTATTTAGAAAACACAAAGGCTTAGCATCTCACCGCTGCAGATATGTGGAGGAATTCATTATATATGACCCTCTTCATAACATATACATAAATGAATTTGATATTTGGAGAAGATTCTTGGATGATTGCTGGATGGTATGGAGAAGTGATGAGTTGTATTTGAGGGAGTTTGTCAACTACCTAAATGAAAATAAATGGGGCTTGGAGTTCACAGCCACCTTTCATTCACAGCACATCACGTTTTGGATGTGCTAGATAGTAGGAATGCTGACCACACCTTAGCTACCCAAGTATATAGGAAATACCCCCAGTACAACTCCCTTCTCCATGCCTCCAGCTTTCATTCTCCACACATATGCAAGAATATACCTAGGTCTCACTTTTTATGTATGAAGAGGATATGTTCCGAGCCTGAGGATTTTATACATTATAGGGATGACCTCACCATCAGATTCCACAATAGAGGATATCCTACGGGCCATGTCTTAAGCGCAAGCAACTGGGCATCAAAAATGGATAGACAAGGACATGCTCAAGTATAAAGTCAAACCAACAAACAGGAATCCCAATCTTCAGCTTTTGACTACTTATGGCCGTAATACAGACATCCTGAGGGCAGATGACTTTTTAGCATCTTTATTAAAAGAGAGATGTCACTTCTCCTTTAGGACAGGTAGGAATAGAGCTCTCAACTGAGCCATTATAAATATAGTCATCAGGCAAATAGAGATGGGGCCCAAAGGACCATGATTGGGGATCTATTGACTGGATGTGTGCCATGTGGGCATTGCACACATTGTAAGTCAGTTAGTAAAACAAAGGAATTTACAAGTACTAATACTGGACAGGTTTATGATATAACCTTTTTTGCCAATTGTGGGTCAGATTGGCTCATATATTTAGCAACAAAAAGTAGTAAAAAAAAACAGAATCAGGTGTATCCAAACGTAGCCCAAATGAACTTGAAGAAAACTGGAACAAAGTTGTTATCCTGAACGTAGATTTATTGCTTTTTTTAAAAGGCAAAATACGTTTTCGCTACTGTGCGACAGTAGCTTCCTCAGAGAAACAGAACACACAAAGACGCCAAACTTTTAAACATTTGAGTAGCGTAAATGCGTAGAACTACGTCACTTCAGTAAAGAGTAGGAATACATGAATTAACCATTCAACATTAAATGCGTCTAATTCAGTGCATCTGAAAAGCAAATGAAACTCTTCCAACTCCTCTCTGTACCATAAAAAGCATTTGCACTACTTTGTAGAAAACATTTCAGGATGGCTTCATTTCTGTACAACACAGTCCACACAAAATGTTTCTCAAAGAGAGCTCCCAGAATGTCCAAAGTTCTGTGGTATTTCTCTTTATCACCCTCACAACACAAGTAGTAACAGTCCCACATGTAAGGAAACTAAACCAGCTTCCACACAGGTACACAGGCAAGGCAGAATCCATAGGTCCAACAGCCTTCTTCTGCTTTTCCTTTACTAGACAGTAGCCCAGTTCCACTAAAAACTTCTGCTACTTGAAGATGCTGTGGACTCCTCTACATAAATCCTTCTAGGGCTAGATGTAAACACACACCAAACTTACTGAGCTCTGGACTAAAATGCAGTTTGTTTTCTCCTCACATTTAATGTCAACCCTCTGTAATATTCAACAAGCATTCACTTATAGCTTTCTTGTCTTCCTCACTGCCCCACCTATCTAAGCACTTGTTACTGAGATTTTGGATGTTGTCCTGTCGTCAAATTATTTTCTCTTTGATAAGAAGTTCTTTTTGCAGAAAAAGGGAGTAGCCATGGGCTCCCCCTGTGAAGCATCTGTGGCTAATTTTTTTATGGGGTATTGGGAAAAGAATTTTCTCTTTTCTTCAACAGATCAGATGGGTTTCGTACAATTCGACACGAGATATCTTGACGATATCTTTATCCTGTTCCGAGGTAGTGCCTTAGAAGCTAGTCAATTTGTCCAATTCTTAAACGGTACAACAGAATTTTTGAAATTCACGTTTAAGTTTTCAACAACTGACATAGACTACTTGGATGTTAAGTTGAGGAAAGATGTCAGTCTGAATGCATACACATCCAGTGTATATAGAAAGCCGACATACTGCAATTCTTTTCTGCATTTTTCGAGCCATCACCCCTTCAAACAAAAGAAATCCATTGTGAAGGGGCAGTTGGTGAGAGCAGGGAGAATGTGCAGTAACCTAGTCGACTTTCTGATTGAATGTGACCTGCTTCGGGACATGTTCCTCAACAGGGGTTACCCTAAATGTTTGATTGACGAGCTCACTCTTGAAGTCACAGCAAAGAGGAATAGTGGTTTTTACAAACCCATCCTTCTTCAAAGTAGACCTAGATTGGAACCCCACTCCCCTGAAATTCCATTGTCAAATATTGGTAATACACCAGTATTATGTGACAATAAGAGTAATAGTATTGGATGTGACTTCTCAGTAAGTTACATCAATACTTATAGTTTTAATTCTGGGACTATTATCTCAACAATACGGAAGAATTGGCAATACATTCTGAGTACCCCAGGATTAACAGAGAAATTGGGACTTGCTCCCAATTTTGTTTTCAAAAGGAATAACAACCTTAAAGAACTCTTACAAAGGGATTTTTCTAGCAAAGGGTTCAACAGACGTATAGGTATGTACCCATGCGGTTTTTGTAACTGGTGCCATAAAATGAGAACGGGTCAGACTCACACAATTCGGGATAAAAAGTATACTATTAAATTCCCGCTTAATTGTGAGAGTAGATCTATTGTGTATGTGGCCTTCTGTGAGTGTTGTCCTTCCTTTTATATAGGGAAGACCGACCGTAGACTACGTGACCGGGTCTACGAGCATATGTATGCTATTAGGAAAAATAAGGAGGTTAACGCTCTAGCAAAACACATAGATAGCTATCCAGGCCACTGTTTCTCATTTATGGCTATCGACCATGTTAACCTTAATATGCGTGGGGGACCTACCTCATTGCTTTTAGAGTTATGTGAGCTGGAGTGGCAATTGAGAACTGATGCCTTTTGCCACCCTGGTCTTAACGAGAACTGCAATATTTCTGCAGTTCTGAAAATGAGGAGCTATTTGAGATAGGATATTATGTTATATATTTTAAGCACACTTATTTCCATTTAAAGTTTACTGGATGTATATATGCAGACAAAGTTGGTTATGGCCATCTAATACAAACTTATATTTGTCTCTGTAAATGAATGGTTTTTATCATATCACTTATGTTGTGATATATAATATTTTTGCTGATATTGTTGTTGTCATTTTAATCAAATAGTTTTTAATAGTAAGATAGCAAACAATAATTAAGGTAATTGTTTGTTTAGAAAGTCGTTATTTTAACTGAATTGCGGTTCTTTGACATTTCTTAGTCAGAGTGATTAATTTCATAACATGACAGAATTTATTAAGTCTCAGGTCTTGAAGTTATTTTCCGGTTTTGTTTTACATAATACTGGCACCTACATGTATATGCCTTTAACCAAAGTGTATCTAATGAGTTTTTAATTGACGTGATGTCATTTCCCTTTAGAGTTTTATATAAAAAGAGTGTGTAAGATCTTGTATTGTTTTGACTTTCTCTGAAGAAGCTACGGTATTTCGTGGCGAAAACGCTTGTACAGTGAAAATAAATTTGCGTTTAGACAACGTTTTGGTTGATTGCTGGTACAAGGAGTTCGTGGTCTGTTTCTTATTTTTACAGTCGTTTGGCATACTTTTTGGTTTCAATAGTTTGTACACATCACAGATATTTCCACTGACTAGGGGTTTATTGTCTACACCTGCATTCTACATATTAATGTACAGTTCACCTAGTATTTGTGTCTTGCATGTGTGTACAAGTGTCACTGCAGTCTTGTATAACACTCTACGTCTATTACCAGGTCATATTTTATTACTAGGTGAGCTCTAGGCAAATATTAGTCAATCAATATTCAGCAATAGCTCAGTAGTTCAGTTTGATAAATGCTATGTCTGATCTACATTTTGTCAGACGCAAACCAGGGTTCAAATCTAGTGACAAGTACTAGCAAATATTATTGAATCGGTTATGTATTGCTAACAGATGTTCTCCTCACAGGTATTACAGGTAAAAGGGTGCAGCAGCCCTTATTATGAGTTAATAATTTTTTGTGTTCAGATGTAACAGTGGAAGAGAGGTGAAAAAGAGAGTACAGGCAGGATGGAGTGGGTGGAGAAGAGTGTCAGGAGTGATTTGTGACAGACGAGTACCAGTAAGAGTGAAAGGGAAGGTCTACAAGAAGGTAGTGAGATCAGCTATGTTATATGGGTTGGAGGCAGTGGCATTGGCAAAAAGGCAGGAGTTAGAGCTGGATGTGGCAGAGTTAAAGATGTTACAATTTGCACTGGGTGTGATGAGGGTGGACAGGATTAGGAATAAGTATATGAGAGGGTCAGCCCAGGTTGGAAGGTTTGCAGACAAAGCCAGAGAGGCAAGATTATGTTGGTTTGGATATGTGCTGAGGAGGGATGCTGAGTATATTGGGAAAATGATGCTAAGGATGAAGCTACCAGGTAACAGGAAAAGAGGAAGACCTAAGATAAGGTTTATGGATGTGGTGAGAGAGGACATGCAGGTGGTTGGTGTGACAGAGCAAGATGCAGACGACAGGAAGAAATGGAAACAGATGATCTGCTGCGGCGACCCCTAACGGGAACGGCCGAAAGAAGATGATGATGTAACAGACTGAACAGCATTGCCCAGGAATGTGATACGACTTCAGAAAACCACGGCAAAAAGCACAATACTAATAAAAGGTAATACAATAGATAAAATATTTAATCTTAGTGTGGCTGTATGCCAGGTGTGTATGTGAATATCTGCTGATGGTCTAACCCCATGCCTGCCAAGGACGGGATGTCTGTTCAGTGTCACGGTATCATGGACTGTGATCACTGTTGCCTAATCCCTCTGTCACAGATCTATCAGTGACATGATTATGTCAATAACACAGTCACACTACATCAGTCCACAGTACATCTTGGTAGTTATATAGGTCCACCTGACATGTAATGGTCCTCTGTAGTTGTGCACCTATAGGTGTTACAGCTTGGCCCATACTGTCCCATTTGTATAGCTTGAGAGGTATGTATGTGCTACAGCAGCTATAGGGCACTGTTATACATAAAGGAAGGGTAGACCTGTAGACTATATAACAGTACTGCTGCAAACTATATAGCCTATACTGGTATTAATGGAGTGTATTTCTCTCTCGCCCCACCATTATCTTCACCATAATTTATTATTGTTATACATCGGTTATGGTTTGCTATTAACATACATTATTCTCTAAACATTATGTTGGGCCTTGTGTTTTATTATTGCTATGTAATACAATGGTTACATACTAACATAACATGTTGAATTACCTATGTTTGTTGGGCTTATGCCGTAACTGTTACTGACATGCTGTTACTAAACTGACTATTTTCTCACTTACTGTTGTGTTCCATATACTATACAATGTTATGTTATTGGGTTATTTGCAATGCTCTGGAATGTGGTTATAACTAACTAAATGTTATGTTCATTACTAACCTATACACATTGAAATACTTCAACACCACAGCTCGACTGGGTAGATCCGTTCCTGGCGATCTGCCTAACTTACCTAGGCCGGCTATGGCACCAGGTCCCAGCCTGTCTGGGAAGCAAGTCGGTGGTGCCCCCTCCGCTGCCCTGCACAACCTACAGGTGGAACCGCCACAGGGGACGGGGCCTGTCCCCCTACTGGGAGGGGAGCAGAAGGGGGGTTGTCATCCAGGATCAGCTACCAGTGATGGTGCACAGGATAGTGCATCATGGTTATGAGAACCGTCTGCACCGGATTGAGGGAGACTGGCCAACCTGGAGTGGCAAGATGGCCCTGGTGCCCAGCCTCCAGCACAGCCACCTTCGGGGAAGTGAAGGAGCAGTGTTGATTGCCAATGGGTGGGGAGCTCAGTCACACTGCTGCCATCTGGGGACACATGGATCTCTGATTCCTCAACACCCTCCCAGTCCAAGGTGTTTACCTCTCTCATGTGTCACACATCACTCCTGTATGATGTCTTGTATGTCTGCAAATGCAACCTCTTCTACCCAAGTTACCTCCCCCGATGTACCTGTATCCCTTTCCCCAACATTCCACTCTCTTGGTTACCTATAGTATAAAAAAATATCACCCTATACATACTTCTCCATTTTGCACTCTCATCCACTGGACACAATTAATTATTACATGAATTACTCAACACAGTTATGTTGCCCTCACCCCTCTCTCTGGGGTGTGAGGCTTCAAATTCCAAATTCTGTAAAACCTGCACAATTGTTGCTGCAGAAGAAATGGAGAGCTATGGTCCTTTCTTACACCTGTCCTGCACACCTCTACCTGCCTTTCAGTATGTTTTCCCCTGCTTGCCCCCATTTCAAAATTTTCCCATCACCCCTTATTTCTTTTCTTTTTTTATAATTAGCGTGGGTTTAAGTGAAGTTAAGCAGCATGGTGCGCTGCACAAACCTGCTAAAAACTGCTTAAAAGTGCCTTACTTTTATTGTGTGTCTGACAGCATTAGGTAAAGCTGCAAAATAATCACCCTTGCTAGATCTTGAACCTGGGCCCCTGTGAACTACAGCACAGTGCATTAGCCCATTAAGCCACTCAGCTCTGAAGTAAAACAGATGTTTCCACCAAAATATCCTAATTGCCACTGATACAATGCAAGCACATATAATGAGGAAACTGGCAGTGTACTTGGGACTGTGATGCAGACACTGCACTAGTACACATCCACATTCATAATAATGGATGTACGTGAGGCCTAGGATTGCAGGTATAGCTGTCAACTGTACAGACTGTTGCAGAATGTCCACAGTTGTGCCCCCTAGATTTGGCATGGTTTTCACAAAAACATATGTGTCTGCTAAACTACTGGCAAGTCATTAAAGACTGAGGTTAGAAGATCATGACAGACATTTCAGTGTCACACCTCATACCCATCAGAAAACACATGCTAATGCAATTTTGGTGTGTCAGACTGTATGGATGAACATATATCTTGCAAATACACCTCCTGCAGCACTGACTCAGTAGATCAGTCTCTTAAATGCCTTGCATGCAATACATTTTGTCCCACACAGTCCTGGGTTTGAATCCAGTGCATTGTACTTCAGCTACATTCTTGTGAATACAGCAAATAATGACCGAGTCATGCAATTTTCACCAAAACAGGTTGCTGCTACTCAATTAACTGCTACCCATGTTAGCAAGTCAAAGGCCTGTAAGGTAGGAACACACTGCGCATATTCATATAGCCTACTTGTATCTCGGCAACTACTCTCTGATTGGCACTGTTACATAACCGATGTACCTTAAGCACATGCCTCGACTGGACTGTTATGGGTACACTCACCCTGCCTCTGCTGTAATGACAGAGTTGACACTGCTCCCTCAGTGACACATACAGCTTGCTGTCCCCCAAAGTGTTCAAACTCCCCACTATGAGTCCTAGGCAAAAAGCAGCAGCTGCAGCCTACAACATATGCAGCTGTATGTTAAAACTACCTGCTACAGACCTACCATACATCACAACCCCCTAGAACAAGGGACCCACACAACACCCATACATAAAGGGGTAGGGGGCAAAGGTCAAGTGACAGGGACATGTATCACAGTCTACCCCTACAAACATTCATAGCTGATAGACCAACAGCTACTGCAGCAGCATGCATATTCTGACGGGTATGATGTAGCATGCATATTCTGACGGGTATGATGTCTGACACACACATCTCTTTCCCTTGCTGAACTGAGTCCACAATGTTTAACATTGAACTGCCACATAATCCCAAAGTCATTTGACAATGGCCAGACATAGCATGCAACACTGTGGACATACCTCACAAATCACAACAGTAGACAGTATTTGTACCTACCCTCTGTGATGCTGCAGTCTCCACACCTCACTAATGTCCATCTCACAGACAAAGAAAGGAGCCAAGGCCTACATGAAGCCTTTAAGTACTGCACTATTGTGCCATGTCATTGGCTAATGAAAGTGCAACCCAGCTGTTCTGGATACAATTAGCAACTCTGAGCCACAGATTGGTGCACAGGCAAACACCTATTATTGAGAATTACCTACAAAAGGCAAGCAGCTGCCTATAGAAAACCGGTCTGCAATTTGCTTTACCAAGACAGATTGTGATTTCAGAAGCATTTTTCTTGAGGATTTCTGCACAAAAGGATTACATCACTCTACCAGGCATGTAATACAAGTCCCCATATAATGGGATGCAGATGGAAGGATGCAGTTATGGGGAATAGGGATTACATCCGTCGGCCTGCAGTACATCTCTAGGAATGACATGTTGGTGATACTCTGCTGTCCAACAGCTACAGGCAGGCCTCTCATCTGTACCTGCTGTGGCTTAAATCACAGCTCTGGCCCTCTCACTCCCACCTACAATGGTCGGCTCCTGTACAAATGCTACTGGATTATGTGTTAGACATATTGACAGTAAGTAAGGGTAGACACAGCTGTCATATCACATGATTTACTGTCATTCAGCTCCTCTCAGTCTGTGAATGTCACACAGGAATAGTTCAGACATTGTAAAGGTGTCCCTGACTGTGCCTAATGTACTCTGGCTAGGTCACTGTTTTGTCGACATTTGTATCTCATAGTTTTACAGCTATGGCTAGCATACCTGGCAACCCCCTACAGCAGGAATTCAGGTCATAGCCATTATTAGTGGTGGGACACAGGTCCAACCTCAGCGACAGAGTGTACATATTGGTCATACAAAGTTAGGGTATGAATATAGTAACAGATATTACTGTAGCATAACTGCTTACTGATGGTTCTGGTGTGTGGCAGTGAGATTCTCCACATTCTGAGAACAACCAGCAATTATTATCCAACCATTTGCCAGACATCCACATGTTTCTGGTAAAAGGACCACATATATCAGGCACACCTATACATTCTGCAAAAATATGTGTACTGGAGAAGTAGGACACCTACAGAGAAGATACCCTGCAGCACATTTGCATTGCTGACTGTCATTGTGGCACATGTTGCAGGACTGTCCCCATATACATGCAATAACACACACCTATTTGTCTGACAGTGGCTGTATGACATGGTACTGGGACATACCCATAGGGGACACACCAGAATAGATGGTATTGATGGTAGTGGAGACATAGAGCACACCCCATCACGTCACACAAGGACATAACCGGTATTGCTAATATGTTGCTGATAGCCACATACATACTGTTTTGATAGATTGCAGGGTATGACGTGGGAGGTAGCAGTGGATAGTGCAGGCCAATTTGGATGTGCAGTGTCTGTACATAGTGGATAGAAACATATATGGTTCTGTGATGTATTCCCCTCTTCTTGTCTTTCAGAAAGGATGTATAGACAGAGGCACCCACCATTTTCAGCTGCTGAAAATTATGTTATCCTGGATGGCCTCAGACTGCTTCACAATATTCTGCTGTCCAGGAGTCACCAGAATTGACAGCAATGTGCAGCATGAGCTGACCTTGTCCAAGCAGTCAACCAGGTAGGGCTACAGGACAGAAGCTACAAGCAGGTCCGACATTGGGCAACAGATATGGTAAATGCTGAATGGCAAAGGGCTGCTGTGGTAGCCAGGTACCATGCTGCCACCGATGGAGGGTCTACAGCAGAACAATCACTCTCTTTCACAGAGGAATTCCTGGGGAACTTGGAATCAGCCACCAGCTCCCAAGCATCCATCACCTCAGACATTGTGGAGGTGGCTGCCACAACATCCACAGCAGAGGAGCGTCCAGGTTAGCCTACTGTTTTCATCACTATAATACTGTATCAGTCATTGTGGCAGCCTCTGCATACCAGTACACGGATGTCAGGTCAATCTG
The DNA here is from genome assembly GCF_019279795.1 of Protopterus annectens. Taxonomy (NCBI): domain Eukaryota; kingdom Metazoa; phylum Chordata; order Ceratodontiformes; family Protopteridae; genus Protopterus; species Protopterus annectens. Next base: position 735,593,158 of record NC_056749.1, read on the forward strand.
CATTGGGAAGGCTGGTTTGTAATGCACACTTGTGCACACATACTCAGAATGTCAGCAATGCAGGCAGTATCACAGTACCTACTGTACATGCTGATATATGCACATATTATCCTGTAACAATGCCACATTTGTTATTGCTGACAATACATCTCCATGACATTTCCATAGGTACATCAGGTGTGGCCAGAGTCCAATGTCCTGTACCCAGTAAGTGTGATACTGTTTTTGTATGGATCATATCTACCCTCAGAATGTTAAGGGCTACCATTTTGCTGTAGACACAACTGATATGCTTAGCCAGAGTACAATCCTTGTATGTTCAATTCCAGAGGGGTTAACTGAAGTGTATTGAATTGGTAATCACAGTAGTGTATTTGCAGGAGCAGTAACATATTTGCACTTATTATTGTGAAGGTCAATGCAGTCTGCTATACAGGGGAAATAGTATGCTCAAGACAGGTGCACTGTGTTTTAGGTGAAGGTCTGTCACATACACTGACATATTGCTTATCTCACAGGTGTATAGTACTGGCAACATTAAACAGACACAGCTGCAGTGCATGTTATAAAAGGCCTGTCTTGTCTGTGTATGTTGTAGTTAGCTTGTGTGTTGTGCATGGGATCAGAAATAAGATGTGGTATGTGTAAGGCAGTTGTGGCTCCTCATCTGTATGTGTGTGTGTGTGTGTGTGTGTGTGTATGTGTGTGTGTGTGAATCACCATATGTAATAGTGCAGGTAGTAATGTACTTATTTTGTCTTCCTCCTCACACGTGACCATGGGGGTTGGAGTGTGTCCCCCTCACAACCTGATGTCAGTGTCTCATTGGACTCTGATGATGATGGTGGCCATAGTGAGGCACAGGTGGGGTTAGTGGGGGATAAGTCTGTCCCATGGGTTGACATCCCACTTCCTCCCCATTGTTCCCGCACACAGTCAGTATGCCCACACATACGCAGTCCCCTGCGGCCACAGATATCGGACAGAGTGTGGTGGCATCGAACAGGAGAGTGTGGCATCAATGGCATTAGTGAGTGCAGACACTAGCCATGGCCAGAGAGCTGGTGAGGTCCTACACAGGCAGATTGACAAGGGTGCCCGAAGGAGGACTGCTGCCCATCCATCACCTGTCACAGGTGTCACATCACGGGTCACTTGACGCATGTTTTGGTCCATCATGAAGGCACAGGCACTTTCTGAATGCAACACTAGACTGATGCTCAGGATCATGGATGCATCACTGCCTGACATGAGTGACTCCCTCCACCACACTGGCGACACCATGCATCATTTCACTGATGTAGTGGACAGACGGTGGGGTGAGACACTGTCAGTCCTTGACTGCACATTGTCTGTGCTAGGACATGTGGTGGATGTAGGGCATCGGACATGGTGCAGTAGGTCAACAACATCTACTGAGAGTCCATGTAGCCAGGCACACTCACGCTCCCATAGTAGGAGTACCTCTAGCACTACAGAAGGGAGGCTGCTGTTCACAGCATGATATGGCAGGCCATGGGCACATGGTCCTGGGCAGTCCCTTGAGGGACACGGGCCCAGCAGACACCAGTCACCATCAGTGACTAGCACCGCATCTGACCCAGGGCATGGTGGGGCCAGTGCCACTCCTGCCAGAGCCATTTCACGTGTTCATGGCCAGAGATGAGGAACTGTCCATTCTGCCATGTGCTGTCCACAGATGTCCAACATACCCACATGTAGGGCTATCACCTGGCTTGACTGTGTAAGCTCACACACTCAAACATCACTGTCACATGCAGGTCACCAACAGACACACACACGGCACCTTACCATGGCCCAGCTGACTAGCACCCTTCCTGACTCACACACACAATGTCAACTGTTTGGCACAGCCCAGGCCTCTGGCACCCCCACACCCCACCCTGTGCATGTGATGATACCTGTGCCACATCCCTACCATTCATACCTTCGATGCAGGAACATGCAAATATGTCTCTGATGCACAGGGTGACTATAGTACATTAAATTATATTTTGTATAGCAGTAGTGTTATGCCATGACAGGTGCTGTATGCAGGCATGTGTCATGAGTACACATCAAAGTGTTTGTACCTTTGTTGCATGACGTTAGATTGGTGGTGGTGTTGCAGACTGACAGGTGTCTCTCAGAACTTTGTATGTTTCTGTTCCAGGGGTCTGAGTGGCTACTCTGTGGAGATGTGGTGGCAACACAGTGACTCAGGATGGCTTGGCAGCAAAGTGGAAATATGACATCAGCATGGTACAGCTTTATATGTGCATGGTTACCTAGGTGCATATATGTAGAACCGTGTGTCAGGGGCAATGGGGGTGGAACAGCATAATCCTGCATGCATACCCCGTGACAAGGCATGGAACCTTTGATATGTGTCACATGGGTTTTCTGTACCTACAAATGTAGGTGGAGGCAGATAGCATTTATGCCTAGGTAGATGTGGCCTATTTACAGCCGGCAGCTACTCACAGAGCCTTAAAATGTATAACCATTGCACACAGAAAGGCACACTGCTGCAAGGGGGATATATGCACAAACACACACATACACAGTTACCCTTATTGAGAATAAAACCCCTACCTATCTAGTAGTATACACTATCACACTAAGAACGTACTGCATGTGCCATGGAGCTTCTCAATTTTGAGAGTGTCTGCCAGTGCTTTTAAGGTGGATGACATCAGCAGGCCTTGTTACGGAGGCTGATGGGGGGTATGAGAGGTACACACAGGGCCTTAAAATGTATAATCACTGCACACAGATAGACACACTGCTGCAAGGGGAAATAAGCACAGACACACACAGACACACACAGTTACCCTTATTGAGATTATCACCTCTGCCTATCTAGTAGTATACATTATAGCACTAAGTACTTATCAAATGCACCATGGAGCTTATCTGATTTGAGAGTGTCTGCCAGTGCTGTTAAGGTGGATGACACCAGCAGATGTTGACAGGGAGGCCAAAGTTGTGGAGGACGCTAGTCACAGTGCCATAAAATGATCGACCACTGCACAGACATAGGCCTGCTGGGCATGTCTGTACTACTGTATGGGAAATATCTACATACACACACACAAGGTGGCTGATGTGAGATTAGAACCCCTACCTACCTACTATTACACACTACAGCTCACAGTACTTGCTGCATGCACCACCAGTTACACTTGGTGTACATGTGGCTGCAGCCACAGTAATTGTGGGCTACGCAAAGTGGACTTGTGTTACACAGCCTGTGTGGCCTGCAGAATGAACCTGCTTTATGCTGTTATTGTATGTGGTGTTGTAGCAGTGGGGTACCTGTTAATACCCCTGCTATGTGTGTAGAGGTACCAGTATTGTTATTTCTGGCCATTTGCAGTTTGCTAGGTGGACAATTGGCTAGTGACAATATGGCCTGCCCATGTCCTGCACTGCAGCCATTGTACATTACACCACCTGCTCACCATTGTCTGTCTAAAGTGTGAGATTCCACAGGCACAAGGTTTTGTGGTTGGGTGGCTTATGTCACTATGTGGCTGTGGTCTTTTACCATCAGACAACAGTTGTGTGTCTAGGTGCAGTTCACCCCAGCATTCTGAGTGTAGGTGTGGACATTCATGCATCCCAACCCGCATGGACATATATATATATATATATATATATATATATATATATATATCACATAGATATCAACTTAGATGTACCTGTGTGTGTGTGTGTTATATAACTGTGTTATATAGATATATGTGGAGAGTGTACATCACTATACACCTTTTATGCAGCTCTCTCTCACTCTCTCTATATATATACATATATATATATATATACATATATTACCTCTATATATCTATAAATATATATATATATATATATATATATATATATATATACACACACACACACATACATATGTATATGTATATATATATATATATATATATATATATATATATATATATATATATATATATATACACGTATGTGCCACATACTGATAGATAAGGGTAATCATGTCTGAGGGGGATCGGGAGAGACAGATACATATACATAGCTGTCTGTATGCACACACATATATTCACATCTCAGTTCTTCAGGCAAATGAGGCATCAGACATGGGCTGAAATTAGCTAAGTGTAGGAGCATGCCCAGTGTGACTTTCAGTTCTTACAATGTGACTCCAGGCAAGACCTAACTATACTCCAGTCTGGGATATTGTGTGCTGCAGCCAATTGGCTGTTGCACCTGATTCAGCACTCCAGTACCTCCCTGATATGATGTCCATAGGATTCCCCAGCTGTGTGCTGAACGTAATATATGACTCATACCTAGGGAGTGTACAGATTGTAATAGACTGTACAGGGTTTTGCGTATATGCCTGGTACATTTTACATAGCAGTGCGATTTTTTGGTATATCAGTGGCAAATCATTATAGATTGATGTTAGGAACTGATGACAGAGATGTGAGTTACTGACTCCATACACACCAGGGAACCCATGCTACTGCACGACCCGATATTCCCCTGCACTTTCTACATTTGTCTGGCCACTAGTTAATCATTCTCCTTATATATGGGCCTTTGTCCCACTCCTGTTCATGGCTTTGTCCATATTTCCTGCTCTAAGTGGTTGTAGATATGTGCTATGACTGGGGTCCATGATGTAACACCACACACAGGGTTACAGATCTCACACCTCTGACTGTACATGTTTTGCAGGATTGTCCAGTGTTCCGCCCCATATGTATGCTCTGCTCCTCAGGCAGTTGTGTTTTTCTGGTAATATACTACTAAATGGTGCCCAGTGAATTGTTGTAAGTACTGACACAGTTATGTGATGGCCTTTAAATCCTGCTGCCACTCTGACTTGTTACAACCTGCTGTTATACTAGCCACCTTCTAGGTTACTCAGAGCATATGTAATCTCCATAGCTGTGGCCCACTGTCCCTCCATTGTCTCTGGCTTTGTTCATAGGTTGGTACTAGGCTATCGGCCCTAGGGCCTATACAAGCCTAGCCATAACAATTCCCTGGATATTTCTTCCCACAATATTTACTTCCCTGGATCCTTGTCTAGCAGGGCGACTGACATGATCCCCGGGGTGAATTTAATATCCCCCATCCTGTCGTCAAGGTTCCTTTTGAAGAGGGCCAAGGAGGCGCTCTGCTTGACATGTATGGGCAGTCTTTTCCAGAATATGGGGAGTCTCTGGGTTAGAAACCTATCCCTCCAGCATGTTTTGTTCATTGTGATGACATGTGGTACTGAGGGATTGGGATTTCTTTAAGTGGAGCATGTCCAACAGCTCAGGGTTTGACATGGCTTTGTATGTTAAGCAGAGATTGCCTCTGAGCAGACAATATGCCACAGAGTATAGCTGGAGTTTTTTTTAGATGGTCAGCATTGGGCATCTGCTTTAGGCCTGTGATTCTTTTATTGAGGTATTTCTGTGGCCTTTCCAGCTGTTGCAGATGTCTTGTGAGGTACATACCAAACAGGGCTTTGTACTCTATAATGGGTCTAATGAGGGATGAGTACAGTGGGGCAATGACCTCCTTTTTTCTGGATGAAAAGCCCTTAGTAATGAGGTGTGCCACATAGAAGGATTTCCTGACTGTTGTGGCGATGTGGTTATTGAAGGTGAAACCACTGTCCACCTCTGTCCCCAAGTCTCTCATCACACTTTCGGTGTTTAGTGTACTGCCACCTATGTGGTAATTCATGGGTACATGTTTTTTCCCAAAGGGGATAACTATACATTTCTTGGCATTAAGCTTGAGCCCATGGCTCTGACACCAAGCATCTGTTTCTGTAAGGCCCTTTTGTAGAATATTCACATCATTTGGGGATTCAGTAATGGCTCCCAGTTTGCAGTCATCTGCGAACTTTGCTAGCCAGAGTCCCTTGTCCAGCTTTTTTGTAGTAATAGATAGTGACATAATGACTGTCTGTGGGACTCCTACCATAGGAGTACCTAACATGCAAAATTGTAGGTGCAGCCAGCTTCGAACCATGAACACCATCAACCATGCTAATGTACTTAGCCCACTTAGCCACACCAGCCACCAGAAATTGAAGCTCAATTCCTGACACTATCAACAGCTGACAGACATACAATCTGACCTCTCATATTGTGGAAAACATGTAGCCAGGTTGTTTGGGACAGCCCTGGGATTGTGTGGTCTGCTGCTATATCTTTGCAAACATACTGTTACTGCAGTTGTATGGGAACACGGCTGTGTTGGGGGTAGGGTACTCTAGCATTGACAGTTGTGCTTCTTTCCTGTGACTGCACTGTTTGGCATTTCTCTGGTATACTGCAGTGGGTTTTGCTGCCTTGTGACCTAATGCATATTATGGGGCATCCAGTACTGGACAGACTACATGCTGTCCCACATAGCTGTTAGCTCTCTACAGGTAGCCCAGTAACCCACTTTGTTTCCATACATGCAGCAGGTCCATACATATGCTACCATAGTCCCCATACATTTGATATAGAGGAGAATGACTTAACTTGTGCATGCAGCAGTTGAGATAACAGTGCTTCAGGGCTGACTCTGTCTGATGCACGCATTACACAGCCACTACATGGTAAGGTACAGGTTGTGTGGTGTGGCTGGCATCCTTTTTGCAAAGTGCGAGAGTCTGAGTGAGGTGTCAGTCCCTACGACCCTAGGTAGTCAGTGCATGTGCTATGCGTTGCTTCTTTACCAATGCTAGGGTATATGGGGCATGCCTATGTCTGCCTACAGGGACATCCTTAGGGAAGTCCTCTGAGTGCCCCTATGGGTATGGCTGCAGGGACCTTGGCACTGGTGAGGGGGCTGTGTCTCCCTTCCCTGTGATGATGCTGCGGCAGTTGTTTCCACAGGATCATATTGTGTAGTATGGGACATACTGTGAGCATCTGTGCACATGTGGCTGGAGAGTACTGCAGGGGTCCACCAAATATATTGAGGCAGCAGAACCATGACTTGAGCAGCCAAAACACATGCTCTATGGTGTTCCTAGTTTGTGCGTGTGTCTCATTATGGCATTCTTCAGTAGATGTGTGAGCATTGATAGGTGTCATCATCCATGGTTCCAATGCGTAATCAGTATCCCCCAGTAGATGGCTTATGGGATGTCCCCCCCTGGCAAACATCTGGTACAGCTGTGATGCATGCCAGATATAGGAGTTGTGAGGACTGCCAGCCCACACACTCATGATAATTCCCTGGGCATTGCACATGACCTGGCAGTTGATGGAGTGATACCCCTTGCAGTTGACATAGACTCTACCCTCCTCACCAGGTAGTGCTTTGATATGTACATGAGTGCAGTCTATGGCACACAGTACCTCAGGGTAGTGTGCTACATGGTAAAAGAGATGCATACTGCTGGTCCATGGAGTACCCTAGATGCAGATGCCTGTGAGACCCCATCATGTCCCTAATTGGTCTTTGAAAAGTATCTGTAGCTAGTATTCCAAGGGCTACATATACCTTTGTTTCCACTGGGATGGGTTTCCCTCTGTTGGCTCCGGGACTGAGTTGAGGGCAGCAGAGCTCGGTGAGTTCTTGTAGTATGTCCCTGTCCACCCTGTAGCTCTCTACAATCTCCAGATCATGTAGCTACCCTGGGCCTGAACACTCTTCTCCCTCTCAGTCTAGGCCTATTGTCAGCATCAGCAGTGACCTCAGCATGTAGCACATACAGATGTAGCAGAGTTGCAGCAGTCCCTAGCATTCTGTTAGTTAAAATTCCAGAGTCTGTAGTCCAATGGTACAGAGTATGGGGAAAAAATCAGATTGTAGGGTGTATGCATACTTCATAGTGGTGTGCTACAGATGCAGCCTGTGTGATTGGCTAACTATGATGCATTCCACCTGTCAGGTATATCACTGAGGGGTTTGAATGGCCCAGTGTCAGGGGAATAGGGCTTATCAGTAATTTATACATGATTGGCTTTCCCAGGGTATTTCCTTTTTTTTTTTTTTTAAATTTTAAAATGCCTTGCCTGCTAAGCACTGTAGTGTGGCACACAAACCCGTCGTGCTGGTATAAACACTGCTCAGTAGTCTGGAAACACCACCATTCATGGGCATGCTCAGCAAAGCTTAAACCAGCTAAAACATGTGGCCCGCAGCTAAACAAAGTTTAGCAGCAGTGAACACCCACCCCCACTTAGCTGAGCTGTGCTCTGCTCAAATGGGTGGTGCTGAACTCCAATCCGCTTACACATATAGTGACGCACCCCCTTTTGATATCAGCTAGCTCTTCTGTGGACACCAACATGGTTCTAGGACTACACAGATTTAATCTGCGGACACAGTAGCCCATTTTTGCTATTCAGTAACCCCAGCTCATTTGCATATACATCTGGGCATACAACCTGGATAATTCACTATTCCTGTGCTTGCCTTCTTAGCAACCACTGAAATCTGCCATTGTACATACTCCATGCAGGGCCCTATAATGCTTTATTTTGACATATGTCTTATTTTTAATGTTTGCAATTTTTTTATATTTATCTTTTGCATAACGGCATGTTTCCATACTGCTGCGCACCATACAAATGTAATATAGTTATTAACAATACAAACATTATATTATATAAGTTTGCATTATTTTTTTGACACACAGGGCATAGTATTGCACATATCTGTGCCTACTATGACATTTCTGACCTTATAAATGGGCTTTTACAGTCCCTGCTCTATTTTTACTTTCTTGTGCACGGAAATTTTCCGTGTATACTTCTAACACCAACATGATATCTGCTCGGATACCTATCTGCTTTCTTGATCACAAAACAAACTCATTTTCATGCAATTCACCTACTTATGAAGTGATTTGCATGCTACAGACACGTCCTTGTTTGCACGCTCGTGCACGCCACTCTGCTCTGTTTACTGGATCTCACTGCAGCTTACTTCTGTGTAAGCTCCGTGCCACTATGCCTATACAGAAAATTACTCTGTGTAGGCTTTATTGAATTCCCTTGATTGTTTTATACCAGCTTTGTGTTAGTTGGCAATGCCAACTCATAATATTTAAGCAAGATAATCTAAAATAATATTTTACATATTTTTAACTCAGTCTTGCTACATATAATTGCTTCTAATTGTCAGGATTTCATTCCACAGTCATTGTTAGTTTTGGAGATTTAACTTTATCTTATGAAATTGCCTATATGGTGAGTCAGAACAAATGCAGTAGTTAAACTAGCAGGAAGCTATACATTCATTCAAAACTTACAAATAAAACATTTTCCCTGTCACAAATACTTTTGTGGAGTATTCAGTTTTCATACCTCTCAACTGTCCAGATTTTTGTTTCACATTTATGGTCTGTTCCTCATAACATTTGTGGTTTTGTGGCAAATCATTGGGGTTTTATAGTGAATATAAAAAGTGTACACACTCCTGTTAAAATGCCAGGTTTTTGTGATATAAAAAAAATGAGACCACAATACATCATCTCAAAACTTTCCCCTCCTTTAATATAACATATAACCTATACAATTCAATTGAAAAACAAACAAATCTGTTAAAGATATAAAAAATAAAAAAAATATTAGTTTAAGGGTGTGCACACTTATGCAACCAGCTTATAGTACTTTTTTTTATTTTTTATATTTTTTCCCTAACAGATTTGTTTGTTTTTCAATTGAATTGTACATGTTATAGGTCCCATTAAAGATGAGCAAAGTTTTGAAATGGGTCTCATTTTTTTATATCACAAAAACCTGGCATTTTAACAGGGATGTGTACTTTTTTATATCCACTGTATGCCAATAATTATCACGGACATTTGAGTTTTAGACTTCATATCCATCAGAAAATGTATGCTAATGTAAAACCTGTTATCCTAGCTACTTTCTACGTTTATAAGGGCAATAATTAGAAATTGTCCCAGATTTTGGAGCATTGTCCACGCATTAGTTTTGGTTTTGTCTAAATTTCTTGTGCCAGGAGGTTGAGAGGTACATCACTTTTGAATTCTTTTTTATTAAGAAAAAATAGTTCAAGAATTAAACACTGACATCACATGTTATGATAAAATCAAGTACAGCATTATTGTTCTTTGTAGTGATTATAAAGTGCTGCAGCTGAAACACAGAAAGGATTATTGGTCTTATTTCATCCTTGACCTCAATTGTCTCTTAATCTGTTATGGCTGAGTACTGCACAATTTGTACAAAATGCATTAAGCATGCTTGGAAATGTATGGATTATTCCTCATCTGAACTATTCATGTTAAGTTTAACTGAATGCTGAGATGGAATTGTCAGTCATGTGATCAGTGAAAATTCTGCAAACATCCAGCCTCAGAATTTAAAGGATTTATTTGGTTACTTATGTTTCTCTTCTCAATGAAATACCACGATGTCATCATTTGTCTGAAGCTTTCTACTTTAAAGAGCATTCCCCTTCTGACTACATGAGCAGAATGGATACAAAGTGAAGAGTAGTGGTCTGGGTTTTCATTTTAAATGAAGTAATAAATCTCCTAATCCAGAGCAAGAAACACACTGACAGAAAACATAAACTAAAGACCTATTTTTATTGCACACCTTAAGACAGAGAAGGATTCATTAATTTACCCAGCTATTTTAAGTGCATTTTGCTATTCATTCTTTCAGACAGCTAATGCTGGGTTGCTAAGTAACTGCAATTTGACATCATCTCCTCAGTACATTCCCAAATTTGACAGATTCACATGATTCACCAAGCCAGTCAACTTGTTACTTTACTGGTGACGTCTGTGTAATCATTTTAAATTCACATCATGTACTCACAAGTAAACCCTACTCTCACATGAAAATATTTAATCTCCTTGTCAGTTAAACAGTGCATCAGTGACTACATTAGACAGCTCACCTTTTTAAAATTAGAGTTATCATAATTAAATTTTGCAAGTTTCTTAGCAGCAGGGTTCTGGATGAAAAAGAAAACGGAACTGCACTTAGAAGATGTTAACTGACTAAATTTGTCTCGGACTAATTTAGCCACTTAAAAAAGAACCTTGATCTCAATGTAGGCAGATTAAATCTGTTACAGATTACATGCACAGTAACAAAAGGTTAATGCTGCATAAAACACCCAGTAGTCAGGACACTTTGTGGTTGTTAATGTGTACATCTGTTTCCATTTTTAATATGATGGAGTGCAGATTTTTATCACTGCAATTGCTTACTTTAGAGTGTAGAAAAGATTACCGCCGCAACTGGTTTACCCACAGGGTCATTTTAATTGATAAAATAGTGTTGTATAAAATGATCTCAGATCAATATAGGTTTGGTCTTAGGTGAAAAGGATACATTTACTGAACCTTAAACAAAACAGAAGGAAACAGTAAACAATAATGCATTGCACAGTGTACACCTATTAAGATTTTAAGTCATTATGAGCAAGATGGTCTTTGAAAATAACAGACAGCAGGATATTACAACTTTATATATTTGTGTGTGTGTGTGTGTGTGTGTGTGTGTGTGTGTGTCTCTCTTTCTCTCTATCCCTATAAAACACACACACACACACACACACACACACACACACACACACACACACACATATATTTACGTTAATTTGTGCATTTTGTTTTTTGCGAGTTTGTATCACTGAAATAGGAACGGTCATATTTTTACACCAATTCCAGTTATGCCACGCCTTATAACATTGTTTAAGGTGAGGGGTATCAGATGTGTGTTGAATGTGTGTGCATTTGGGTGGTTGATTATGGGTGGTAAGTGCATGCATGTGTGTTTGTTAATTGGCAGAGTGAAGGCTGTGACTGATGGTGATCTGTGCTCATGTGTTTGTGTGTGAGTGTGTGTGTGTGTGAGTGTGTGAGTGTGTGTGTGTGTGTGTGTGTGTGTGTGTGAGAGAGAGAGATTGCATTGGAATGTAAGTGTTTACATGGCAGTTTCATGGCAAAGGTATGCAAGTTTTTTTATTCTGTAGTTAGCAGAGCTTGAGGCTATAGATGTTTCTTTTTTTCCAGTGTTGTGTCATGTTAGATGTGGTACATATTAAATTGTGGGGAAATGGGAAGAGCAAGAGGGGTTTGCCCCCTCGTTAAAATTCTTGCTGGGCTTTTTTTGATGGATGGCATCTTCCATGGAATGTATACTTGATTGTTTAGACAATCTCACACACACACACACACACACACACACACACACACACACACACACACACACACACACACACACACACATAATTGTGGATGTGCTTATTTGAGTATATGAGTGGATTTATGTGCATGCATTACATGTATTATCACAAACACATACTGATGTGAAGATATATTTATATACAACTGTTCTACAAACAGTCATGTATGCAGTTGAACACACACACACACACACACACACACACAATGTGCTCATTATTATGGGTGTGTTCATTTGAGTATATATGTGTGCATGCATTACATATATTATCAAAAACACATACAGATGTGAGAGCATTATATTTATACACAGCTGTACTACAAATAGTCATGTACACATTTTGAACACACACATAATTGTGTCTATGTTTATATGAGTATATATGAGTGTATTTATGTGCATGCATTACATATATTATTACAGACACATCCAGATTTGAGAATATATTTATATACAACTGTACTACACAGTCATGTATGCATTTGAACACACATACAAATGTGCACATAATTGGGGATGTATTTATTTTAGTATATATGAGTGTATGTGTGTACATGCATTTCATATATTATTACAGACACATACAGATGTGAACACACACACACACACACACACACACACACACACACACACACACACACATCTTAATACAGATGCGTGTCTATTTTCTAACTGCATTCTACAGGTCCTTTGCCTTAGGTATACTTGTACATGTCCTGTCTTGAGTTTTCGGATATGTAGTAACACTGCTGACTTTATTCCAGCTCATATGTTCATCCTGTTTCTGGGGTTCATTGCTAACTGGAGTAATTCCTGGTCTGCTCTCCATGATGAGGGGTCCTGGGCATAGTGGAACAAATGGGTTCTGCAGTATTCCATGCCACAAGAAAAATCTTAGCTGTATCCCCCAATGGGTGGGGTCCCTGCGCAAGAAATTTCTCAGGGGTGAACTTTCCAGGCACTGAGAAGTGGCTCAGCTACAGAGTAGTAGGCTCTCATGGCTGACAGATAAATTGTGACCCTTAAGCCTTAACCTCACTGAGCATGCTCATAGATGTCCAAGAGGTTGTCGTACAATGGGCCTTTGTGATGCACATCCATGCCTCTTCATTTAACATGTTATGATAGCATGGCAGCTCCCCTTATAAATGAATACTTCCATGCATCCTTGGCTTTCACTGAGAATTCAACGTGAATCATATGACCTGAGCATCCTCCTCCCCCCAAATACAGATAAGGAGATTAAACATCTTCTTTCCTCTCCTCTCTTTCCCTACACTAGCTGAAACCGGAACCAGACCACAAATGTACCTCATCATCTGGGTCATAATTATGGCTATTTCCCCTCCATGGCATCACAGCTGACTAGTTGTGCATGCGTGTGTTCATTTATGTAGACATACGAACATTTAATGTATATAGCATTAGTTATATTGGTTTCCTACTACTATTCTAGTGTGTGCATGTGTTTGCTTGTGCATGCACATGTACATTTATGTAGACATGCAGGCACTTAGTTTACATTGGAATACATACATTCATTTCCAACTTAGTGCTATTAGGTGACGCAATCAGCAAAACTGCTTAAATTTTGATATGCAACTTTTATGTTTGTCAAGATTTTGTCACACAAATTTTACAAGTATACAGCATTGCATATATACTATGTGCTTTCTTTCAATATTTTGCAAAGTGGTTTTATAAAACTTCAGTTTTAACTGTATGCAGCTGAACAGATTCTCCAATAACACAAATATTAATTGCATATAAGCTAGGATAAATTCATTCTTCTGAGCCTGATAGTTTCTTTTACGGCTTATGATTTACAGAGGTGAAACTAATTGCTTCATGATAGAACACCTGCAATGTACTTTTTCTAGTTTCCTGCATTAGAAATATCATTCTGTCAGAATTATATAACCCAAAACCTATTACAGTGAATTTTCTAGTTGCTTAATTCAGTCATTGCATGCATTTGTATAGATGATTATTTTTATGTAAATATGCATGCTTCCACCAAAATTTATAACATAAGAAGCCAACTATAAACCCTAAATTAATATATTTATACATAACAAGACTGGCAACAGTAAATCCATTATTTAAATTTTAAATGCAGCTTGAATTCTAACAGAAAAAAATGCAGGTTATCTAGTGAATGATAACTTATTCTGGTTCTCAGGGTATAATGGAGTATACTGCTTTCCACAGTTTCAACCAAAAAAAACAACAATAAGTGAATTGATTTAGGAAATCAAAGGTTGACTGCATCATATGATATCTGTAAAGGTCACACATGGGGCCAGTTTAGCACAGAACAGGCTGGTTGTTCTCCAGCCTAAAGACTCAAACAGTAGACAAATTTTTCAGGACAGCCATAAAGCAGTAATTAATTATAAAATGGGCAGATTTCCCATTGCAAATTTCACATTTAGAACACACATAGACACACACACAAAAAAGTGCTTACACTTACCCGTAGAATCTCTTCGACAAAGCTGGAGTCATTGTTATGGCTAGCCTAGACAGAAAAAAGATTAACCTCTGTTTAGGAGACAGTGCATATATTTCAGAAGTAAATCTATATGACAGCACATGGCAGTAAGGAGACAGGCAGAACGTATGACTGGCAGATGTAAAATTAATGCTGTTATCATTCAGTGCATTATACCAAATGTCAAATACCAGATGAATAATGAATGGCAAAAAACTAAGGCATAACTCTTTGTAAAAAAGTAAGGAGGACAATCCAGTATTAAAAATAATTAAATACTAATTTGTAATTACACTTAGACCAATGCACTCTGCACTAACAGCCAGTCTTAAGACAGACCGACAGATATGAATGACAGGTCTTGCAAAGTGCCATCAGAATGTGATATTTGTTTCACAATTGTCATGTGTGATATAGTTATACATATATGTGTTTCACATTTCCCATTCAATGTCAACAAATATCTGTACTATACAGATCTTAAAATAGTACCTGCACACTGAAAGCAGCTACTTAGTATTTATTTAGTATACAGTTTAGGAAAGACAATGAAAGTGGTGAGATATTATGAAATATATTACCTGGTGTCTGCTAATACTATATATAAAAGATAAATAATAAAAGTCATTTTTGGAGTAAAGAAATGTGACTCTCTATATGACCTAATAGAGTGATTGTAGAGTATAGAAATGTTTCTCTGCATATAACCTAATAGTGTATTTTGACCCGGTTATGGGGTTCTAAACGACTCCTTTAAATATTGCCCACCAGCACCCATACCAAGGATTATTAGCATTTATATACTGCCCACCACCACCCATACCAAGGAGTACTGGCATTTATATACTGCCCACCACTACTCATACCAGGGAGTATTAGCATTTATATACTGTCCACTACTCATACCAAGGAGTATTATCATGTATATACTGCTCAACAGCACCCATACCAAGGACTATTAGCATTTATATACTGCCCACCACCACCCACACCAAGGACTATTAGCATTTATATACTGCCCAGCACTACTCATATCAAGGGGTACTATCATGTATGCACTGCTCACCACCACCCATACCAAGGAGTATCAGCATTTATATACTGCCCACCACTACTCATACCAATGAGTATTAGCATTTATATACTGCACAACAGCACCCATACCAAGGACTATTAGCATTTATATACTGCTCACCACCACCAATACCAAGAAGTATTAGTATTTATATAGTGCCCACCACTACTCATACCAAAGAGTATTATCACGTACATACTGCCCAACAGCACCCATACTAGGGACTATTAGCATTTTAGTTGCTGCCCATTGTCACCCATATTGGGTAGGACAATATTAAAACTAACTATTGCCCATGGATACCTATACTAGGGGATATTAGCATGTTAACTACTGCACATAGCTACCCATGTCAAGGGGTATTGACATACCAAGAAAATTAATTCAAAACTGCATTACTGTACTAGAAATAAATATTTATTATTATACATTACATGATTTACATGTAAATCCCAACTCAAGTCTATACTCTTTTGGATATTTGATACCAGAGAACAACACCAAGTGAAGGTGGCAGCAAAAGCTTTTATATTTCTCTGTTTACTTAAACATTAAGTAATTTTGTGTGATACACTGAAAATTGTTAGCTATATATAGTGAGTGCATGTGCATGTGTGTGGATGAGATGACTTTTCAACTAACTGCATCATTTGTTTGAAAATAATGGCTGTATTAGAATCTTAAATGATTTTTTTTACATTTCAGTGGAAGCACTCTTCCAGGTCCTACAATTTTTGATTATTGAAAGCAGTCTGGACCTCGCACGCAAATGATCTTTTGTGCAGTGTTGGCTCATGATATTGGACTGCAGGACTGCAGCCCCCCCAGCTGTAAACCAAAATAAAAACAATCCCCAGCTGTTAACCAAAAATTTGGAAAGAAAGCAGCAGTCTACAGATGCCCTAAGTGCATAGACTGGATGGGGATTGGACTGCAAGATCTGCAGTCTGTGCATGCTCGGAACGAGCAGAGACTTCTGGCTTGGCTTAACGCAGCTCAGGCTGTGTGTGTGTGTGTGTGTGTGTGTGTGTGTGTGTGTGTGCGCCTAGAGCTTAACTCAAACTCTCAACCTTGGGTGCAGGTAGGAAGAGCCTGAATTCCCTACCCTCCACCACTTGTGAAAAGCATTTAGATTTTTGCCTCATATTTTTGTTCTGTTCTGTTCCTCATAAAATCTGTTGTTTTCTGGATTTTAAATTCACTAAATAATGACAGACATTTGAATTTCGGACTTCATATTCTTCAGAATGTACATGGTAAGACAAAACCTTTTATTTTTGCAATTTTCTAAGTTTATAAGATCAATATTTGAGATTTGTCCCTATTATTGTGGCTGTATTCCCCCATTATTGGCTTTGTGCAGGTTTTTTGTGCTAAGAGGTTGAGAGCTATGGTGAGATCTGAATTCACTGAACATGTTTGGGGCTGTATTCCCCCATTATTGGCTTTGTCCAGGTGGTTTGTGCTAAGACGTTGAGAGCTATGGTGAAAACTATAAATCAGGTAAGCGTGTGTGTGTGTGTGTTTGTGTGTGTTTTATAGGGATAGAGAGAAAGAGAGAGACACACATATAAATACATAAAGTTGTAATATCCTGCAGTCTGTTATTTTCACAGACCATCTTGCTCATAATGACTTAATTATTTAAGTTTCAGTTTTCCTATCTTTCAAGAAACAGCTGATTTGGCATAGTGGCATGTTGCTCTGACTGTAGTGCACAGGGCCCTAGTTTCAAGACTTGGCAGTGGAAATGCATGGCGGTAGCACAGCATTTTATTCAAGCAACTTTCCAAGGTTATACAAGCAATGTTTAAAATGTGTGTCTGTTTTTTGGGCTTTTGTCCCCCCCAATAAATGTTGTCTTTTTCCAGATTTCTTGTGCTCATGTGCTGCAAAGTTGAGAGATACAGATGAATGTGTCAAGTGGATTTTACAAGGAGCTAAGAGCTTCAGGTGAAGAGAAGTTTAGTGCTGCTTATGTGGAGTCTACTTGCATTGTTAATAGCACAACAGGTAAAGTACTTGCTTTTGATGCAGAAGGCTGTGGGTTCTCCTCCCACAGTATGTAGATGCATTGCTTATACTGTACTGTGTTGTACTTTTAAAAAGGGTGGATGCTGTAGTCCTGAGAATGTCCTCTTTGGTGGAGATACCTAGTAACTATCAACCTGTTATCAGTTTGCCATCCATTCCCTATTGCAATATTACTAGCTTATCCTTTTTTAATATAACATGGGTAATTTATTCCTCAAGGGCAACAGACACTTTATTTGTAGATGAAACAATGACATTTAAAGTTATTTGCTAGCAGCAACCTCTTCATTAGGTACAGATCTCTTTAATGAGGAATTGTTTAGATGACTTTTACTTCTGCAGAGATTGTGCATATTTACTGATACTGGTGGATTATAGAAGACTGAGTAGACTTTTATGATGGAAATGTTCTGAATTGGGCAGTTTTGTCATTATTGGTGCATGCAATTTGTTTCATTGTTTACTGGAAAAATGTTCAAAACAATAAATTTAAAATCCTCTATCAACTGTACTGTATTATACAAGGAATAGAATGTAATACAGTCAGGAAGGTATATCAAAGAACACATGTAAGTTTTATGTGAAAGGGGCCTATGATTTGAAAACAGCCCACAGTTAATCTTTATCTGCCACTGGCCAGATATATTTTCTTTGAATGTGGGTTTCAATACTGCTTCAATGAATGTCAGTTTCAAGGGCAGAGAAGTTTTAATGCTAAGTCTATTTTCATTGTGAGACTGCATTGCTTTGTTTAGCAGATGTCTATTAGTGTGTGTGCTGTAAAATGTAAAATGTTTGTTTGTGTCTTTCTGCTTTTCCCGGTTAGGGGTCGCCACAGTGGAACTCCGGTCCGCTAACGATCGGCAGTAGATTTTTATGTACTGGCTTGCCGGGCCTAATGCACAACCTTCAACGAAGGAACGCCCATTCACGCATGTTGCTACACAGAAGACCTCTAACTGAGAATCGAATGTGCAACGTCTAACTGTGAGGCGATAATGCAACCGCAGCACCACTAGCAGAAGTAAAGCAATATGCATATTACAGTATTTATGGTAAATGGAGTGAAATAACCAAGTAATGGGACACTGGAATGGCTGCAGGGGGGAGGCCCCATTCGACCATGATTTTGTGAGGGGGGAAGGGCAGCAAACTCAAAGACAGCCCCGACTGAACTATACCTCTCAACTGTCCAGATTTTCGCAGAATGACTAGATTTTTGCTTCTTATTTTTGGTTTGTTCCTTACAAAATTTGTGTTTTTTCTGGCAAATCATTTAGGAATGAAGTCACTAAATGACAATGAGTTTCAGACTTCATACCCTTCAGAAAAATGCATGCTAAAGCAAGACCTGTTATTCTGTCAACTGTCTACATTTATACAAGGACAATTTTAGTACTGTCTGTATGTTCCCCCAATATATTTGGCCTTGTCCAGATTTCCTGCGTTAAGAGGTTGAGAGGTACGTGCAGATAAATTGCTTTATAGAATTAGGTATATATCCAAACATCTCAACTATCCCTGACTTTGGCTCAAAATGTTGCTCTCCCCCTAATAATCCCTTCACAAAATGGTAATTTTGGAAGAAATTGTGGAGGGTTTACAATTAATAAATAATTGTAGTGATCAGAGTTATAGATTACTTTTATTTCAAAAATGCATGTAGATTCTCCTATTTTGTCAGCTGTTCAGCTTAACAGTACTAATATTAAAAAGTGTCCCTTCTTTGACAGGTTCCCAGCTGTATTGTGTGGCTATTTTATATTTTTGCATCACATTTTTGGTCCATTTTCATAAAATTGTGTTTTTTTGGCAAATTAGTGGCAAATCAAAAAAGACTGAAGTTAGAAAATAATGACAGACATTTGAGTTTCAGATTGCATACCCTTCAGAAAATTCATACTGATGCAAGACCTACTATTCTATTATCTTTCTAAGTTTATAAGAGCAATATTTAAACATTGTCCTTATTTTTGGGCTTTTGTCCCACTTCTACTTATGGCTTTGTCCAGATTTCTTGCTCTGAGGTTGAGAGGTATCACAAATGTGTCAGGGCCATCACCGTCTGCCAGAGACATTTCAAATTGTGACATACTTGTTGCACCCCACTCCCCCATGTAGTGACTCTGGATGTGTCCAAGCAAGGCAAGGAGCAGTTACCAGTGTAAGTGTGCAGAGTATCACTCCATCCCAAGATAGACACAAGTACTATGGTGGCTTTTCATCTGTCCTTGATTTTGCAGAATGTTCTGGTTTACTGTCATATTTTTAGACTGTTGATTTATGCTTTGCATTATTCAGAAAATGCATGTTGTTGTAGTCCCTGTTGCTCTGTGTTTAAGTAGCAATGCTTTAATGACCATCAGGTAAGCTTGTCTGAGATTGTAAGATGCAAGTAAGCTTTAATAAGCATACTGTTAAAGAATTACCAACATTGAAAGCCTTTTTGTTGTTGCCATGAAGAGAATATTTACATAACTAGATAATGTATAAGCCTTAGGTATTGAAATGCATATGACAATATTTGTAATAAAGGACAGGATTACAGTACTTTCAGAAGCTCATTACATTTGTTGGAGACTTGCAGTTATCTTTGCAGGCGTTACCCGTAAACTAAACAGAATGCCAATCTATCATGTGTGGTCCATAACCTGTGCAGTAATCCATTAAGCAATTTATCTTGAGCTTGTTTCTTTTTTGCTGTTCATTTTTTACTTTGATCACATTTTCCCATGAAACAGGTAGATAGTTGTTGTCAGGCAGCAGGTCTTTTTTGGATAAGAAACATTTTTACAAGGGGGGTATCACAGAGATTGCAACTTTCAGCATGTTACTTGGTACTTTTATAAATCTGAATATAAATTATAACTGCAGTGCAAGGAGAAGTAGTTTGAGCTCAGTGCTGCTTGTTTTTTTATACTTGATTTTGATTGGCATTCCAGTAATGTATTTAAAAAGTAATTTATTTTTTCATGCCTCACAACCTTTTTGTTTCCATCTAGATATTAAGTAAGCTGTCATGTAGCCAATGCACTGAAATCTTTTTTTTTCTTCTACACTTCATTTTGTCTTGATTGGACTCTCATAATGATGGTTTGGCACCCAGGACAGAGTAGTTAATTAAAGTCCCAGTTTTTGTGGTTTTGAGCATAGCTCCACCCCTTTCTAGTTGGTCACACCCCTTCCCATTGGCCCCACCCATTTAACTATCTCCTGAAGCCCACCTTTGATTTGAAGTCACGAGCTACCACTGCTTTTGTGGTAATATTTGCCAATAACTAAGCATTCTAAATATTTTGCATCACTGTGGAATGCTCAGTTTGACACATTCAGGTAGGTCAAGTGATACAATATAGCAATAACCCACGCCTGGGTGTGGGTAATGCTAAATTTACCCACGGTTGGCATGGTTTGGTCCCGGTGAGCCCGGACCAAACAAAGCCAACCGTAAATTTACCATTACCCACACCCAGAAGTGGTTATTGCTATTATATGACATTATTTAAGAAAAGAAACTGTTACTTTTCTTAAATAATGGCATAGTATAATGCCTGTTTACTGCCCTTCCGCAGATGTCTGGCATCCGGCAGTTCTGATGTACTGCGCCTGCGTAGTACATCAGAGCTTGAGCAAAAGCAACGGAGAAAGCAAGATCTCCGTTGCTTTTTTTAGTGTTTCGCTATGTTAAATGAGTTTAACATAGCGAGACAGTTTTAAAATAAGCAACGGAGATGTCCGTTGCTTATTTTAAAACTGTCTCGCTATGTTAAACTCATTTAACATAGCGAAACATAAAAAGCAACGGAGATCTTGCTTTCTCCGTTGCTTTTTTTTAAAACACTGTCTCGCTATGTTAAATGGGTTTAACATAGCGAGACAGCTTTAAAATAAGCAATGGAGATCTCCGTTGCTTATTTTAAAGCTGTCTGGCTATGTTAAACCCATTTAACATAGCAAGACAGTGTTTTAAAAAAACAAGTTATACTAATGGAAAAAAGTCCGGGCGACCGGACCTTTTTCCATTAGTATAACTCGATTTACAACGGGCACGCTGGCCAATCAGCGTGCACGTTTTGGGGGGATCATGGTATAATAACAAATATATAGTCCTGAACACTAATAACATGCGGGATATTATGGTGGGTCAAGCCTGACTAATCCTTTAGAGCAGACTTAAATGGCTGTAAAAACAAATACTCATCTACATAGTTTAGTATTCCCCTCCTGCTGCTTATTTAACCACTTCAAGGTCAGGGTTTGTGAACAGTGTAAGCCCCTGACAAGGAGATAATACTTCAGTAGTGAGCGTACCCACACAAAGCCAAACATTCCCATACCTGGGCCATTATCTGACTTTCTTGTGATTTAAAAAGCATGTGAGATGTTATTCTCTCTCATTGCCCTGTGAAAATACTATCTCCCAAACTACCTCTGAAATCTGCACATGTTAAGAAGGTTTCTGAATATAAAGGTACCCTCACCTGCTTAAAAGTGTCATCTGCCTCTACTGTCCATTTTAAATTAAGGAACCTCTTCTTTGGCAAATCTGTTATAGAGCATGCATGCTAGAAATGCAAAATGGGAACACAGTTTTCATACTATTCAACTATTACAATAATGGGCTCACATGCTTCTTAGTGTCTGGAACAGGCCAATTTCTTACTGCTTCTAAATTTCCTTTTAGAGACATAAAAGTTCTTCTTCCTATTATGTCTCCTAAATATTTTACCTCTGTCATGCCAGACTTGCTCTTGGAGATACTGATTAGTCTCTCAGAGTCTAACATAGCTTGTACCATAGCTAGACGGGAGTCTGTCCTTAGACTGTTTCATGGCATCATCTAGGTAAGCAACAGCCTGTTTGATATGGGGCTGTACTACTCTGTCACAGGAGCGCTATATATCCTAAAAAGAAAGACAATATTTTGGAAGAAGCCCTTTGGGCCTGAAAACCCTGTTTTCTTCTTTGCCTTTGTCTGATAGATGGGTTTGCCAGCACTGTTTTGTCAGATTTAATGCTGTTAAAATCTTTACTTCCACAATCTCTTAACTGGTTTATCTACCTCAGACACTGGGTAGATGTCAAATTTTGAAGCCCTGTTCAGCTTCTTAAAATTATTACAGGCTTTTGGAACACTATTATGAGGTGGGCTCCACTTGATTTTCACTTCTCTATACCCCCCACCTTAACCAGTTTTGTACTTTTGCACAGCTTTTTTCTTTGCTCAGGTATTCTGTATGGCTTTTCATTAACCTGAGATCAATATGATGCCGAATCAGGTCTGTTCAGCTAGGCTGTTCTGAAATGCTTTTGTGTTTCTTAAAAGAAACTCTCTTACCTCTTGTTTCAGTGGCATACATATTGTGTCATCTACCTGCACTGCATGTGTAGAGGGCGCCTCCATCAGTTCTATTACTTTCTGCTGCAAAGCTAACAACAAAAGCCTTCATTTCTTTGCTTGGTTTCCGAACGCTGCCATGGTATGTTTATTCTGGCTTTCTCTTACCAGCCTGTCTAACCCAGCAGTTAATACCATTTATTTTTTCCATTACCTCAAAGCCAAAAACTTGCTTTCCATGAAGAGGATCAGAACTAACACCTGATCTCTAAGTTTAAATTTGCTAGTTTTTGTATATCTGTTATACACCCCTTATTGTGTAGCCTGGGCTACTAACATGTCTTTCATTGTACAAGGCATCACTACTTTCAGCCTATCTTGTGTGCTGTTAAATTGTTTTCTGATACTTTTAAATGGTGGTTTATCTACTAACCAAGTTTCTTTGGCAATATTTAACAGTCCAAAAGGTACCTGTCAGGTAATAACTCAAAAGGATTGTGCCCGGTTGAGACTTAAGGTGCTTGTCTAATGGCAAGCAGGAGGTACAGAATTAATTGGCCCAGTTTTTACCATCTTCCCCAAAAACTTTTCTCAGCATGTTTTGTTAGACTCCAACTCATTTGTCCAGAGATGGTATGCTAATTTTTTAATTGTTTGGCAGACTGTTCAGGATTCAGGACATAAATGGAGTCCCCAGGTCAGTGAGTATTTCCTTAGCTATAAATGCCTTGGAAAATAATAAAATTAACTCCCTAGCTATATATTTATTATTAGCACTGCATAGGAAATGGATATTCAATATGTGGTTACACAGTCCAAAATAACCATGATATATTGAAATTGATTGCTAGATTTTACCACTAACCAAACAATGGCCATATCAATATGTTTAAATGTCACTTCTATGACAGGCATTAGAATCAAAAGTTTTTTTTTAATTCTAAGTGAGCATCTGTGTTATGGCATCCAGGACATTCAGCACATATGTTTGCAACTTCTTTCAATATTCTTGGTGAGTAAAAATCCTTAGTAAGACCAAATATTTAGTCTTGTCTATTCCTATGTGTCCTTTTCATATATAGTTACTCACTAGCCTCACCATTAAATTTCTTTGTTTTTAAACATTTATAAAAATGTTAATTACAATAAATACAAACAAATAACTTATATCAGCATATTAACTATATACAGGTATGTCTACAACAAGCAGTAAACTGCGTTACAGTACACAGCATGTTATAGCAATTGTAAAATACTAACCAGCAATAAAGAGTATAACTTTGGTCAGCATTTGAGTTCAGAAGAAAATCTACATCTTGTAAATTTCATATGTGCATTTTGTGGCAAACAACAGTGGTGGCATTTATTCAGCAGGTGAAGGAAATGATTCACTTTTCCAATATGTTGTAATCAATTTTCTGGCAATAGTTAACAGACACCAAAGGACAGGGTATTATTAGCTTGGCACAATCACAGGGATTGCAGGATTAAACAGAACTAATAAATTAGACAAAATAAACTTATCTGATCATGTCTGCAGGAAAGCTTGAACTTGTACCCAGAAAAGGAAAATCAACTCACAATTCAACACCGTGTGTCGCCCAATTGGCCTTGAGTGAGGATTGTCATCTCCAACAACCAAAAATTCCCTTCTTACAAATTATTTCAATTTTATGGTGTATAAAAAGAGTTCTATGTAAGAATCGGCATGGAAGCTTCCAAAATCATGAAAAGGTGGTGGTATGAGAAGATGATACAATTATACGTTTTTTATCAATTCACATTTATGAAGAGTTACTTATCTGTATAGTACAGTCTCAATAATTACCATCTAAACAACATATATTTTTCAATAATTTCTAAACTACTGATAGATAACATATTCCTTTATCAATATTAACTTCAAGATTGTTAAAAATTTGGTTATGGGAGGATATTTTTGCTTAGAGGAATCTTACATCACCGTTTTCTGTAACAAATCTTGTCAACAGTTCTTTTTTTTTTCTTTTTTTAGCACTGTTATTGAATTATCACTTGTGACAGGCAAATTTATATTTCTACAAATGTAATCAAACTGTATTAACAAATTAACATTAACAAACATTATACTTCATATGTATTGCTATATATCATATAACCTAAGCAACATTATGTATATTATTCAATCCCTGCCCCTTTTTTAAATAAGAAACGTGTATTAAACCATCACTTACTACATCATACATTTATATATATATGAAAACAAACCACACCGACACAATCCTAGTTGCAAGCCTTTTACATCACAAACCATACTGACACACTCCTAGTTGTAAACATTATACATCATTTATAATCTGTCCAATCATTTTCAGTCAAACATTACATAGCTCATTTAAGTCCTGCCTTCTTTTAAGCCTCATTCCTCCCCTGTATGCATTGTTCCCACAATTCCCATTTTTTTCCTATGTGGTTTGCTCCTACCCTTTTCTAAAGATCTCAATTCCAGTTGTTTTGTCTCTGTTACTATGTTCACTACTTATAATATTGTTGTCTTACATTCTGATTTCCATTTTCTAGTAATTGCTTTTTGGCAGCCACCATAATTAGACACAGCAAGGCCTTACCATGTCTAGGCAATTCCGGTTCTGTATCATAGCTCAGAAAAATCATCTCCCTCGTCACACCAATCTGCCCACCCAGCATCTTTGACAGTGCATCCCGCAGGGAATCCTTAAAGTCTGCCAACCCTTCGCATTCTCAGACAATATTTTCCCAAGTACCTCTTTCTTCCCCGTCACACCTCCAACATTTGCTGTCTACCTGAAGAAAAGTTCTCTGGAGTCCGGTTGGGGTATAAAAATATCTATAAAATCATTTCCAAGCAAAAGCCTGAATCTTCTATATTTTGTTGCATATTTGGGAGACATACATATATCCTCCCATTGTTTCTTTGTGAATCGATATTATCAATAGTTCTGTTAAATAAGCTAATTATTCATATCCTTGTCATATTGACACATTAAATGATCTAAATGTAAAAAAAAAGAAAAAAATCAAACCAAGACAGCTCATGGGCTGAGAGCCTCTGCAGAATCAGGAAATTGTATGTAGACAAACTGAATGAGGCTCACCACAGCTCGAAATAAAATGAAATAAAACCACCATTTATTGACTGCAGTAACAAAAATAAGTAAGCGCTTTCACGTTTTTACAATGCTTCTTCAGACTTTCGAAATGTAATACTTCAGTTTACCAGTAGATTTAACTGCCTAGGCAATAATAGATGATGAACTGCATTTTCTATGTCACTACTTAGTCTTTTCTTTAAATCATTTTAAATCTCAAGGGATGTGTAAGAAGTGGGAGGATGTTGTTCATAATCTTCCTTCACAATTCTAGCATTTTCCCTTTGTTCTGCTCAAAGTGTCATCCTCCCATTTTGCCTTTATAAAGAATGTCCAGGATACCTGGAGATGAGCTGGCTATGAAGTTTCTTTAGGGTGGGTCAGTTTGTTGAAAGTTAAAAGCCTCTTTTCTTACAAGCACAAAAACTTCAGGCCTATTCAAGGCTGTCTTATTCCTCAATATATACTACCCTCTCCTCTATGAATTATTTACTGATTGACTGAATGAGTGCTTTTGTTTACAGGGAAAGTCCAAATGGGCAGAGGTCCAGTTTTCAGTGGATGCACATGGTGAAAAGCTCCATGTTGCAGAATGAGTAGAAGGCAGTTACACAAGATTTATAAAATAAACGTACATGCATAGAATTGTACTGCGATGATAGTTAGTCAAAACAAAAATTCAGTAAAACATTAGTTAACACCAAACTTATAAGAGTCTAATTATTTTCAAAATAAATCAGCTACAATTAGATGAGTGTTTCAGAGTGATCCAAATGATGCTTATAATTTAGTTGTACCAGTGAGATTGTTATCTAATGAAAATAAGTTTAAAACTGAACAATCTAAACTTATGGTAAAATGTGTCAAATGCTGGTAATAAACAGAAAGTATCACTGTAGACATACTCCGCTTTAAATGTAGTAGTAGAACGACTGTTCTACATTTGGTTAGTTATCTGTCATGCCACTGGATATTGATTTGCTAAGTCTCTATAATGGGTGTTTACTTAATCACTGCTTCTGTTTTGGTAAAAGGGATCAAAGAGTGCTTAGACATGCGAAACATGGAAGGCTAAACAGAGATTACCACTCAAGAGTCTGCAAGGCACTGAAGAGAGGGACAATACTTTTAGTCTATCAGAGTAGTTAAAATTATGGGGATCAGAGATCTTTTTAGGGGGATTTGCTGACATCTATCAATCTGATTTAGGTGAACAGTGTGATATATACGAAAATGTGCATTATATTCTATGATGGGCCTAATATAGAATGAATAAAGTGGGAAGATACCTTTTTGGACCTGGAGTTTGTCAATAATCCTAGCATGAGGGATAGTATTAAAGGTCTTGGCAAGGTACAGATAAGTAGTGCTGACAGAATGAGTCTTATCCATGGCCTCAGTAACCCTTTCAAAGAACTCAGCCATGTGCCCAGGCATGATCTAAGTACTACAAGCCAAACTGGTGTGTATCCAGGAATATAAGGTCAACTGCTTCACTGTTTATTAGTTCAGCTAAAATATATTCCTTAGCACTGCAAATACTACCAATAAGACTATACGCCTGTAACTGCTTGGGTCAGTAGATGGACCACTTTTATGCAAGGGGATGACAAGTACCATTTACCACACCTCAGGGACATAACCAGTGGATAGACTCAGGTTTAAGAATTGATGGAAGAGTTGTGATGGTTGGGATGTTATACTCTCAGCAGACATAAAGGGATATTTTCATGGCCGATGGAAGTAGTTTTTTTTTTAATTTTGAAAAGTGCTAAAAGAACTTGGTCTAAATTGAGAGGGAATTGCGGGGACAGAGGACAATGTGGGTGGAGTGAAGCTCGAAGAGAATATGTCAACATGATTCAGCAATGTTCTTGCTGTTGCAGAAGGAGGCACCATTTGAGCTAAGTTCAGTGCCAAATTATAGGCTTCCTAAGATAGCTGAAGAAGGCCAACTGTTGCCTTTTGAATTAGTTGCAATCCTAAGTTCACAGTTGTCCTTACATTTCCTAATGGTGCATTTGAGAGATGTACCAGATTTAAATCCCATTTATAATGATGAAGTGGACATCTTTTAAGGAGAGCTTTTCCGTTTTATTATAATTTTTTACGTGGTAGTTTCACCATACTGGCTTAGTTCTAAACTTGCTATTATGTTTATGGTTATTCCAGCTTGGTATGGATGCCTCATTGTGTCCATCCAAGAAGTTCTATAATTCAGAGTGTAGCAGTGACCTGAGTTACAAGGTTTATTGGGGTCTGGTACCATTTATTTGTGATTATCCATAGGATCAGTACATAGTAAATGATTGGTTCTGGAGTAACCCCTGAACGCGGAGGAATTATTAGGGGATACAAATTAGGTTTTCCTAGAGAAGATCACTGCAAGGTGATCAGGTTTGAGAAGGGATGGGGTAACAAGTGGGGTATGCAAGTATGAGTGGGGTGGTGCAAGAACAAGTGGGGTGGTACATGTATGAGTGGGGAGATGCAAGTATCAATGGGGTGCTGCAAGTACAAGTCGGGTGGTGCAAGTCAGTTGGTGCAAGTGAGATAAATGTTTGAGAGGACAAGAGCAACAGGAATTCCATCTCCAGTGGGCTTGGAGACATGTTGGTCAAGTGCATTGTTGTTTACAAAGTCCAGAAACTACAGGGGGAATATTTGTTCTAGAAAGGAAATGTCTGAAGTATATGCATGGATCATTTAAGTCAGCTCTAAGAAAAGTGTCTCAGGTTTGAATGTTAATTTTTCAAGCTGGTTAACATATCCTGCATGCAGTGAAGGGAGTATTAGATGGGGATCTAAAATTGGATATAATGTGATAATTTTATTGAGTCTTACTACGACTTAAACCAAGCTCATATCTATGTCACGCAAAATGTGGTGAAGGACATCAGGGTTACAAAGAAATATTAATAGCCCTCCATAGTTGCCAGTGGATCTGAATGCTTAATGAATAATCTAAGTGTATGATTTAAATCACTAAATCAAGGTGCTACTATTTTAAGAGAAAATATCCAGCTATGAAACTTTTGAGGTTGTGTCTCAGAGGAATATCAACAAAAGCTCAAAGTACTTTTTTAACTTTATCATGGTCCTGATATTCTTTCCATGTCAAAAAATATCCTTTGAAGGTTCACCAATTATCTTTAATTAGAGGATTCCAGCCCAGTCACTCTGGTCTCTTTCTTCCTGGTGGTATACCATTGAAAGGTAATGAGATATGTCTCGAGACCTTCCCTGGTTAGCTTTTTATTAGGTGGAACAGACTTCTGCATTAACAAGAACTTCAGAACAAACTGGCTTCCCACCTAAGCACCATGTTCAATCATAGCCTCAATCAGGCTTTGTGCCCACTGAATGGTGCACAGCAACAGTTATCCCACTCCACAAAGGAGGAGCCACCACTGATCCCGGGAACTATCGCCCTATTAACCTGACGAGCCTGGTCTGTAAGGCCATGGAACGTATCATCATGGAACTCATAAACAAAGACATTGGTAACCTCCAAACTCTGGACCCCACCCAGTTCGGGTTTGTGAAAGGCAGATCATGCCTCCTGAACCTGATCAACTTCTTTGAGGCAGTTACCAAAGCCGTAGACGAGGGTAAGGTGGTTCACACAGCCTATCTTTACCTCGCCAAGGCTTTCGACACTATCCCCCATTCTGGAATTATAGCTAAACTCACTAAACTAGGTATAAATCCCTACATCACAAGATGGGTTGCCAACTGGCTCACTGACACAACCTACATTATAAAAGTTGCAGACTCCAAATCTGACTTCAAGCCAGTGACAAGTGGAGTACCACAGGGTTCAGTCCTGAGACCTCTCCTGTTTGGTATCTACTTCTCTGAAGTACAGGCTAACACAGAACGCCTTTGGCTAATGATGTTTGCAGATGACTGCAAACTAGGAGCCATAGTCGAGTCCCCAAATTATGTGGATGTCCTACAGAAGGGCCTCACTGAGACAGATGCCTGGTGCCAGAGCCATGGCCTCAAGCTCAATGCCAAAAAGTACATTATCATCCCCTTTGGTAAAAACTCAGTACCCATAAACTACCACATAGGTGGCAGTCTACTTAACACCAGATGTGTGATAAGAGACCTTGGGACACAGGTGGACACTAGTCTCTCCTTCTGATAATCACATTACCACAGTAGTCAGGAAATCCTTCTATGTGGCATACCTCATCACAAAAGGGTTCCATCCTGGAAAAAAGAGGTCATTGTTCCCCTCTACTTGACACTCATTAGACCCATTATAGAGTACAACGCCCCTTTTGGAATGTACCTCACAAGATATCTGCAGCAGCTGGAAAGGCCATAGAAGTACCTCACAAAGAGGATTACTGGCCTCAAACAGATGCCCTACACTGACCGTCTGAAAAAACTCCAGTTTTACTCTGTAGCATATCGCCTACTCCGAGGTGATCTCTGCCTAACATATAAAGCTATGTCAAACCCAGATCTGTTGGACATGCTACACCTAAAGAAATCCCAATCCCTCTGAGCTACACGTTCTAGGGACCTACACCTTGTCACCAGAATAAACAAGACATGCTGGAGGGATAGATTCCTGTCCCAGAGACTTCCCATGCTCTGGAACAAGCTACCCATCTATGTCAAGCAAAGTTCCTCATTAGCACTCCAAGTAAAATCTTGATGAGTGGATGGGAAATAGGAAATACACCCCAGGGATCACTTCTGTGGCTCTCCTCGACAGGGGCACAGGAAAATAACTTTCTTGGGTGGCATAAGCCAGAGAACCTTGTTGGCTAAGCTTACTTAGGCCCTTCGGCCGATAGCCTAGTACCTACCTATGAACATGGAGTTGGAAATCACCACCATGTCCTAGGCTGCATCTGTAATAACCTGATACAACTGCTCCACAATCATAATCTTAGCATAGAGAAAAATGCATGGTCATACCAGCCCATACCAGAGAACTGTTACTCAGTCCCATTGGGGAAAACATTCACTCTGCAAATGGCCTTTCAGGCAGCAATAGGTATAAAAATGTTAGTATGAAAAAAATTGTGTCAAATATTCCCACTGCACCCAGAAATGTGGTATAAAATAATACAGCACCAAATTCCTCCCAACTTCTTAGTGCAAGAAATCTGGACAAAAGCCTAAAATAATGGGTGGACTAAGGCCTAAAAATAGGGATAGATTTTAAATATTCCTCTCAGAAACTTGGAAAGTTGCTAGAGTAATAGGTTTTGTGTTAGCATGCATTTTCTGAAGGAAATAAATGTTGAAAATGAAATATGTGTCCTTATTTAATGACTTCAGTCCTCGGTGATTTGCCATAAAAACACAAGTTTTTGAGGCACAAACCAAAAATATGGGGCAAAAATCTGGACAGTTGTGAGGCATACTAATCACAAGATATAAAACAATTAAGGCTTTTTGAAGAGAAGGAAAAAGTCTGGTTGAATAGTCTTCGTGTATACAGATGAAGCAACAGAGACGGTATAAAGGACTTTTCTGTTAGTGCCACAAATAAAAAAAAAAAAACGAAAAACAGTCTTTTGTACCAGTTTTAACACAGACCAATGGTGCTTTCCACCAATTTCCTTCTTTTGGCATTCCTAGTTGAAGATGTCAGGTATGTTCATGTTATTCTGAGATGTCTTTACCTTTGCTATAGCTCAGTCTCCAGAACTACTGCTCCAAGGGCAAAATCTCCACCTAGATTAAAAGGCTAACTTTTCAGTTTAACAGGGTCATAGTCCTCCTTTTATATACCACTGCAATGGAATGATTGTTCATTGACAGGAATTCCTATATACACACACACACACATATATATATATATATATATATATACAAATTATTTGATATCTTAAAATGCAGTTATTTCACAATTCTCTGCAATCAGCGTGCAATAAATATGTAAAAATATACAACCATAACTTATAGGACTTTGAATGTTTTATAAAGGCAGTTAATGGAATTGCTAATCCTGTCATCTAGTTATTCACGTGGACCCTCTCCCTTTTTGGAATTGATGGGTGATCATTACTTATGCAGTTTAGAATAAATCTCCTGTCAGTTCTGCTAAATACTGCCTCCCAGTCCAACTTCATTCTATATCGAACACAGTACATGCAAGTTTACTCTAAATTGTGAAGGACTAACAAGACAGGCGTTGCAGTATTCTCATCCTTGCTAGAGGAGGCACTATTTCTATGCCAAATGTATGTGGACAGCTACATGGTAGCATAATTATTATAAAAACCTATGGGTACCTGTTGAAAGTTTGAGGTCTGTAATTGTGACCTTTAGAATAGCGGAACAATAAGGGCAAATGGAGTGCTTATACAAGTTTGGGGTTTCTGTACTTCATGGTATTTCCCCTCCACCAAGCCATCTAGATAAAGCCATATATGTGTGTGAGTGTGTGTATTTATCACAGGATACCTTACAAGCTGAACACAGCTCCCTTCTCAGCCACCTGTAGGATACTGAATACAGTGACAGTCCTTTGAGGTGGTTCACATAGGACTCATGTTTTAGGCCCCGTATTCTCTTTGTGAAGAACTTTTGTGGGTGTTTGAGTTGTTGCATATACATGGCGAGATACATGCTAAAGGGGGACATTGTACACAATAACTGTCCTGACGACAGCTAAGTAGGACAGTAAGATCCTTCGATCTAGAAGCTATCCCTTTGCTTATAAGCTGTACAATATAGAAGGACATTCTTACCACGGTGGATAAATGTTGGTTGAATGCAAGTTACTGTCCACATATGCTCCCAAATCCTGGACTACATGGTTGATTCTTTAATTGCACATTGCCAAGGTGGTAATTTCCTGAGGTGGTGGGTTTTGTAAAGGATACAATAATGCATTTTCTTGCATTTAGTTGTAGTCTGTGTCTCTGGTATCAGTTATTTGTTTGGGACAAGTCTTCCTGAGGCTGAGTCATTTGAAGATTCAGTGATTGGTCCTAACTTGCAGTCATCTGCAAACTTCATCAGCCAGAGACCCTTGGTGTTTGGATTTACTTCCAAGAGGTAGATGCCAAACAGGATACATCCCAGTTCTGAGCCCTGTGGGACTGCAGTGGTATTTTTGAGGAGGTAGTTTCCCCTACCCTGCCCTCTTGAGTCCTATCTTTGAGCCAGCTGTCAATCCTATGAGTGAATAAGAGGCTTATTCCCAAGTTGGGTAAGCTATGTCTGAGTGAGGCATTTTGTCAAAATGTTCTGCTAGATCTAGGTAGGTGGTATGCACCATCTTGCCTTCATTTATTGCTTTGGTGACATTTTCAAAGAAGTCATCTAGGCTGAATAAACAAGACCTGCCTTTTATGATCCAAAACTAGGATGGGTCTAAGTGTTTCAAGGTTCCCTATGTCCTTATTTGTTAATTCCATGATGAGTCTTTAAATGGCTTTATAAATAAGGCTGATCAGACTTATGGGTTAGTAATTACCTGGGTCAGTGGAAGGCCAATCTTTGTGCAGGATGACTCTTGTTGTCTCACATTTACTTAATTCAAAGCCTATGTGGAGGCTGAGGTTGAATAGCATTGTTAGAGGCATAGATATAAATCATGCCTCATGCTATTTAAGATAGAAACTCATGTGGTAAAGGCCATCCTTCCCCCTGGACTGCCTACATCCAAGACTTCATGGTCACTTTTAACTCATTCACTCCAGAGTAGCTCAGAAAATTCTGCCTGCTTGCTTCCACCACCGGAACAACAGTGCAGCTGAGCTAAATTTCAGAAAATTAATTTGTAATACCATACAGAAAACAAATGTTCATAACTCTTAAAATATAAGATCTAGACTAAAAATGTAAATGTGAAAGTGTTCAGCAGACACTGACCTTTCTAACGGTGTAAATGTTGATAGTGTTTATTTAAGTCATTATTAAATATTTGGCAAGGAATGCTGACATTGTGCATATTTTTTACCTTTTTGGAAAATCAAAGCACAATATCTTGGTCAATGTACCATGTAGACCCATACACTTTATATTTAATTTATTTGTATGAATGTCAGCTTTAAAATGACACCTTAACCATTACTGTGTGATGCTTCTTTATGGAGATATTCACAGAAATATGATTAATATACGATTTCTCATAATTCATAAATAAACAAACCATAATATCTCATCACCTGTTATAGACAGAGGCTACATATCAGGGCACAAGTTGTGTGACTCAATGTCAACTTCAAAATGATGCATCATTTGTGTCATCACCATGCTCCCTTGAAAAGATATGGGATAATAATGAGAAGTATTGGAAATGTATAATTTTCATAATCCTACAAGACTAAAACTGTGATATCTGTACATGTGTACAACACACAGACTCAGTTATTTACCATGTTGTAAGGAGTAACACTGTCTTCAAAATGAGGTATTACTTGGCACATTGACATGTTCCCTTGCAAAGCTATTTATCAAAATATGAAAATAAATCATAATTTCCATAACCTAAATCCTAAACAAACTTTGATATCTGTATGTGTGTACAACACACAGACATGGATATTTTACCATGTTGGAACTATTAATACTCTCTTCAAAATGAGGTATTACTTATAGGTTCATTGGTTCAAAGATAGGTACTAGGCTATCAGCCCAAGTAAGCCCAGCCAACAAGGTTCCCTGGCTTATGCCACCCAAGAAAGTTAATTTCCTGTGCCCCTGTCAAGCAGAGCCACATAAGTGATCCCTGGGGAATGTTTCCTATTTCCCATCCACTCATCAAGATTTTTCTTAAAGAGTGCTAATGAGGAACTTTGCTTGACATAGATGGATAACTTGTTCCAGAGTGTAGGAAGTTTCTGGGACAGGAATCTATCTCTACAGCATGTCCTGTTTATTGTGGTGACAAGGTTTAGGTCCCTAGAGCATGTAGCTCAGAGCAATTGGGATTTCTTTAGGTGTAGCATGTCCAACAACCCTGGGTTTAACATAGCTTTTATATGTTAGGCAGAGATCTCCTCGGAGTAGGCGATATGCTACAGAATAAAGCTGGAATTTTATGAGACGGTCAGTATAGGGCATCTGTTTGAGGCCAGTAATCCTCTTTGTGAGGTACTTCTGTGGCCTTTCCAGCTGTTGCAGATGTGAGGTACATTCCAAGAGAGGCATTGTACTCTATAATGGATCTAATGAGTGCTGAGTAGAGGGGAACAATTACCTTTTTTTTCCTGGATAAGAACCCTTTTGTGATGAGGTGTGCCACACAGAAGGATTTCCTGAATACTGTGCTGATGTGATTATCAAAGGAGAGACTACTGTCCACCTGGGTCCCAAGGTCTCTTATCACACATTCAGTGTTAATTAGACTGTTGTTTATGTGGTAGTTCATGGGTACAGAGTTTTTACCAAAAGGGATGACAATGTACTTTTTGGCATTGAGCTAGAGGCCATGCCTCTGACACCAGGCATCTTTCTCAGTGAGGCCCTTCTGTAGGATGTCCACATCATTTGGGGACTCCACTATGGCTCCTAGTTTGCAGTCATCTGTGAACTTCATTAGCCAGAGGCCTTCTGTGTTAGCCTGTACTTCAGAGAAGAAGATACCAAACAGGAGAGGTCCCAGGACTGAACTCTGTGGTACTCCACTTGTCACTGGTTTGAAGTCAGATTTGGAGTCTGCAACTTTTACAGTGTGGGTTCTGTAAGTGAGCCAGTTGGCAACCCATCTTGTGACGTGGGGATTTATACCTAGTTTAGCTATAATTCCAGAATGGGGGATGGTGTCAAAAGCTTGGCAAGGTCAAGATAGGCTGTGTGAACAACCTTACCCTAGTCTACGGCTTTGGTGACTGCCTCAAAGAAGATGATCAGGTTCAGAAGGCATGATCTGCCTTTCACAAACCTGAATTGGGTGGGGGTGGGGTCCAGAGTTTGGAGGTTAACAATGTCTTTCTTTATGAGTTCCATGATGATACATTCCATGGCCTTGCAGACCAGGCTTGTCAGGCTAACAGGGCGATAGTTCCCAGGATCAGTTGTGGCTCCCCCTTTGTGGAGTGGGATAACTGTTGCTGTGCGCCATTCAATGGGCACAAAGCCTGATGTGAGACTATAATTGAACATGGTGCTTAGGTGGGGAGCCAGTTCATTCTGAAGTACGTGTAAAACGCAGCCTGGAATGTTGTCCGGTCCCATGGATGCTGCGTTTTTGGTTTTAGAGAGTGCAGCTTTGATGTGATTACAGGGACTCTGCATTCTTCCTGTATAGATATGGGCCCTTTAGGGGGTGGGGGGGGGGTAAAGTTAGCACTGAATCTATCTGCCAGGATGTTGGCAATATCAGTTGGTTCTGTAATTTTCATGCTGTTGTGCTGTAACCCGGAGCAGATCTGGGTGTTGCCATTGAGATTCTTGACACAGCTATAGAATGCTTTGAGGTTGCCCTTAGAATCAGTGGTGATTTTGTTTTTGTAGTTAGTTTTGGAGAATCTTATAAGGGATCTCAGCTTCTTACTGAGGCTGACCAGGGAGCTCCTCCACTCATGGGATTTTACTCTATTTTGCAGCAGTTTCTTCCTTCTGCTGTAGAGTTTGTTTATGACAGGGGATTATCAGATTGGCTTCCTTTTTTGGAGGATAGCGTCTTGGTTCTGTTTGGGATAGCATGATCCATGCACTTGTGTAAGTGCTTACAGAGTGCATTTGTGTAGGATTCAGCAGTCGTTAACTGTACTGTCCATCTGCATGGGTGTCATGAAGTTTACCACTTCTGTCTTAAGAAGCATGAAGTTGGCTTTGGAGAAATTTTTTACTGTGGTTTCCTTAATAGTGGGTGGGGGTGTGATGCAGATATCTAGGCTGATTAGCTCATGGTTGGATCTGACCAATGAAAAGTTGACATCATTTGTGGAACACCGGTCACTCATGTTGGTAATTACTAGGTCTAGTATATTGTTTCCCCTGGTGGGGGTGTGGATAAGTTAATCCAGGGAACTGGAATTTATGAATTCCAGAAAGCGTTGAGTGAAGGAGTTGGTACATGAGTACTTTTCCCAGTTAATGGTGGGGTAGTTGAAATCGCCCATTATTAGGGTGCTTGGTCGAACCCTAATATTTTCCAGTATATCAAGAAAAGAGGAGTGAAAATCCTGGGGCATGGTGGGGGATCTGTAGCAAGCTACAATTTGGATTGCAGTTTTTCCCAGAGTTAGACTGCACTTGGATAACCTCGGATGCATTATGCTGTGCAACTAGCCTGGAGGTGTGGATATCCTTAATGAATATGGGCACACCTCCGCCTTTGGTGCTCTAGTCCAGTTTAGATGGCCAAAATGTGTGGTATGAGTTATAGCCTGGTAATGCAGGGGTTCTCTCTAGAGCCTTGATCCAGATCTCAGTCACTGCACAGATATCGATGTTCTCCATTTTAAGGAGTGCCTCGAGTGAGTGCATTTTGAGATTTAGACTTCTAGCATTGAGTAGCATTACCCTCAGTGTTTGCTTGCCCATTCCTGTTATGGTGGTGAATTTGTCATTTGAACCTTGCCTAAAAAAGGAACTATAGGGCTGGCAATACCCTTAGCCAATATCCAGAATTCCAGGGGAGACAGGTGCAGGCCATCTCTGGCAAAGCATCATGGTCTGTCGACCATGTCGTCCCAGGCAGACACTGGATCCCCTTAGAATGACACCAAAAGCTTAGCCAATTGTTGAAGTCAATCATTTTGTCCTTGTACTGCGGTATCATTCTGGGTGATGGCAGGATGCTACTCAGGGCTAGGGTCATACCTGCCTGGGCTGCAAGATCGGAGAGCTCTTCCATGTCTCTTTCCATGTAGTCCAGGGAGGTACATCTCAGGTCGTTCACACCAACATGTACAATAACAGTGTCATATTTGTACTTGTTGTGGAGTGACCTGAGTGCGTGGGTTATGTGGCAGATCCTAGCACCCAACAGACAGCTGACAGTAACCTTCATCTTATTTAGCCTGGTGAGTGGGACATCAGTGTGCCTGACAAACTGAGTCTGTTGGCTGTGTGTCATTTGGGTTGTGTTGGTGGGTGGAGGTTGCTTGCATTTCTGCTTTGGAGGTCTATGTTGCTTGAGCAGATTATTATTGAGTGCCTCCATTAATGTTTTTGTGTTTCTATGTGTGGATTTTGGTGGTGTAGGTTTAGTGGGACTATGTGATGAGTGTGATGTGGTGCAAGTGTTTACCTTCTCCTCTTGACTGTCAAGTTCAGTCTTGGTTGGAGAGAGCTTTACCTCCAGTTTGGCTAGATAAGTGCATCTCTCACAGGTTGTGGTGTTGGGTGGTAGGAGGAGAGGGTTGTCTGTGTACATGAGGCAATTGTTACATTGCCCCAAGATGCCCAGATTCATCAGATAGACAGGAGAGAACACTGGGAGCTGACCCTTTGACATGCCTGATTAAAAACTACTTTCCTCTAGACAAGTTAGGAAAGTGAGTATAAGAGCTGTTTTTCTCTAAGCAAGTGAGGAAAGTAAGTACAAAAACTATTTTCCTCGAGGTAAAGAGGAAGGTTTAGTGCTGTAGTAATTTGTAGCTTATTTAGTGCTAACAACAAGTTCTGAACAAGTGCTGAGCATAAATAAGCAAATTCAAGTGCTAAAACTAAGAATCTGTACCTGGATCTTGTGGTAGATAGGCTACCTAGTGCTTACCACTCCCACTGATAAGCTAGAATGCTTCCCTCCAACACAGAAAGGCTTTGGGGGTTCAGAATCTTACAAGCAGTCCTGGTTACAGCAAATCTGTATCTGGACTAGACTAGTTACAGGATAGGCAGGAAACAAGGTTAGAAATTATTTTTTTTGTAAAGGTGAAAGGGAGAAAGGAGAAACAGAAGTTAATTCAAAGTTAAGGACCTAAGTGGCTTGCCCTTCACAAATGTTCTCTCTGTATTAGGTAGAATGATCCAGTGACACTAAGCTGGAATAGAGCTGGGATAGAGCTGAACAGATGAGACTGGTAGGAGTGTCTGAAGTCAAAATATGATCTCACTGTACTCGGTTGAGTGAACAAATGAGATAGACCCAGGAGGAGTGTTCAAACACAAATTTACAGGAGGGGCGGTCAATTCCAAAGCCACCAAGATTAATACCACAACAAGAACAGGGAGTGCGAGTGGGAGACTAACTGCAGAGACTGAGAGAGACCACAGTATTCTATGAAACAAGTAAATAGAAACATAGATAACTACAGAGAGACACAGACCACAATATTCAATAAAATAATTAAATAAACAGAAAAATAAAATGCAGTACAGTCTTAAACACTGCAAGTTTGTACTTAACTCAGCTAGTAATGCAGTTAATTGTAGGTATGTAGCAGAAGCCAAACAACTCAGATATTGAGCAGTAATACATTCAAAGATATGTGACTAACACTTATAAATACAGTGAAACCCTCTAGGCTAAGAGTTTAACACTGAATATCAATGAAGGGAAACACAATAGCCCCCACTTACTGCAGGGAGGGAGAGAGAGACCACAGTATTCTATGAAACAATTAAATAGAAAAATAAATAACTAGAGAGAGACACAGACACAATATTCAATGAAACAATTAAATAGAAAAATAAAATGCAGTACAATCTTTAACACTGCAAGTTTGTACTTAACTCAGCTAGTAATGCAGTTGATTGTAGATATGTAGCAGAAGCCAA
The DNA here is from genome assembly GCF_019279795.1 of Protopterus annectens. Lineage (NCBI taxonomy): Eukaryota > Metazoa > Chordata > Ceratodontiformes > Protopteridae > Protopterus > Protopterus annectens. The sequence continues at coordinate 735,633,017 of NC_056749.1, forward strand.
ACAACTCATGTATTGAGTAGTACACTGACATGTTCCCTTGCAAAGTTATTTACCAAATTATGAAAAAAATCATAATTTCCATAACCCAAGTCTTAAACAAACTCTGATATATGTACTTGCGTACAACATGCAGAATGGTTCTTTCACCATGTTGGAACTATTAATACTGTCTTCAAAATGAGCTATTACTTAGCACATTGACATGCTCCATTGCAAAGCTATTTACCAAAATATGAAAATAATTCATAATTTACATAACATAAGCCCTAAACAAACTGTGATATATGTACATGTGTACAGTGCAAGGCCACATTTCTTTTACCACGATGTAAGAACCAGTATTGTCTTAAAAATTAGTTATTACTTAGCACATTGACATCTTTCCTTAGCTAAGTCATTCACTAAAACATGAAACAATATCATCATTTTCATAACCTTAGTCCTAAAAAGTAGTTTTCCCGTTTTGTAACTACTAATACTGTTTTCAAAATGCGGTCTTAGTCAGCATGTTGTTATGTTCCCTCGCAAAATGATTTACCAAAAAATGAAAATTATAATTTTCATGGCCTAAGTCAAACAATTTGTGATATCTGTACATCTATACAGCATACATATAAACTTTTAACTATTTTGCAAGTACTGATAATGTCTTCAAAAAGTGGGTGTTATACAGCATGTTAACATATTCCCTAACCCAGTTATTAGCTAAAATATGAAAAATGAATAATTTTCATAACTTGAGCTATAATACATATGTACTGCATACAGACACAGTTCTTTTACCATCTTGCAAGTACTAATACTGTCTTCAAAATGCTTAGTCAACAAGTTGAAATGATTCCTACCACAGCTATTTACAAAATTATGAAAAACATATAATACATTTCATGACCTGAGTCATAAACAAACTGTAATAGCTGATGACATATTTCTCTACCATACCTACCAACCAGGAAAACCCCGACTATTACAATGGCCATGGGTACAAATCACGGTAAACAAAAGCATTCTTGCTCTAGCCAAAATACTACATGACTGGATATTGACAAGGGGATACAGAAAGGACATATGTAAAGAAAAAAAAAAGCAGGCTCAGGACTGCCACTCTACTAATGAAACCTGGACAGGTATGGGGTTTAATGGCACTCGAGGACATCTAAATTGTCCCATACCAGTGCTGACTACCCACTCAGACTGCTGATACCAGCACTGTCTCAGGATTTACTTCAGTGTCCACAATCTGCCTTACCTCTGCATTTTCCATTTCCATCTGTCCTTTCAGCAATGGACATAAAGAATCAAAGGGGGTAAAACTAACTTAATGACTCTTGCCCTGACCTAAATACATTTACTTTATCTGAAGGGAGGAAGAGTGACAGGAGAGTTATTCACAAAAAAATATGAAACATATAACCACAATGGATACCTTTATTTGTCTCTTACAATAAAAATAATAGGAAAAAAGAAAAGAATGAAATTGGGGGAGACTTCTGCATGACTCCTCAATGACAGAAACCAAAATCTGGCATGTGCATTCAACAATGTGATAATGACAGCTGCTAATGTAAATAGCAGTGGCAGCTGCTGAGGGTTTTACCTGACAAGTGATTATGACTCAGTGTTATATTGTAACTGCACACATTGTCAATTAATAATGTGATAATGACTTGCATTTCATTACTGCAAGGTTCATCATGCTCAGACAAAGGTGACAATTGCTGCACATAACCTGTTGGGCAGAGACATTCATTACATTCCCGGCGCAGGTGTAATGTAAGATTGAATCGTTGCCATCTGTTAGAGAAAGACCAGAGTAAATTAATAAAAGTAGTATGACACATATATAAAGCCCTTCCTCTCACCTAAATTCTACACATGACAGACAAAGCCACAAATACTGTCCAAAATATATGGTTGCTCCGTGCCATAATTAGTGTACAAGTAATAACATTTATCCCGCTGATTAGAATCAGGCACACAAAGTCAGAAATATCTAAACTATCTGGTTGATCCATGTAAGAATTAATCTGAAATAAAACTAACTTTTATCTCACTGAACCATCCATCTGATTAGAATTAGATGCATAAATGACAAAGGCAGAAATAATGTCCCAGATATTTGGTTGATCAATGCCACAATTAATGTAAAATCAGTAATAACATACTGGTGTCAATGGCTTGACTTTGACCCAGGGAACCCAGGTACCATGAGTAGCCAGGGTATCTCCTGGAGCTGACTTGGAGAAGACAAGTGTGCCTATTCTGGAAAGGAGGGCTGATTCAGGTAGCATAGTGTCACAAACTCCATAAAAGTAGAGAATGCAAACACAGAAGTGACCTGATATTTGCATTTCACTTGCAAATGCACAACTGCCTTTATTCATTATCTATCTATACCTATATCTATACCTATATCTATATCTATATCTATAGCTATATCTATATCTAAATATATATCTAAATCTATATCTATATCTATACCTATACCTATACCTATATCTATATCTATATCTATAGCTATATCTATATCTATATATATCTATATCCATATATATATCTATATCTATATCTATATCTATATATCTAGCTCCCCTAATGATCTCTTATGCAGCCTGTTCATGTATGCAAAAGCACTCCCCTGACCACCAAATGAAACATTTCTCCCAACAATCCCTTCTGTGCTCTATGTATGCATAAGCACTCCTCTGACCACCAAATAAAATATTTCCCCCAACAATCCCTTCTGCAATCTGTCTGGGTATGCACAAGCACTCCCCTGACCACTAAGTGAGACATATCCAGTAATGATCCTTTCTGCAGTCTGTCCATGTATGCACATGGACTCCCCTGAGCACAAACTAAAACATTTCGACCAGTGATCCCTTCTGCAATCTGTCCAGGGATGCACAAGTGCTCTCCTGACCACCAACTGAAACATTCTCCCTAGAGATCCAATCTGCAGTCTATCTGGGAAAACATTTCCCTCACTGATCCTGCCTGTAGTCTGTCCAGGTGTGAACAAACATCCCACTGACAACCAAGTGAAACATTTCCTGAAACTATGCCTTCTTCAGTCTGTCCAAGTGTGCATAAGCACTCCTCTGACCACCAACTGAACCATTCCCCCACCAATATTGTCTGCAATCTGTCTCGGTGTGCAGAAGCACCCCCTTGACCCCCCCCCCAAATATCCGCTTTGCAGTATGTGCATGTATGCACAAGCACTCTGCTGACCACCAAATTAAACATTTTTACCAAGGTGTCCTTCTGCAGTCTCTCCAGGTATGCACAAGCACTCCCCTTACAATAAAATGAAACATTTTCCACCACACTCCCTTATGTAGTCTGTCCATTGTATGCACGACCCCTCCCCTGATCACTAAATGAAACGTTTCCCCCAGCAATCCATGTCTGTCTAGTTATGCATAATCACTGTCCTGACACCAAATTAACATTTCCCACAGAGATCCCTTCTGCAGTTTGTCCAGGTGTTCACAGTCACTCCCCTGACCACTAAATGACACATTTCCCCCAGTGATCCATGTCTGTCTAGTTATGCATAATCACTGTCCTGACACCAAATTAACATTTCCCACAGAGATCCCTTCTGCAGTTTGTCCAGGTGTTCACAACCTCTCCCCTAACCAGCAAATGAAACTTTTGTGCAACACTCCCTTCAAAAGTATGTCCAGGTATACATAAGAACTCCGCTGAACACCAAATGAAACATTCCCTTCACTAACCCTTCAGTAGTCTTTCCAGGTATGCACAAGTACTCCCCTGACCATCAAATTAAAAGTTTCCCCCAGCAATCTGTTCTGCAGTCTGTCCATGTATGCATAAGTACTCCCCTGACCACCAAATGAAACCTTTCCCACAATGATCCATTCTGCAGTTCGTCCATGTATGCACAAGAACTCCCTTGTCCACCAAATGAAACATTTCTCCCAACAATCCCCTTTGCAGTCTGTCCAGCTATACACAAGCACTCCTCTGATCACTAAATAAAACAATTCCCCCAATGATCCCATCTGCAGTCTGTCTAGGTATGCACAGGCACTCCCCTGACCCCCAAAAGAAACACTTCCACCAGCGATCCAATCTGTAGTCTCCCAGGTAAGCACACAAACTCCCAGACCACCAAATTAAACATTTGCCAGCAATCCCTTCTGCAGTTTGTCCAAGTATGCACAAGCACTGCCCTGAACACACAATAAAACACTTTCCCCAATGGCCCCATTCTGTATTCTATCCATTGTACACACAACCAGTCCCCTGACCATCAAATTAAACTTTCCCCTAAGGATCATCTTTGCAATATGTTCACGTATGCACAAGCACCATCATCCATTTATCTATCCTCAACCCCTTTTCACATTTTGCACATGGGATTCGGGTGTCACTTCAATAGTGACAATCTTTAGACAAAGTTTACACCCCCTGACCACCACAAAATGAAACATTTATACCAGCAATCCTGTATGCAGTCTGTCCAGGTATGCACAAGCACTCTCCTGAGCACAAAATGAGAGATCTCCTCTATCAGTCTCTGGTGCTGTTTGTCCAGGTATGCACAAGCAGTCTCCTGACCACCAGCTGAAACATTTCCCCCAGCGATCTCTTCTACAGTATGTCCAGGTAATCACAAGCACTCCCCTGATGACCATTTGAAAAATTTCCCCAGAGATTCCTTCTGCAGTCTGTCTGGGAATGCAAAAGCACTCCCCAGACCACCAACTGAAGCATTTCCTCCAGCAACCCTGTCTGTAGTCTGTCCAGGTGAGCAAAAACACTCCACTCACAAACCACTGAAAAATTTCCACAAACAATCCCTTCTTCAGTCAATCCAAGTGTGTGCAAGCACTTCCCTGATAACTAACTGAATCAGAAGCACTCCCCTAACCATCAAATGTAACATTTCCAGCAACGATCCCTTCTGCAGTCTGTAAATGTATGCACAAGCAGTCCTCTGAGCAGCAAATAATTTTTTTTCCTGGAATAATCCCTTCTACCGTCTGCTTGTGTAGACAAAAGAACTCCTCTGACCACCAAATGAAATATTTCCTCCAATGATCCATTCTCAATCTGCCCACGTATACACAAGCACTCCTCCGACCACCATACAAAACATTTCCCCCAAAGATCATTCCAGCAGTCTGTCCATGTATGCATCAGCACTCCCCTGAAAACCAAATGAAACTGTACTGCAGATAGGGAAGGCGAGCATGTACCAGGGATACATATCTAGTGACTTTAGCCATTCTCTGTGAAACCAGGTGAAAATAAAAATAGCAGCTTGTGGTACATAGCCCTTCCTGGAAGCAATAAGCATTGTTGATCACACCCTCCGTGGTCTTAAATGTTTCTAGCTGATGGATATCTTTTCACATTCTGGAAGACAGCTCACTCACCAGACCAAGAGTGAACAAAGCAGACAGCTGTCATCTCATCTGTCTGAGGATCTTTGACAAGTGAGTAAGGGGCAAAGAGCCTGGCAAAGAACTCTGAGCTTAGAGGAAGAAGACACACTGGCCTATGTCATTACAGAATCCTGGCAGGTGTCTCATTTATCAGAAATTCATCCACTTCATAATTACTTTTCAAAAGTTCATCCAGTATATTTTTCATGTATGCATTACCCTCCTTAGGTAGCCCGTATGTGTCACTTATGGTTAGTTTACACCACTAAATTGTATTTCAAGCTCTACGGCTTTGGTGTTTGTTGCTACCGTCTTGATGATGTAATTTATATATGTCCTCATCACCTTCCCTGATCTCAGTCATTCAGTCATGAATCAACAAATCATATCTTTCATTACTGCATCTTAAATATGCTGAAACCAGGACTCACATTTTTCTTCTGTAGGCCCATTTTTTATTCAGCATTTGTAATGTGTTAGCCTCTGAATATCAAATATTTGTGTAAATTAATGTCTTCGTAAGTCCTACCATGTTAAATGCATTGTCATTCCATGTGTCCATACTTTCAGGAATGATATTTTTACCAGCACTGTTTTTTCCTCCACTTGTAAATGACTTCTATCTGCCCTATATCTTGTCACTTTTACTAAAGCTTAACTAGTAACAAAAATACTTTATGCCTTCATAAGCAATATTTTCATAAACATGTTTGTACTTCTTCCTATCCTACCCATCCTTCCTCCTTTTGACACTAGTGCAACCAGCCTGTATTTATAAATCTCAGGAATTTTTTTTTGTCTTAATTTAGTACTGAAATCAAGCCATACAAGAGAGGATCAATAAGATCACGTAAAAGTGAAACCACAACTTCCTTCTTCAATGGGGGATGACAACAAATTACTTTATTATCCATTCTGCCCACGAAATGATAAAGGCAACACAATCTGTCCTTGAGGTTCCACTGGAAGATTATTCACAAACTTAATTCTTTCTTTAACATTCATTTACTGGAAAGTCTGACACTACACAATTGATGCTTCAAACCTAGACTGAGGAACTTTTTTTTTTTTTTTACAAAATATAAAAATAAAAGGCACCTTGTTCTAATCTCAGTTGGCATTGCATATCAGTATAAAGGAATTGTTTGCAGTTTATCTAACACTTAATTACTTTGAGCCTTTATGGAACGTTGTGTACTTTAGACTAACACATACTTCTGGTCTGTACTATTTGTTTAGCAGGAAAGTCTGACGTGGAACAAACCAATTAATGGCAGAGCCATGGGGAGAAACGCTACAGACAAAGTCCTTCTAACATGGGAGGAAACAGAGCATATCAGTATAAGGGAATTGTTTGCAGTTTATCTAACATTTAATTATTTTTAGTCTTTAGTGGAACGATGTGTACTTTAGACCATCTCATACTTCTGGTCTGTAATATTTGTTTACCGGGAAAGTCTGGTGTGGAACAAGCCAATTAATGTGAATATGTGAATAGAATGTATTTCTTTTCTGACTAGAAATCACAGTGCTTACTTTACATTTCTGAGAAAGTTGAAACATCAGAAAAAACTGCCTAGATTGCTACTCAAAGCAGGTAATTGTGCCTAGTACCTTTTATCTGGATTAGACGGAAATAACGTGGAGGAAACAGAGCACTTGGAGGAAACCAACACCAGTGCATGGGGAGGGTATAGTAATGACCGGATTCCTTTATTTATATATTTATTTTTTGGAAGCACAGTTGGCATTGTATATCAGTATAAAGGAATTGTTTGCAGTTTATCTAACATTTAATTACTTTGAGCCTTTAGTGGAACGTCGTGTACTTTAGACTACCACATACTTCTGGTCTGTACTATTGTTTACCGGACTATGTTTTAAATTGAAATATTGCTTGTACAAACTTTGAAGGTGATAGAATAAGAGGTTTTGCACTACCAGGGATATTCATATGGAGTCGGGATCTACAAGAAAACTGGACAAAATAGGGACATTTTTTTAAATATTGCTGTTAACAACCGTTTGAAAGTTGATAAACACTTACGAGGCATGTTTGAGCATCTATATATGTTACCTCCAACAGCAAAAAAGCTGGACAAACTAGGGACATTTTTTTTTGTAAATATTACTCATGCAAACTTTGAAAGTTAATAAACAGGTTTTGCACTAGCCATGCAGGGATTTTCGTAAGGATACGAAGTCTGCACATGGATCGGACATGAAAGACTCAGGGTTTGTTCAAAAATAACACTCAGATCACCGGAGCAGGTGTTTCTTTTCAGAGCCATGTCAAAACGCCTCTGTTTCGTGAACTGATCAGCTTGCTTTGGAGAGGAAAATACAGAGTGCATTGTAAGCTGATTTTCTTGGGAAAGTGAAATATGAACACCATGTAACTCCAGGCTCAAACTTAAGCTGACAAGGTAAGTGACAAAGTTCAGTTACTTTTTCAACTTAATTTTCAGCCATGGAGTAACAATATGACTGCAAAGTTACTTGCGCTGGTAGAAGGCACTTGGATGTAAGAACATGCAATTCCTACCGTCTCACAGCATGCTCGGATTTAAGCACAGAGGCACCATGAGACGGTAGTCGGAGTTAATGAATTAAGGAACTTCCCAGCTAAATACAACTGCATCACTAGGAATAATATTGCCTATCAGTCCCTGAGACCTCAAAAAACTCGTGATAAAGGCCATCCTTCCCCCGGACTACCTACTTCCAAGACTTCATGGTCGCTTTTAAGGAACTCCTCAGCTGAATACAACTGCATCGCTATGAACGATATTGCCTATCAGTCCCTGAGACCTCAAAAAACTCATGTATGTGCTCTTTGTCTATCTCCTAAATTGTTAAAGCCTACTCCCTTTGATTAAAGAGCTGCGCACCACTGGGGCCAACCAGTCTGCCTCTCTCATCTTTTTCTCCCTTCCCCTACTCTATTTGAAAACTCCAAATTTAACTCCACATTTTTTTTCTAATCTCCTTTCCTTACTAATACTTGCCCTTGCCAGCCTGCCTAGACTCCATCTAATCTAGCCATTCAAAACTTTGGGACTTACCTGAGCTCTTCCACATTGTTTTTTGTGGGTGCTGCTTAGAACAAGGTGTAGCCCCGCTCCCCATCTCTACATTGCATTCACCTGAAATTCTCACACACATATCTTGTTCTCCGATTCACATACCTGCATGGCATGCTCCCATAATCCTTTGTGAGTTTAAAAATCTATCACTGGCGTTCTGCACCATTTTCCTTCCTTCTGGCCTGTCCCCGTTGGTACCTTTGGTCGCTGGTGGTGTGCACTCCCTGATTTTGGGGTTGTTTTAGACTTATCTTTGCCTTTCAGAATATGCAAGGTATTCTGCTTATTTGTTTCTGATTTTGCAAGCCTCCTTTGTCAGCTGTTTTTTGTGCTAGAGATATAGGTTCATAGGCTAGTACTAAGCTAACTGCCCTTTCGAGACATTTTAAGCTTAGCCAATTATCCCTCGTGAGACTCAAACCCTGCACCTTGTGTTTGTAAGGCAAACACCTTAACCATTAGGCCACCCTCCCAGGTTTCTACAATTGTCGGAGTTCTGCTCTGATTAGCTGTATATACAATGTATTTGTGGCTAAAACTATTATGCATTAATCTTCCCTGAAATACAATTGACTTGTGACAGCGCACTTCCAGCTGCATTACAATCATGCTTTATTTTCTAAACTTATACTGAAATAATTAGAATTCAGCTATGTTGTAAAAACTCTCAAAGACACTCGTGAATACATCATCAGGGTGTCTGCTGGCATTAGAAAGCATTACAGTGGGTCAGCTTTCGTTCTAATATAATACATTCTGTGAAAGGTTTTTACTAGTTTTTATCTTTGCGTAGAACACAACGTACTACTGTGGCAATTGTGTAGTATTGGAAAGCGTAACAGTGGGTCAGTTTTTGCTCTGTTAAAGTGTATTGTGTGAAAGTTTTTTTACTAGTTTGTATCCACGCATAGAACATTACATACTACAGTGGTAATTTTGTAGCATACTAAATCACTGCTGCCGAGGTTTACTAATGTAGATGGCTGATGCCTTTAATGCAGCTACAGTGAGTCCCTGATTTGTTTTTCTCCATCTTATCCTACTATAGAGAACAGTGCAATTGTCCTAAAAGTGGTTTCATTACTCATTTCATGTACTGCTGTAGAGAGCTAATGATTTTTCTTTACATTTAATACTACTGAAATAGAGAGTGTATAGTTGTGTAGCTCTTTTTAATAATTTTACTGCTGTAGAGAGCTCAGGATTATTCTGTAAAATTAATTCTACTGAAATAGTGAGTGTATAATTTGTAGCTCTGTTTACTAAGTGTAAGGATCTCTTCACAGGCCTTATTTTGATTTATTGACTGCTGCAGCCTTTTATTGTCTCTCTCTCTCTCTCATTTATGGTGCCACTCCTTTTCTAACACCCTTACTCTCTCCTACCTTGCTCTGTTTTTATTTTTTTCTTATTATTCCCTTTTTTTCTATCTTGTGTTTTTTACCTTCCTACTATCATATTATCTTAATTTCTGTGCCTGCTCCTTTCTGCTTATCCACTAACCCTCCCCGCTAACCTTCATGTCTCTCTCCACTTACTGTTTCTTGCATGCCCTTCCCACACTGCAAGGGTTCATTGATAAATAGCTGCTCCTCTAACATATAGTTAACCTTCCTTGCTGTCCCTTTCATTTTTAGGTGGTAAAGGCCATCCTTCCCACTGGACTACCAATATCCAAGACTTCATGGTCACTTTTAGGGAACTCCCCAGCTAAATACAACTGCATCACTAGGAACAATATTGTCCATCAGTCCCTGAGACCTCAAAAAACTCATGTATGTGCTCTTTGCCTATCTCATAAATTGTTAAAGCCTACTCCCTTTGATTAAAGAGCTGCGCACCACCAGGGCCAACCAGCCTGCCTCTCTCATCTTTTTCTCCCTTCCCCTACTCTACTTGAAAACTCCACATTTAACTCGACATTTTTTTCTGATCTCTTTTCCTTACTAATACTTGCTCTTTCCAGCTTGCCTAAACTTCATCTAAACTAGCCATTCAAAACTTTAAAAACTTTGTGACTTACCTGAGCTCTTCCTACATTGTTTTTTGTGGGCACTGCTTAGAACAAGGTGTAGCCCTGCTCTGTTCAACCTCCGCTTCGCTCCAGGCTCACTTCGTTCCCCTACCCTACCCCCATTCTGACCCATCCCCAAATCACTTAAATTTAGAGATATAGACCACACCCCCAGCACTTCTGACTCAAATCACACCAATTATCCCCCATAGCAGCACACTTCACCACACCCTTATTCAACACCTAACCTCCACAGTTACTGATAGCACACCTATACACACCTATCTCCTTATGCAACCCTATAAAATGTCCTATACACATAACACCCAGCTACTAAAACCACTACTTTCCCCACCAACTATCCTCTTTCTCCTCCTGTTGTCCATCTTTTTCTCCTACCACACACAACTTAATATCACCTCCCCACCACCATGGCAGACAGAATCCATAACCAACCCAATAAAACTAAGAAATTTCCCTATATCACCTTGTGACCTCACCTCCTACCAACCTGTTTCCTGCCTATATAATAAGCCAGCATAGAAAACTAACCTCATTCCTCCCAAAAACAAGCTAAAATACTACACAAACTAAACAAATTCTACCTATACCTACTCCTTAGACTCGCTTGTTGTGGAGGCATTCACCCTAATCCAGGAACCAATACATCTACCAACACAAACTTAAAACAGACAAATCCTCTGCACCTAAGACCTACCTCATATCTCTTCTCCAACTAAACATTAGTGTAAGAAGTATACTTAACAAAACGCAGGACCTTCATGGCCTGCTAGCTCTATACAAACCGGATATTGCTGTCTTAACAGAAACTTGGCTTAAACCAGAACACCACAATAACGATATTACTGCCACTGGCTACAATATTATACATAGAGACAGAACTGAAAAAAGGGAGGGGGTGTAGCTATACTATTCCGAAATCACCTCACTATTGAACAATTTAAGTGTAATTCCCAAGAAGTCAGAGATGTAGAACTAATACTTGCCAAATTAAAACTTAACTACAACAAACAATTATTGCAGGTGGCTATATCCCACAGGCAATAACACTACCATACTGGAAAGCCTACTAAACTGGATGTCAACCTCCCATCCACAAGAAACCATACTATTAGGTGACTTTAATATTGACTGGTCTGACTGTTCCAGCCAAAATCCCTCTACTGGCATTAACCTACATGGTTTCACCCAAATTATATCTGCCCCCACTAGAATTGACAAAACATTCAAATGCCAGTCCATCTTAGACTGGATTCTGCTATCAGACCACACTCTGGCACAGCAATCAGGTTGTCTGCCTGACCGTCTGAGTGACCATCAAGCAACCTACCTAATTAGGAACCGATCCCACCACATTAACCAACCCATCCTCAGAGTAGTATGCAACAAAAAGACCCACAAAACTAATGACTTAATCAATGCACTAAAACTCTAACTGGACTCCCCTAAAACATCTATCTCTAGATGAAGCCGTGCAATACTTTAACTCGACCTTCCTAGAAATCTTAAACTGTCATGCACCCTCCAGAACCATTAGAATCACATCTAACTATGCCCCATGGCTAACAAAAGATACCAAACTATAATGAAAGAAAGGGACAAAGCCTGGTTACTATTTCATAAACACAAAACCACTACCTTGAGACAAAACTATCTAGAACTCCGCAACAAAGCCAAAAAACTAATCAAACTGTACAAAACTAACTATTGTCAAACCATGCAGGACAAATATATTCACAACCCTCAAAAATTCTGGGACACAATAAATAGTTTACTGTACCCTTGAGAAAGCACCACTCCTTCCCCTGTATTACCAAACAACCATGAAAACATCCCCACCCAATTTAACAAATACTTTACTGAAACAGTTCATGCTCTAGCCAACACCCAAAATACTACTAATAACCCCTTATCAACAGCAACCCCTACCCATTTTAGTACACAAAACTATGCCATATTTTCTCTGCACCCAGTCCCTACTAATACAATTGCTAAACTCCTCAAAAAACCTAAACCAACCACACTGGCAAATTTCCTTCAGGTAACAGCAGAAGTTAGAGCCTATTCCATGTCCATTCTCATAAAGAGGTCATTAACAGAAAGTAAAGTACCTCACACATGGAAAATATCAGATATTATACCACTGCACAAAGGGGGGGTAATTCCCTTGAGCTTACCAGCTACCACCCTATTGAGATTTTATCACCTTGGATTCTATCACCTTTATCAAAAATATTAAATACATTAGTTTATTCCAAATGAATGCAGTATCTCCTAAAAAATAACCTACTATCCAAATCCCAGCATGGCTTCAGACCTTCCCATAGCACCACCACAGCACTACTTTCATTTACCAACACTGTCATTCACCATAGGAACAAAGGACTCTTCCTATCCTCCATATTCTTAGACTTATCCAAAGCCTTTGATATGGTTAACCATAGTATGCTTCTAGAAACTATCTACCCTTAACATAAGCTCCTTCACCATATCATGGTTCCACAACTATCAGACCGTCAGCAGGCAGTTCTATGGTAAGACCAACTGTCCCCCCTATTACCAGTAGCCATAGGTGTCCCTCAAGGGTCCATCCTCAATCCTCTGTTGTTCTCATTATTTACAAACCTGATAGCTTTATCCTCACTCACTGCCTCAGTAGTACAATATGCTGATGACATCACCATTATATGTGCCGCCTCCACCCTAAATGAGCTACAAACCATAACCCAAAATAACTTTACCTTAGCAAAAGCATGGTTCACTAACATCAAACTTATTCTTAATCCCAAAAAAAACAAACTCATTCTCTTCAGACCCGGCAGAACTCCTCCTCTAAACAAGGACTTTACCATAAAATCTAAAGATAATTCACAGATCACCCCAACACCACACACAAAACTACTGCGTGTAGAAATTGACAATAATCTGAAATTCAGCATATACATAGCCCAAACAATCAAGAAAGTTATCAAAAAGCTTGGTCTCCTTTACAGGAACAGACAGTTCATCACTAAACATACCAAAGCCACTATTGCAAGGACTCATCTCTTATCCCTCCTCCTTTATGCCTCCCCATCTTAACTAGCCTTCGCCAAACCAAACTAAGCAAAATGGAATCTTGTTACAACAAGATTTCCAAGTTTGCTACTGATGCCTCTCATAGATCCCATCACTGTCTAGCCCTCAAGCAACTTAACTGGCTTGAGTTACCTCAACTACTCCTACTCAACCAACTCTCAATAGCACACAAACTCTACTAACTTCCTGACAAAATCCCAGCACTGCAGCATCTAATTCAGCCCTACACCACCACTAGAGCCATAGATCTAGTAATCAAAACCACATAAATGTCATCAAACATAAAAATGAGGCTGGTAAATCTCTATTTGCCTGCACTATTGCCAGAACCTGGAGTTGACTCCCAAACCACTTAACTTCTACCACCTGTACTTTCCAATTTAAAAAACTCCTCAAAAGCCACTATTTAAATACCCGGCTTTGCTCATGTTGCTCCCCAGGTTAATCGACAGCACTACACTGTGCTATGATTCTGCTAAGGCTCAACTGCTTGCTCTCTGTTTCCCCATTGTATAGTTGTTTATCCAATGATAAGTCCTTACAGTACTGTCTGACTGTTCAAACAACGTTATGCTCTCAACAGAACTAATAACCATCTTCTAGAGTAAAACAAAAAAATGTAACTCAATTTTTCAAATTTGTATGTTTTATTATTGAAATGACTTACTATTAGAAATTATTATGCTCTCCTTATATGTGCTATTTGTATTCTAAATCTGTACGATGATATGTTTTCGGGTCTATATTATATAAACGAAGTTGCAGAAGTTCGAGTACCATATGGTCAACACCATATGATCGAAGTTCTGAAACTTCGAAACTATAAAAAAAAACCTAAACAAACAAAACTAAATGCTTTAAGCAGGGGGTAAGCCCCCCTGCACCCCCAAGTTGGGGGCTGCGGCCCCTACACCCCTCGCTACTTAAATATACCAACTCCGAGATCATGCTACAACATAGGAAAGGGAAATCTTCCCTTTCCGTGCCATTCTCTGTCAAAGTGCGATCTTGTAGTTGGTATATTTAAGTAGCGGGGGTGTGGGGGTGCAGGGGGGCTTGCCCCCCTGATAAAACACTTTAACTTTACTTTGTTTTTTTTTTTAATAGTTTTAAAGTTTCAGAACTTCGATCATATGGTGTCAACCGTATGGTATTTGAAGTCCTGCAACTACGTTTACGTAATATAGACCCTATGTTTTCTTATATGTTGCCTGTATTTTCTCTTATGTAATGTATTATTTGGAGCTTTTCTCCCCGGACCTCCACTGAAAATGGACCTGTGTCCAGTCGGACGTTCCCGGTAAACAAATGTAAAATAAAAATAAAATTAAAAAAAAATCCCGGGATATTGTCAGGGACCATTGATGCTTATTCCTGATCTGTGACAGCGCATTCATTATTTGGTCCTATGTGAGGGCAGGGGGTATCAATTTCTGTGATATCTTGTGAGATAATAGGGGAAGAAAGAGAGGGTGAAGTTGGAGGTGAATTTGAGCTAGTAAGTTTGCAATGTCTTCATTTTTGGTGTTAGGTGGGGTCCTTCACAACCAGCTCAGCACATTGCTGTATAGAGCTCTTGAGGTTCAACACATGCCTAAAGAAGACTTTATGATTGTCCTTAGCATAGGTGAATATCTTTGCCTCAAACATGGCTTTAGTGGTTTTGATTCAATTCCTGAGTTGCTTATTTATTTTAATGATGCTGGATCTAGCCGGCTGTGGGTTACTCTGCTGATATTTGTCTGCGATTCTCTTCTTTTTGTTGTAACCTTGTTTATATTGTGATTCCACCAGGGAGGCTTGTTTTTGGGGTTAGCCATACACTTGTTCCTGCAAGATCCTGCTGCTTTTGTGCAGTTATTGACATGGTAGTACAAGGTAGTAGTGTTAGCTTTTGCATATTCAGTCAAGTTTAATGAGTTTGGGAGGACCTGAAATTTGCTACAGTATTGCTTAGAAGTAATAAGTTTACCTTGGTGAAAGATTCTGGGGGCTACTTGGATCTTAGGCCTCAATTTTGTTTCAAAGGAAACATTTCTGTGGTCCAATGAGTGAAGATGATATGCAAGGAACACAGTGCGACTCTCTCTTATTACTAAGGATGAGTTGAAGGATGTTTTTTCCCTAGTGCATACTCCCACTAGTTTTCCCAGTGCATTCATATTACAAAAGTCTAGGAGTCTCTGTGCTTGTGCACTAGTGGTGGGATAGATTTTCCAGTCTACAGTTGGATAGTTAAAGTCACCCAGGAAAATGGTATTTTGTCCAATGATTCCAGCTCTTGTAAATAGTGCTGTAACTATGATGGTCATAGACAGAGTGCTATAACTAGCGATTATGTTATAGGGGACTTCACTGATAGCAGGCTGGACATGAAAAAGTTGTAATGGATCAAGGTGCTTAATCAGCCTAGATGTAAGACATTTCATGATAAACACCAAGTCACATCCGTCATTTTTCTCTTGTTGTGTACTTGCTGGTCTAAAAGTGTGGAAGTGATTTCAGCTCTGCACAACCAAAGTACAACTCACTACCAATTTAAACAGTGCCTCAGTCACTACACAGACATCTATATCCTACAAGGTGAGGAAGGATTGTAGGGAGTGGATTTTTTTGTTGTTTAGGCTACTAGCATTGATTAATAACACCTTCATATTACCCTTCACTTGTACAGTTATGCTGGCAGGTATATGTGGTTGGCATTGCCTAAAAAGGGCATTATGAGTATGGGGAATGTCATGACCAGTATTTAAAAACCTAGAGGGGTCAGGTACAGACTATCCCTGGTGAACAGTGTGGTCTGTTGATCATGTCCTCCCAGGTTGACAAATATTGTACCCCTTCAAATGACTCTAAGAGCTAAGCCAATTATTGAAGGTGACTATTTTTTTTTGGTCATATTATGGCATTATCCCTGCAGATGGCAGAATGCTACTCAGTGCACGATTTATACCTGCCTGGGACACAGACAAAGAGCTCCATCATGTCCTATATCTGAGGAAATATATCTCAAGTCAAAAATGAGGGTTGGGGATGGCATGATGGTTAAGGTGTTTACCTTACAGGTACAAGGTGCAAAGTTTGATTTTCAAATGGGGTAATTGCCTAGGCTTAAAATGGCCCACAAGGGCAGTTAGTTTAGCACTAACCTATGAGAAGTACTTTTACTTGCTCTTCAAGGACTTGAGTGCATGCAAGTTCTGATGGATCCTGACACCAGATAAGCAACTGACCATCACTCTTTCCATGCCTTGGCCTGGTAACAGGTCCATTTGTATATCTTACCATGGAGTCTCCAATGACTAGAATATTTGTTTGGGTAGATGTTTACCTTATGGGCTTAGCATCTAAGACTTTGGGACTCAAGTGTTATGTGAGGTGGTAAGCTTTGCAGTCTATGACTGCTGCTGAGGATGTTTAATGCCTGTGTTATGTTTTGTAGGTCTTTGTGGTATAGGCAAGTTGGTCTTAAGCACCTCAGCGTATGATGAATTATGTGTTGTATGAGTGTTGTGTTGTGGTGCGTACTGCTGACGATCCTGATGTTTTGGCTGTCTGTGTGTGGGATTTTGGCCTTCAAGAACATTATATAAGTACATTTCTCAAAAATATGTTATACATCACCACATTTTAAATTCAAACATTTCATTATTTTTTTCTATGTGACATTATTAAAATTTCAGTGAACTATACCTTAAGTAATGCCAGCATAGGAACAAAGAGGGATATGTCACTTGATTTCAATGTATGCACTAAACTGCATGCATGGGACTGCATACTTTATATTCTGTAGGAGCACCTCACCCTATCTTTATGATGATGTGATAGAACACACAGTGTGAAAGTAGCGGACTCCAAGTCAGACTGCTAACCAGTCACGGGTGGAGTCCCACAGGGATCAGTCCTGGGTCCTCTCCTGTTCAGCATCTACTTCTCAGAAGTCCATGCCAACACAAAGGGACTCTGGCTGACCAAGTTCACAGACGACTGCAAGCTGGGAGCCATTATTAACTCCCCAAGTGATGCAAACATCCTAAAGAAAGGCCTCACTGATGGCCTTAAGCTTAATGCCAAAAAATGCATCATCATCCCCTTTGGTAAAAACTCAGTTCCCACTAATTACCACATTGATGGGAACCCACTGATCACTGAAGGCATTATAAGAGATCTGGGGACGCAGGTTAACAGCAACCTCTCCTTCGACCACCACATTGCCACTGTGGTCAGAAAATCCTTCTATGTGGCACATCTCATTTTCAAGGGTTTTGCATCCAGGAAGAAAGAGGTCATCTTCTCTCTGTATTCTTCCCTCATTAGACCAATCATTGAGTGTAATGCCCCGTTTGGCATGTACCTCACTAGACACCTGCAACAACTGGAGAGGCCACAGAAGTACCTCACAAAGAGAATTCTAGGCATTAAACACATGTCCTACATGGATGACTCAAAAGACTCCAGCTATTCTCTGTCTCATATCGCCTGCTTAGAGGCAATCTCTGCTTGACTTACAAAGCCATGTCTGACCCAGCTCTGTTAGAAATGCTACATCTAAAGAAATCCCAATCTCTCCGCACCACACACTCCAGAGACCTCAACTTCACTACCACAATCAACAGAACATGCCGAAGGGACAGGTTCCTCACCCAGAGACTGCCCATGCTCTGGAGCAGACTTCCCATACATGTCAAGCAGAGTACTTCGCTGTCCCTCTTCAAGAGAAATCTTGATGAGTGGATGGGTAATAGAAAGTTCACCCCGGGGATCACTCCAGTGGCTCTACTTGACTGAGGCACTGGGAACTAATGTCAGGCGGCATGATGCCAGGGCACTTCTATGGGCTAGGTTTGTAAAGGCTCCAGAGTCATTAGCGTAGTACATAAACCTATGAACCGATGAAGGGTACAGTAACATTTTGCTGGAGCATCCTTAAAAAAGTTTATAAAAGATTTTTATTAAGAAAATGCCCACATAATATTGCTATGATAGGGCGAAAAATTTATCCCACACTTGTTATAGAGTACTGTGATATATACATAAGTGTGCTGTAATACTTTAAGTTGACAGAATCTACAAGGCAGGATACTCAGATTTATATGCAGCGTGTTTCACTGAAATGTGCTAACACCTGCTATTGTGATTGACTGTTCCTTAAATCCACAAATATCTGATGTTAAAAGTGACATTATGGAATAGCTAAAGAATTTTTATATTATTCCGAAGATGTACAATCTCAGAGTTAATATATTCAGAAATAATGGAGTATAGGTGGGTACAGGGTGGGCTTGCTATCTTGCAAAATTGCTTTTTTGTCACTTTATGAAAGCCAACATTTTGCACCATCATTTTTTTATTTATATTGTGATTTTCTGTAGGTGGTTTGTACAATTCCTGAGGAAAGCATCAGTCCATAGGAACATGGAGCAGTCCACACTCCATTGCATGCTGGCCTTGGAGTTTACTTGCAAGTTTCGAACCCAGGACCCAGCACACCATAGCCACAGCAATTTACCACTAAACCATCTGAGCTGTAAGGAAACAATTCTAATAGCTATGTGGAATGTAGATATTCTGCTAGTAAATACAATAACTCCTTTTTTATGATGAGCATAATTTTACCTTATGACTGCCCCTTCTAAAATGCAGACATCTTCCCTAGATGACTTTCTGAGCTCTATATAAGCAGAGTTGCAATACTGTATCCCCTGAGGCTCATACTCTTTGAGGAAGCCCACAATGGCTTGCAGTCAATGGACACAAAGTTGGATGACACATTAATGGCCTAGATGACATTTAAATGGAATTG
This sequence comes from Protopterus annectens, assembly GCF_019279795.1. NCBI lineage: Eukaryota > Metazoa > Chordata > Ceratodontiformes > Protopteridae > Protopterus > Protopterus annectens. The sequence goes on from NC_056749.1 coordinate 735,652,439, forward strand.
GAATAATCAGCTTCATGATGGAGTCATGTGATCAGCTCCGAGGAAGACCAAGTGAGCTGAAACAGAGAACACCATTCTTATAAGACTTCTTTAGCCACTTTGCTTACACCTCAAAGAATGTAGTAGTGTAATAAGATGTCAAATAGCTGTGCTGTGTGAGGAACAATCCACTCTTTCAGGAATGTCTTTTTATTTATAAACATTTTCTTTCAAATTTTCACAAAGTTAAATATGTATATAAATCATATTCATACAATAGTCAAAAACAATTACCAAAGAGTTAATAGACAATCATGTCTCACACTGCACCTACAATATATGTAATTTAGATTCTAAACTACGGTTTTGTAAAGACACCAAATCTAGACTAAAATGGCATAACTAAGTAAATAGATTAAATAAATAGGTGGGCCATTATAATTATTTGACAAAATCATTCATTTTTATTTATTTTTGTAAAACCCATTAACATATAAGTGAGTAAATATTTCAGAAAAATGTTTCCACTATCTCTCTATAACAAAGCACTAAATACTAAAGTAGGACACAGTCTGTGTCATCTCACCTGCTACCAGGTTCACTTACCCAATTTTACTTAGAAATTCAATGTATCATTCTAAAGCCTCTTTCTCCACCTTACCTTGGCATTAGATGGATTCACACTGTTATCTCCAAGCTCTTGCCTACCCTTATTAAGTCCTGCTCCTAACAGATTTATACTGTACTAACAAAGGTAAAGAAAAGTAAAGAACATCACGCTTCTTCAAGATAAAGGATGGTATTCATAGTCATTGTGCAAATGTGTTATTGGTATCTGCACTGTCTGCAAATGAGCATAGCTAGGCTGCTATTCAAAGAGGCCATTTACATTAATGTGCAATGGCTGAAAATAAGTCTAGGCAAATTAACTCATAATAAAATGTAAATGAGAAATTATGTAAAATGACAGATGCTAATGAAGTGTTTTTTCACACACTTGCTATTCATAGCCAGATTTCCACACTGTCCACTGATTCATTATAAAAAAGTAGAGTCACATCTATTCTATCTACCTTACAATTTGCGTATATGCTTGCTGACCATGCAAAAATAATTTCAATTCTCTTTTTCTGCCTTGATCCCTTGTTCTGAATCATTATTGTATATTAAATGTCACAGTCATACACATAAAAAATCATTAGTCAGATAACACAACAATGAAACTATCCCTATTATCCTCAGAAAAAGTTGTATGCCACAACCCCTATAATGTTATAATCAAAGTTGTATGCCACAACCCCTATAATGGTATAATCATACAGAGTCCAGCCAAGTAAAATTGTGCTGATGTAGTGCTTGCACTAATATAAATATATTCAGTATAGTAATGAAAGCAGTTTAACAAATCCATCGTTTCCTTAGCCACATTCTTGTAATCATGTTGTTGTTGTGTCTTTTGGCTTTTCCCGGTTAGGGGTCGCCACAGTGGAACTCCGGTCTGCCAATGATTGGCAGTTGATTTTTACATGCCGAGTTGCCAGCCCTGATGCACAACCTTCAATGAAGGTACGCCCATTCACGCATGTCTCCATGCAGAAGACGCTCTGAGAATCGAACTGGACAGCGTCTTACTGTGAGGCGACAACTCTACCGCAGCACCACCACCGCTACTCCTGTAATCATAATACTGTCAATTCTCATTCATCAGTGACGCAGGGATCTCCCAAGAAAAACACATCTTGAGACAACAAAATATCCTTGACATATCAGTACTTCTGAATTAAATCAAGTATGCACAATCACTAAAAGACAGCAAAGTCTCTGATTTCTCACTGATCATTAATCATTTCCACTAATACTGTAATGATTTCTATTTACAAATGACAGCTTAAAGTATTTACAAAAGCATTGTAATATGCCCATCATATGACTAAAATGAGTGAACTCAATAACTGTACATCATTTTTAAATGTATGAAATTTAAAATATTTCCATTATTTTTCTTACTTTAAGAAGTCAGTTGTTTCCATAACTAGTTTGCCATCTAACTTGAGAAATCCCAAAGTAATATATCAATGTTAAACTTAACAAGTTCAGGGCCGTTTCTCATTTTGTATGCATATGAGGCTCTTTTACATCTATCTCTATGAATCACAGTAATACAGGAACGTACATGGCACCTTAGACACATAATTGGTCTCCCTACTTCTCTTCACATGAAGTTATCTTCAGATACTTAACACTTTTGCCTTAAGTAGGCATGCTTATCAACATGCCTGTGCATAGTAAGCTTGAAAAACACCCTCTGTATATCTGCATATCGACGTAGATCCACTTTTCGTGGATTACAGCTATGCACATCCAATACCTGGGACTGTGAATACCACCCAAAACAGTGTAATTTTATTTTTCACATCATTATTTACATGCATAAACTACGGTACAACATTAGATAAACAAATCATAGCCGAATATATTCATATTCCATAAAAATGTTTACATTTATCCACAGATTCCACACTATGAGGAGACATGGATTAATAGCTCAGCATTACTATATATCATAATTATTTATATTTTATTGGGCACCATCAACAATGAGCAACATTGTGTGAACTAACACAGCAATTCATATAGTGGTTAAAAGAATTTCCATATTAATCTAAAATGAAAGAGATATGACACACTGAGCCTTAAGTTAATGTTAGTGAACCACCATATATTTCTTATTCAGTCTGAGCAGTCTAGTAAAAAAAAAAGAAGTTATGTACTCACCATAACATTCCATCTTTGTCTATCTTCATTTATTTTTGACAGATGGGTTTGGTTCAGATATCGGAACCAACTTGGCCATTACTAGAGCTCGTGCCAGCCAAAAGCTCTTGAGCTTCACCTCTTCCCAGAATCCCTCTGTCAATGAACTCAGATCAAGTTTGCAGAAGACATAAGAACAAATAAACTGTGTATACATATATATATATATATATATATATATATATATATATATATCACTATAGGAAGTAAGCCAACTGGAATTCTTCTCCACTGTATCTGAATAATGTAACAGGTGAAATGCATGTGATCTGCTCCACCATAAAATCATTGAGGTTGGGGAATGGAGGAGGGGGGGGGGGTCAAGGAAAAATGAAGATAGATAACACAGATGGAACATTATGGTGAGTACATAACTTTTTTATCTAATGTTGTTAATCTTCATTTTATCCTTGACAACAGGCCCAGCTACCTAAAAACTTGGGTGGGCTCATGGAAGGATATTCTTGAGCACCATCGAGCCAAAGGATGAGCTTCCCCTAGAGACCAATTCAGTTTGTAATGAGTAATAAAGGTATGGGGAGTAGCCCATGTAGCTGCTGCATATATGTCATCCATTGAAGCTCTAGATTGGAAAAATGCTGAAGTGAAGACCCTGTAGAACGTGCTTTGACAGGTTTAAGCAAGGTTAACTTATTCTTATCATAAATTAATGACATGCAGTGTTTTAGCCACTTAAAGAGGGTAATCTTGCTGACTGCCTTGTCCAACTTTGCACTGGAAAAAGAAACAAACAGTTGACTTAATTATCTTATATTTTTCATTCTCTGAAGACAGAAACATAATTGCCTATGGACATCTTGTAAATGTAGGGTGTATTCTCCTTTGTTAGAATGATTTGGGAAGAAGACTGGTAAATTAATAGTCTGGTTAATATTAGCTTCTGATACAACCTTGGGCAGGAAGGAGGATTTCGGTCATAAAGATACCCTATCCTTATGGAAAACTAGGTAAGGAGGTTCAGATGATAAGGCCTGGATTTCTGAAATTCTTCTGGCTGAAGTAATGGCTACCAAAAAGAGTGTCTTCCAAGAGAGTTCAAAGGGGGAATGTACTACTGCTTGTAGCACTAAGTTCAGGCCCCAAGGAGGGCTCAGAACTTTGAATGGGGGTTTTAACAAAAATGTGCCTCTTAGGAGTGATTTATAAAGCCTGTGAGAGGCTAAAGAATATTCTTCTAAACTGTTGTGAAAATTAGAAATTGCAGCCAGTTGTAGTTTGATGGTGGATGGAAAACTTCCAGCACAATAAGAGATGCTAAGAAATCTAAGACATACTCTATTGAATCATAAAAGGGTTCAATTTGCTTTTCATGGGCCCAAATTGTAAATCTCTTCCACTTATTTAAATATCATTTTCTAGCAAAGGGCTTATGAGCTGACAAGAGGATGTGGCATACTGGAGAGGAAATATTAGGATGCCTGGCAATTAATGGGACTGGAGGTTCAAAATGTTTGGGTGAACAAGACTGTCTGGATGGGACAGAAGATCTGGCACTGGGTCCAGAATCCAAGGTTGTTGGATCAAGTAAGGCCAAAGAAAGGGGAACCAAATCTGTTAAGGCCAAAGGGGAGCAATGAGGATTACTGTGCTCTTCAACCTGAGTGATTTTCTGTAAAAATTTGGGAATTAGAGGTATCAGGGGAACGGCATACAGGAGACCAGGGGGCCAATCTTGGTGGAGAGTGTCTCTGGGTGACTTTCCCGGAGGGGGAATCAGGACAAAGTAATTGCTGCACATGTTATTTAGGAGTGACGCAAACAAGTTGCAGCAAGGTTGACCCCAGTGATGGAATATAATTTTCACCACTTCTAGCTTGAGAGACCACTCATGAGGCTGAAGGATGCATCTGCTCAGCTTGTCTGCAATCACATTAGAACTCTCCAGAAGGTGCATTGCTATTAGAAAACAGTTGGATGAGCTAACCCACTGCCACACTCTGAGGGCTTCTCGACAAAGGGGGTAAGATTTGGTGCCTCTCTGCTTGTTGACAGGAGGACTATGGCTAACCAAGTTCGCCGATGACTGTAAACTGGGAGCCATAACTGACTCTCCGGCTGATACGGACATCCACCAAAAAGGCCTTACTGAGATGGACACCTGGTGTCAAAGTCATGGCCTCAAGCTAAATGCCAAAAAATGCATAGTCATCCCATTTGGGAAAAACAAAACACCCACGAATTACCACATAGGTGGCAGCTCCCTTAATACAGAAGAGGTAATAAGAGATCTGGGGACCCAGGTAGATAGTAATCTCTCTTCTGACAATCATTTTGCCAAAGTAGTTAGGAAATCTTTCTACATGGCCCATCTAATTACTAAAGGGTTCGCATCAAGAAATAGAGAGGTTATAGTGCCCCTCTACTCGTCACTCATCAGACCCATCATAGAGTACAATGCCCCATTTGGGATGTACCTCACAAGACACTTTCAACAGCTGGAAAGACCACAAAAGTACCTCACCAAGTGGATAACTGGCCTCAAACATATGTCCTATGCAGACCGACTGAAAAAACTCCGGCTGTATTCAGTGGCATATCGCTTACTCAGTGGTGATCTCTGTCTGACTTACAAAGTCATGTCCAACTCAGAATTGATGGACATGCTCCACCTAAAGAAATCCAAGTCACTGCAAGCCACACGCTCTAGTGAGCTAAACCTCACCACAACAATAAATAGAACATGTTGGAGGGATAGATTCCTGCCAGAGAGACTCCCCATGCTTTGGAACTAAATTCCTATCTACATTAGGCAGAGCCCCTCACTAACACTCTTCAAAAGAAACCTTGATGAGTGGATGGGTAACAGAAAATACACCCCTGGGATCACTTCATTGGCTCTGCTTGACAGAGGCTCAGTTAATTAATCAATGGGGTGGCGAAAATTGACACACTCTGTCTAGGCTTATAAATGCCCTCAGGCAGATTGCCTAGTACCTACCTATGAACCTATGTACCAAATCACTGACATATTGCCCATTTGAATTCCAATAGTTGCCTGAAGAATGGCTGTCTGAAAGGCCTGCAATGCAAGTACTGCTCTTATCTCCAGGACATTGATGTGCAAGTTGGCCTCTAATGGGAACCAAGTGTCTTGGACTGTCTTGCTCAGATAATGACCCCCACCCTATTTGGGAAACGTCCGTGGTCACTATGGCCATGGGCACCAGAAAAACAAAGGGACAACTGTAAAGAATTTGTTCTGAAGTATCCACCAAAGAAGATCCCTCTTGCAATGGTTGGTGATCAGGACTTGGTTTGACAGTGGGTGGTGAAGGACAGACCACTGGAAGCTAGTAACCATTGCAGAATTTTCATATGTAACCTGGCTAATGGTAATAGAGTTATAGAAGCTTCCATAGATCCTAGAGCTTGCAAGACTAATCATGCTGGAACCTTCTTTCTGTGAATTAACTTTTGTACCTGAACTCTCCTTAGCAAGTTCCTTTTCAGTGGTGTCCACTATGAACATAGCATCTACAGCTAACCCATTGGCCCCAAACTGTTTATCTTTGGGGTCAGATAGTATCATATCTGGTCTTTTGGTGATGGGCTCGATGGTGTCTGGAGCCTTCCATGCCCATTCTGAAATCAACTGAATGAATTCATCAGCAGGAGGAGTCACCCAAGAGATAGATGGTGGGTGCTGAAAGCCTGCAAGTAAACAAATTCCTCAGAAGAAGGGTTTTGGGACTTCCAGCCACACATCTGTTTTAAAATTTCCAAGATGTCTCCAAATGAGACATCTTCACGGTGTAACTGAGGGGACCCTTCCCCATCAGCAACATCTGTGTCTTCAGTGACCGATTCCTAAGCAGAATCCAAGTGCTTCCTCTTGCACGTCTTCTTCTGAGGGATCTCCTATAGAAGCTGCCATGGATCCTAGAGCTTGCAAGACTAATCATGCCGGAACCTTCTTTCTGTGAAAGGAGGTATCAGAATATGACAGTACTGTGCCTGTGACACCTGAGGCTTCAGCACCCACTGTCCCAGTGGAGAGGCAGGAGGAATGCCTGTGACACCTGAGGCTTCAGCACCCACTGTCCCAGTGGAGAGGCAGGAGGAATAACGGAACTAGAGGCAGGTACCTGTTCTGAGGGAGAAGGCACTGACTGAGTCCCTACAAGAGAATAGCCCCTCTGCAGAGCCTCAAAGATTGGCTTCCTTGAAGATGGAAGGGAGCCTGGAATTAAGAAAGACTGCCTTGAAACCAGGGTCACTCCCTGCTCCAAAGAATCAAACCTCAAGACCAAAGCTGAAGCTGAACTAACTCTTGCTAAAGCTCCAAGGAGCAAGGACAGCTACAAAAAACCTGGAGTTGAGACCTGTCTGCCAGAAGCAGCAGGGTAGCCACAGCTCCGGAAGGTCTCCAGTTAAGACACAACCAAAGAGGTCAGGGTAACTACTGGCTCCGAAGAAGCAAACAACTGAGGAGATGCTACAGTTGGTGCTGGAAGATCCAGAACAGAGGACTCTACGTCCCCCAAGGATGTTAGAGGATGAGTAGTTAATAGTGTAAAGGAGGTTTTGGTACTTAGACCCAATGGGGTTGGTACCAAAGTGAGGCCTGAAAGCTCTCTAGCTAGTAACATTTTATTCACTAGCCTTTCCACATTGGGTTACGAAAGACCTTTGGTGGAGCGGATGGACAATGCAAAAGGGGACTTACACCTCTGCAAAGATACATCTGGGAACTCCCTAGCAAAGGGATCAATTGACAGAGAGTAGGAAGTTCTAGGCAAAGTGGCCTTAGCAGATGAGGCAGTAGAAAATTCTTGTATTGAGACCTTCAACGTCAAAGGGCTCAAAATTGCAATTGGTGCCAGAATGGCTATTGTCAATGGAGTGTTGGCAACAGAGGTCTGTGGTTCCATGGGAACTTTGGAAGTGAGGTCTTCAATTTCTTGGCTTTTGGAACCAATGTGAAGGTTAGAATTGAGAGATTTCTTTTCTTAGTTTTTTTCACAGAAGACGAGGTTGAAGGTGATGAAACATCTATCTTTGCTTTATCTACAGCAGATAAGGCTTTACCAAAAGCTGAAGGAAGAAGTCCTTTTAAAATAAGATTATTATTCCTTTTCACAAGAGCCCAGTGGCTAAAGGAGTGGCAAATGCTGCAGTCTTCCAAGACATGATGGGGGTTGTGATAAACTGAGGGGCTGTCATCCCAGCTAGATAGAATTTTGTAAATAATTCTATGTCATTGTAAATGTTAATATGATCCATAGGCTTGTTTGACAAATGTAAGAAAACTGTGTTATGTGCTGAACGTCAAAAATGTAACCACAGTGCACCTTTCTGGAAGAAAGATGATAAGTAAAGAATTTTACAACTGTGTGTGATCTCAAGCTCAGAGACAGGATGTCTGAAGCTGAAAATTCTTTCTATTGTCCTAAGACAGAGATAATTACTAGGTTTCACATGTAAAGTGTCTTTTATGGCCATGGCTTCCTGGCAGCTGCAAGATCACAAAGAAATGTTAAATTTTAAGTTCTGTGAGTCCGGGAACTTAAGTAGAGGGGACAAGAATGATGTAATCTGAAATTACTCAGCATTAATGTGTATTATCAATTTAAGACTATTTCAGAGAGAAAGAGGGAGCATTTTGTATTTGTGTCTGAACCAGAGATTAGTCTAGCTGTTTTCAATATTTATGTCAGACTATCCTACAATGTTGTTTTAGAGTATTTCCTGTGATTTCTGAACTCTCTAATGTCATTGTGTTGAGTTAAGTATTGTCTTGTGTTTTTATTATTTATTATTAAATGTATTTAAACCTTTTAACTGTGGCTGTTTTGTGTAGAGATAATCTTTAAATCCCTGCTCCCAGAGTCTCTTCCACCAACCTCCCTGCCCTACACAGAAGGTAAACTTACAACCTACTGGACATGGTAAAGAAGCCAGGTGTACGCTGCCAAGGTCCTGATACGCCAACCCCCTGAAAGAATTACCACTGCTGTCTAAGGGGTTTTACACTAAAGTATGTCTGTATACTACTGAGTTTTGTTAACCTTAGATGTTAGACCCATAACCCTGCTAGGTGGTTAGAACTTGCTCTAACTGTGACACTGCAGCAGCCACCCTTCCCTTTCTCTGTAGCCACTTATTCAACGTTCTTTGTCCTTTCTCTAAGCCATGACAAAGCCACTTTTCATAAGTTTCCCAGACCTGGGCGCAACTAGGACCTCTGCTGTATTTACAAGATTTGGCCACTAGATGGCAGCCTGACTCTTCCTTATATTCCCCTGCTTTCTGAGTAGCTCCTGATCAACAATCTAATGTTATTTACACTTTACTTCTACCCCTCTCCCCCACTACCATAGCTGCCTCCCCACCTCTTGCCCTTTCAGCCTATTCTCTCCCTCTGTGCACTCTGGACACTTGCCCTGCTATCTACATAGCTGATTGTTTCCAACCTAACCTGTCCTACAAAACACCTTCCTTTGTCTCTAACTGCTCCCTATTCCTCCATCACCACTTCCCTTTCTACCACAATCACACTCACCTCTATGTAACTACACACTACTGTACCTCTCTATCTTCACTCTCCTTACTCCTTACTGCCCCCTTCTGGACCTGACAGCTTAGCTGTTGCTTTGCTTGAGCCTAGGAAACACTGACCCGCCCCCTCTTCTTCTGTGGACTCAAGCTAAACATCCGGAGTATCTCCCCACTCTACCTGTAGAAAGCTCCTCCCCCCAGACATACATCCTCCCCTGAGGTAAAAAATATACCTTGATCATTAGAGCGCCATCTTTAAATCCCTGCTCTCCCACTCAGCTGCTGTGTGTCCCTGCTCTTAGAGTCTCTTCCACCTACTAAGTACTCATGAATGAATGTTGTACCGATAACACTTTTTGCCAAGGACTAGTGATATCTACTGCATGTGCATCTACTGTTCGGCTCCAATTACATTTTTAGAGTGATACCATTACAAGGGATTGGACATCTTATCCTGTTACACTTGCATAACATAGTGTATATTTTTGCTACTGCTATTATACATTGTTGTTGGTTGCCTGCGGTGTTTCTGCATGTACGTTTGCCTGGTGATTTATAACTTTCAGCCTATTCTCTCCCTCTCTGCACTCTGGCCACTTGCCCTGCTATACATAGCTGATTGTTTCAAACCTAACCTGTCCTGCAGAACAGCTTCCTTTAGCTCTACCCGCTCCATTTGCCCTGCGAGCTCACTTCGCTCCCCTACTCTGCCCCCATTTCCCACCCACCCCAGTGCATCTACATTTATACAGACTAAACCACACCCCCTATCCATTTAACCAGTCACATTCTCCAACCCCTTAAAGTACTACAACCCACCTCCCACTAGTCATCACCTAACTAGACTAACTTTACTCATCCCTGTATACTAACCTACACATACTTCTATAATGCCACCCAGTACTACCCTTACAAACGTGAAACCCTTACTTCTTCTAGCACTCCTACCCTTTTTAGACATACCTTACCTACTTACTTTCTATGAACACCTTAACTGCCTAAACTTTTATAACCCCATGAAACAAACCTCCACACCAACACTTACCATCCCTCATAGCCATAATCACACATCATATGCACCAAAGTATTTATCAGCCAAAATTCATAGACTCACCCACATCACATACTACAGCCCTAGAGCTAGAAAACCCCAGAACCTAATAAGTAAAGGTTTAATTCTCACTCTGGCAGTAAAAGCCCACTTCCTAATTGATGGTGACATACACCCAAACCCTGGCCCAAATTCCACCACTACCACAGAGCCTAACACCCCAACTACTATTAATTCACACCTGCTTAACAGACCCCCTAACTCTCTCCTGATAGCCCATCTCAATATTCAAAGTATAAATATTCAAAGTATAAATAACAAGGTTGCCCACCTATACGCCCTCATAGATATACATTCATTTGACATCCTGTGTCTCACTGAAACTTGGCTCAAGCCAACTACACATGATACTGCTGTTATTCTCCCAGGTTAAAGTATCCTGAGACTTGACCATAACACTAAAAAAGGTGGAGGAGTAGCTATTTTATATAAATCTGAATTACAAGTGACCTCCATAGACTCTAAACCTCCTCTAACTGGCAATGCAGAAATTCTTATCTCCAAAATTCAACTCAACAAATGTAAATACATTTGTATAATCTGTATCTACCTTTCCCCAAGCAACAATATCAACACATTAGAGGCTATCCTAAATTGGCTGTCCACCACCTACCCACAAGAAACCATAATTCTTGGTGACTTTAATATAAACCGGAAGTGTTGTACATCTGAACAGCCTTCTACCCATATCAACCTACATGGTTTCACACAAACCATTACATCCCCCACTAGAACCAATAAACATAACAACAATGACAGTACCCTAGATTGGATTATCATAAATAGTGATCACCAATCTTACAAAGTAGGCACCCTCCCTGAACATATAAGTGATCACTTACTCACTTTCTTAATTAGGTATAAAAGTGACATCCCAAACCCAACCATTTATAGGAAAATAAGGTTTAACAAAAATTTCAACCCCAACAGCTTTCAAAAAGAACTCAAAGCTTGCAACTGGTCACCCCTGAAACACCTACCTTTAGAATATGTCGTTAAATACTTCAATTCTAAATTTTAACCATTCTTGGCTATCATGCCCCAACATGGATAATTAGAAGTAGGTCTAAACCAGCCCCATGGCTCTCCAAAACTACCAAACAAAAATCCTCCATAGAAACACACTCTGGGCTAACAGCCCTAACCAAATTGCCAATTCTTTTAACTCTCTCTTCACAGACACCATTCAATCTCTGGCCAATCAGCTATCCCCTGACACTATATCTTCTTCCACTGATATCCCTAACAGCCCCCCTCTATTTCAATTCTAACCTGTTCCTACATCCCTTGTCTGCACCCTTATTCAGAAACTTAAACCCACCACCCTCTCTGCAGACCTACTACCTGCAGAATACCTCCAAAAAGCTGCTAAAGCTATAGCCTACCCCATATCCATCCTCATTAATAGAACTATTTCTGAAGGAACCATTCCATCAGTCTGGAAAATCTCACATATCCCCCTGCATAAAGGTGGTAATTCCAAAGATTTTTCTAACTATAGGCCTATAGCCATATCATCTCCACTGGCAAAAATCATGGAGAAGTGTATTCATAAGCAACTATTAAACAACCTACTAGCCACCTGCCAACATGGCTTCAGACCATTTCATAGCACAACCTCTGCTCTCGTATCCTTCACCAACTGCATTAATAAAAATTACAATAATGACACTCTATCCTCAAGTCCTCTTCACTGATCTGTCAAAAGCCTTTGACATGGTCAATCACCAGCTACTCATAAACATACTTAGAAACTTTTCACTGGATCCTCTTGCTATACAGTGTTTCCAATCCTATTTACATAACAGGCAACAGGCTGTATTATGGGAGAATAACCTGCCTTCCCACCTCCCAATTGCCCTTAGTATCCCTCAAGGCTCTATAGTGGGTCCTCTACTCTTTTCTATTTTTACAAATGACCTACACTCTCAATTACCTCAAGCCACTTGTATCCAATATGCAGATGACTCCACATTAATATTCTCAGCCTCTTCACCATCACAACTTCAGTCCCTAACCCAAGAAGTGTTTAGCACAGTAGAGAATTGGCTCCTTCACTGATGTCTCATCCTGAACCCAAACAAAATAAAAATGCTACTATTCACCTCCCACCCGCAGAGCCTCCCCACTGAACTTCACTGTTACATCTAGCAATGGTACTTTCATATCTCCTGATTCTACCACAAAACTACTTGGAGTACTAATCGATAACCTTACCTTTGAGCTCCACATTAACATCACTATAAAAACAGTAAACAAGAAACTAGGTTCCCGCTACAGGATCAAACCCTTTCTGACTCCACTAGCCAGGACCACTATTGCCCGTACCCGCTTAATCTCAACCCTGCTATATGCATCCCCTATCTATACTAAACTACATAAAAGTAATCTGAACAAACTGGCTATCTCCTACAATAATACTGCTAGATTTGCAACCGGGTCTACCTATAGAACCCATCATTGCAACAATCTTAATCAACTAGGATGGTTAGAGTTGTCAAATCTTATTCTATTGAACCAACTAACTATTGCCCATAAGATTCTATATCAACCTACAAATACTCTAGTACTCACTAACCTTATCACCCCATACAATAAACTTAAGACCCTATGCTCATCAAATAAATTACTGGTACAGATAGGTAAAACCAGCAATCTGGCCAGAGACTCTCATTTCTCTAACATGGTGGGTAAAACCTGGAACACCCTCCCTAACAACGTAACCTCCTCACCCTCAACTACCCTATGTAAAACCAAACTCAAACTATACCTTAAATTACACTGGCTATGCCCCTGTGCAAACCCAGACTAACTACCTCCCTTGTTTTTAGTCATTAATCTTCTTACTTGCACTAACTAAATTCATCTTTACACTATCAATAATGTGTGTGTAACTTTTAGTTTAATAGTGCACTATTTTACTTATTTTTTTCATATTTTTGTATGTATATCCATACCTGTTGTGTAACTAAGAATGTCTTTTCTTACTCATAAGCTCAAATGTAATGAACTGTTATAATTTGCTAAAACATGGGAATATACCTGTGTTCTGTAAACACTTTTCTGATGTGCGGAGCTTTTCTCCCTGGGCCTCCAATGAAAATGGACATATATCCAGTTGGACCAGCCCGGTCAACAAATGTAAAATAAAATAAATAAATAATTTAAGCTCTTAGAGTACTTGCATGTATTTGGTGATACTGTATAGGCCACTCCTAAATAGCCTTCAAGTCTCAGTCACATTTACCAATTGGATAACAGTAACATTGCACAGTAGAATTGGGCACCCTGTGGTAAGGGCCTTTAGATTAGCTGATAAGAGTAGTTGGTGGCAGTGACTACTACTGTATGGTCTGAGCAGAAGGGGGTATAACTGCAGAACCTGTGCCAGCCTTCCCCAGGAGTGTCTCTGTGTTTGTATATAACTCAAATCTCAAAGTGTGTGTGTGTGGCAACTACTTAAGCAGGGACATGAAGCACTGATTGATCAGAGAGGGTACTGGAAGTTTTGGCATGACTACTTGGCTGAAATCTGAACCCTATAGCTGTGGCAGTGGGGAGTCTTATTGGGGATCTTGAGAGACATGAAGTAACCAGCCCTGGACTGACTGTGACCTCTGTGTGCTCTTAAGGGAAATTGTACTTTACTGTGTGTGCACCTGGGGTCTATATTAGATCAGCGAACACTTAAACAAACAAACGCTGATTGATTGACCTTATTTTAGCAAAAGTTAAAAATATCGAAGCAACAGAAACTAAAAATTTTTCCTAGGGAAAGAATTCAGTTGTCCGCTTCTGTTGCTTCAGTATTTTCAGTGCTGTGGTGGAAAGTTACGGGTCGGATTCAGGTAAGTGTGCGATTGTGTGGATGTGAGTGTTAGGGTGGGTTAGGTAAGTTACGGTTAGGGCTCAGGTTAGGTATGTGTGCGATTGTGCGGACATGAGGGTTAGGGCGGGTTTAGGTGAGTTAGGGAGTGGGTGAGGTGAGTTTGCGATAGTGACATACCTTAGGGTTAGGGTTTGGGTTAAGGTAAGTGGATAGTTAGTGGTGTGTGCATAGTTTAGTGTAGGGTTAGGTGCCATATTTTAGGTGTATGTGTGTGTATTTCTGTTTGTTTTGTGTGCCTGTGTTGTGTGCATGTGTTTTGGATCAGCGATTTTTTTTCCCTAGGAAAAAAATCGCTGATCTGACAGTTTGAGATTGTAAGCTTTAGCTTACATAAGGTCGAGCAATCACCGTTCACTTTTTTAAGCATTCGCTGATCTAATATAGACCTGTGCACCTGTTATCCTCCCAATGTGGACACCCCTCACTGGTGCTAGTGGTGAGGATTGAGGCTCCTTGATTACTGGGCCAGTGCACAGGCATCACAGGGGTCAAGACAATACACGCATAACCAATTAAAATCTGACAAGTGAATTTTATGGCCACACTTCTGGCATCTTTTGAAACCAGAGGGGCCCTTACCCTTCTCAGCCATGTCAAAGCAAAACAAGCAGCAAGAGAAAATTAACTGAAGAAATATCATTTCACAAAGAACGGGAAAGTGACAGCAGAAAGGATATTATTTTAACTATATTTTTATAAAGGAAAAAAAGGAAAGGGTAATATCAGCGATGATAGTCGTAGAAATACACAAGCATGTACAGGGATGAGGAAAAGACTATGAGTGAGAGGGGAGGAAGCTATCAGCAATGATAGCGGAAATACACAAAAGTGTAAACGGGAAAAGTATCAGGGATGATACTGGAGAAATACACTAGGTGTAAAAAGAAAGCTGAAAAGGGAAAAGAGAAAGAAACAAGACCAAAAATGTACCTAAACCACTAGCGCTCAAGAGTTGTGGCTAAACGTGACCATTTTTGGAAAGCAGCAAATGAGACCTGAGGTAATTGTGAGAGAGGGATTCTGGGTAGAAGTGAAGCTCAAGAGTTTTTGACTAGCATGAGCTGTAGTAATGGCCAAGTCGGTTTGGATATCAGAACTAAACCCATCTGTCAAGGATAAAATGAAGATTGACAACATTAGATCATTATATATAAAATATGCATGTGCACACACGAGTCTACTTCTAAACAACGACACGACGATTTCCCGACACAAAACTCACTGATGCCAAATAACCGACAACACACAAACCCGACACAAACCCGACAACGCAAAACACCGAACACCAAAACACCGACACACGGAACGTAAACAACACGCGACACTACATAGCATACACACTAGCCCTGACCCAAACCCTAACCCTAAGGTCCGACACTATCGCACACATCACCTACCTGCACCCTAACCCTAACTCACTTACCCACCCCTAGCCCAAGCTCCGACACTAACGCACACATCACCTACCTGCACCCTAACCCTAACTCACTTACCCACCCCTAGCCCAAGCTCCGACACTAACGCACACATCACCTACCTGCACCCTAACCCTAACTCACTTACCCACCCCTAGCCCAAGCTCCGACACTAACGCACACATCACCCACCTGCACTCTAACCTTAACTCACTTACCTGGTCACTCCTACCTCCGTCACTGTCGCACACTTACCGGGTCGCGATCACACATTACCCTTGTCGGTCTTTCCACTGTCGGCGAATCACCCTGTCGGTATACGTACCTGTCGGTCATCTGGCGTCGGTGATTTCCGCGTCGGGGAATCAGCGTTTCGGTCTTTAGAAGGGGACCCGCACACACACACAAGTTTGTGTGTACATTTGTAAATTTACTTCATGCAGCACATGTAAATTTTAATTAACATACATTTAAAACCATTCATGGTTTCGAAATTAGGTACGGGAGATCATTTCCAATGTGACAAAACAACTTTTTTTAACACCTTTAATTGAATTATCACTTGTGAAATAGGCAAATACATTCATATAAAAGTAATCAAATTATATTAACATAAGAAACATTATTCCTCATATATATTTCTATATATCATATAACCTAAGTAATATTACATAAATTATTCAATTCCTGCCTTTTTTTAAACAAGACACATTTATTAAACCATCATTTACTACACAGGCAATCATACATTTATAGAAATGAAAAGAAACACACCAACACAATTCTTGCTGCAAGCATTTTACATCACAAGCAGTAGTAACACACTCCCAGTTGCAAACAATATACATCACTTATAATCTACCCAATCATTTTCAGTCAAACAATACATAGCTCATTTAAGTCCTACTGCCCTTTAAACCTCATTCCTCCCTTGTATGTATTGTTCCCACAATTCCCATTTTTTCCTATGTAGTTTGTGCCTACCCTTTTCTAAAGATCTCAATTCCAGTTGTTTTATCTCTGTTACTATATTCACTACTTCCAGTATAGTTGGTTTAGATTTTAGGTTCATAGATTAGTACTAAGCTCACTGCCCTTGCAAGCCATTTTAAGCCTAGCCAGTTTTCCCTTCTGAGACTCAAACCCTGCACCATGTGTTTGTAAGGCAAACACCTTAACCATTAGGCCACCCTCCCACCCCATTTTGATTTTGATTTCCATTTTATAGTAAATGCTTTTTGGCAGCCACCATTATTAGACACAGCAAGGCCTTGCCATGTCTAGGAAATTCCAATTCTGTACCATAGCTCAGAAAAATCATCTCCCTTGTCAGACCAATCTGCCCACCCAGCATCACTAACAGTGCATCCCACAGGGAGTCCCTAAAGTCTGACAACTTAGTTTTGATCATCCTTTTGCAAATACCTTTAGATAATCAAACAGAAGTAAGTTGGGAGTCATATTTAACCCAATCTGTTAATAACATTGTATAAGAATAATAGATTCAGACCAACATTTACTGATCTGTAGGCATAACACTAGCAATATGCAATGGTAGCATGTTGAAATCCATGATGCCAACATGAAGGAGGGGGTAAGTGATGTTTAATGAAGCATAATCTATAAGAGTAAAAACTACCCCATAATTAAGTGTGACCTGTATTCCCCTACAGTACATAGAAACAGGATTTCATCTGTTTCAAGCAATATTTTTGTATGTTAGGAATCATTATTTTCCTGTTTAGAGTATTTAGCTCACTTGAACCTCCCCCTTACATTTATAATGTTTTTATTCCTTTCCCTCTTATAAACTCTTACAATTCTATATCTTTGTTCTTCAAAAATACTGCCCATAATATTATGGCTAACACAACACATGTATTATTTATATCTGGAAAGCACTCACTCCGTAATGTAATGTTAAGTGCATGGAAAAGATTTCCACACTGGAAAACAAAATGTCATCAAATTATGCTACCATGGAACTCCTACCTGAGCAAATATAGGCATGATCTTTTTGTTTCTACTCTGTAACCATATACGGCCTCAATGACTTTTTAAATATACAAGCAAAACAAGATTACCATAGCAAAGTTCAACCACATAAAAAAGTAACACATAAACATTTTCTTGACAAAGAACAATGATGCTAACTTTTTTCCTGTGACACTGTCAAGCACTGCCATAAAATTCTCTCAAAATCTGTTTTTAGAAAAATAATAATTTCATATTACCAATCCATTTAGGCATGGAAGGAGCTAAAAAAATCATTTAATAAAAAAATCCACTATAGGAAGTTTAAACCTCTTAACTAGATCTAATAAAGAAAAGTATTTTGGCACAAAAGAATGTAATCCATACATACAAACACAATTAATAGTTATTCTTCCATAATTTACTGAAATACACAGGAAAGTAAATAATTGGACTGAAGGTATTAGATCTCAACCTGCATTTCTTATGGAATCTTTAAAATGGACCATAAATCTTACTGACTCTGATTTATATGCTATTCCAAGGTCTCAGCTGTTATCTGAAAGGTTATACTTAATATAGTCAAAATAGTGTGGTAGCTTTTTGGACATTATCAGCAAGTCATCTGCTTATGTGAATGCAGAAGTCTTATTATCTCTTACAGTGACTCCCCTACTGTTAGAGAGTTTAGAAAACAAAGTACCCATTGTGATTACAAACACTGTTGAAGAGAATGAGCATTCCTGTCTTACTTCAGTCATAAGCTTCAATTCAGGATAAAATTGCTAACTCATATTAAATAATGAAGTGGTATTAGCATACTGATTTTGAATAACATTTCTCAAATGATAAGGAATTGCATACAGATGAAGCACATTAAACATGTATTTTCTATTTCCAACATCATATGATTTCATGGCAGAAGTTACAACATTCATGTTAATGGAAAATTCTTTGTTCCTTTCAGAGTGTAATATAATATTAATAATATCTATATTATTACTATAATAAGTAATATAATAGTTTGAACTAATATATTAGCTTGGGTCAGAATCTAAATGGATATTTATATATCAGTGAGTTAAGATGCCCAATTATCCTACCGTTAATTGTTTTCACAATTATTATACAGTCTGTAGTTAAAGCAGTCAATATTCATCAAAATATCCTAGCATTTTTCCTTTCTTTTTAATCTAAAGTTTATTTGCTGTACTTTTTAATATTGCCCGTAACAGACATGTAAGCACTGCAAATGTTTTTCAGTAAAAATACCTATATAAAAAAAAAAAAAAGACTCCACATAAATTTGACCTGGACCAGGGTACTTATTTAACTTTTAACAATTGTATGCTTCGGCATACATGAATAAAAATAAATCAGCTGTAACACTGCCTAGATGCTTGCTTTCCAGGGAAATATTCCACTTTCTAATTTTTTTGAAATGGTTTAACCTTATTTATACATTGAAAATACAGAAGAACAAATTGTCTCTTAAGTTGTTATTTTCTGTCATTTCAGTGAATGTACCTTTTAATCTCGGTATGACATTCCTAGTTTTATTTTTTTACATTGTGTACAAGCATCTTCCCAGTTTTTGTCAAATTGCCACAATCTAGTCTCATCTACACTTATTAAGAATTAAGTTTGTACACTTCACTCTAGTTTATGTTCATTTGCTTAATAATGTCACATAAATAAGATCAATTAATCATTATCTAACCAATATATGTGGAATATTCTTCTAAAGAATGGATGGTGGAACAACTTCATTTCAATAATTTATTGTCAGAGGAAGGGAACATTCATCTTGAACTTTGGTCCTATTTAGTTTTTAGAAGCCATGAAGGGCACAATATATAGTTGCACCTTAAAGGCATGACAGATATGCATTTATAACTTCTACAATGAATTGGGCAACCTCTATCTACTAGATCTTGTTTTATTATACATTTTTTCTCAAATGTGCATCTTGGAGAGATTAATATGTATAATTTTGTGGGTGAGCTCTACCCAGTTTTTTCAGATATTACCACCGTTCAGTTAAATCAGAAAAAGCTTGTAGGCCATTTTCTATATCCTTTAGATCCTTAAATGAAGCCCAAATTGAATATGCTAAAAATATGGGTCTATATTAGCAAATCGAAAAAACCTTTACGTGAATACCTAAACGTTGACACCTATAATGCGAACCACGAAAATCCTGATGCACTAAACAGCGCAAAATAAAATATTGAACTGTCATAGTCGGCCAACCGCACCACCCGCTACATACTACCTACCCAAACAAAATAAATAAACCACATACATACATACACTAACCAAACCCTACTTCTAACCTAAAGTAAAGCACCATAACCTTACTTTTAACCCTACACTAAACCCCACATACACAACTAACTATGCACTACCCTTAACCCCTCCCTAACCCTAAGGTCTGTAACTACCGCACACGTCCCCTACAGACATACACCCAAAAAAATAAATAATACACATACATACATTTAACAAAACCCTACTTCCAACACTACACTAAACCCCACATACACAACTATCTATGCACTATCCTTAACCCCTCCCTGCACACTTCCCATACAGACATACACCCAAAAAAATAAATAATACACATACATACAGTTAAATAAAACTCTACTTCAAACACTACACTAAATCTTACATACATTACCTATCTATTCACTTACCTTAACCCACATCCTAACCCTAAAGTCCTATCTATCACACACTTATCTTACGGAGCTATACCGCAGACGGTTCAATCATTACACTTCGACATTTAAATTTTCACTGTTTTGGACGTTTCCGTATTTCGCACAATACGTGTTGCTCTTTTTGTATTTGCAATTACGGTCTTTCGATCTGGAAATAGGAACCCAAAAATATTATGCCTTTTATAATTATACCAGAACAGCAAGACATGTTGACTTAATTCTAAATATGTTTAGCAGATTAAATTTAAACTATTTTTACATATTATCAGAACCTCTGCACTATGTTGTGAGTAGGTATTAGCAAAATATACATTTAATCAAAGAGTAATTTAAAAAATATATATCAAATCGATGAAACCAGGAACCAAAGAGCAACTGGCAGTCACTCGGTCAATAAAGGTCCATCCTTTGCACACAGTAAACACTCCAAAAGTATAAAAAAAAATTTATTATCACAATTGCCACAGATTAATATGCCAGATAAATCACCCCTCTAGTCTGATAAGTATAATAACCTTTTGCTGTCATATTAATGTTATTATTTGAACTGGGTATGCATAATTCACTCCGGTCTGCCACCCACTTACACTGAGGGCAATGTCCACAGGCATAAGTTACAAGTTTTTTCCTTGCCCCCACATTATTGTTATTAAATTGTCCAACTCCTTTCTCAAATACATTTTCCAAATTTGCTCCACTCCTATAACTAAATTTCAAGGGTACATGAAAGACTTAAGTTATTGTGCATAATTTTAAATATATTCCAATACTTTTGTACAATTTTCCTTATTTTATTAGTATCTTGATTTTACCTCATCACAAAATAGTGACCATCCTGTCCATCATTCTTAATTTGTTGAACTTCACCAACGTCTACAATGCTCCTACTAGCATCACATTCACTAGTGCCTTCTTGATGAAAATGATTTAAGAAGGGAACATACTTCGTACCCCACATATCAAATCGATCTTTTAACTGTACATTAAGGAATTGAAAATAGTACTTATCATTATAACACAAACCAAAAATAAGTACCCTGGATTATCATGCTTGTATTAAAGAAAAAAAAAAAACATGCCACATATGTGCCCCTCACCAAAAAAAAAACATGCTTGAGCACATGTATGGAATCTTCTGTATGACCAAAATCACCTGACCCCCCATCAGTTAAAGATCTT
Organism: Protopterus annectens; assembly: GCF_019279795.1. NCBI lineage: Eukaryota > Metazoa > Chordata > Ceratodontiformes > Protopteridae > Protopterus > Protopterus annectens. The sequence continues at coordinate 735,674,045 of NC_056749.1, forward strand.
GTATTAACCACTGTCCTACCAATTTAAATTTAGCTTGCTGAACTGAGCAAGCAAAGAAAATGTACATCATTCCATAATATTTTAAGTTTAGCAGGTAGCAGCAAAGAACTTTTATCTTCTTATCTCAGAGTATATTCCTGTTCATTGAAAATAACTTTTTTTCTGTTTTAAGACCGCTGTAGGACAATGAGCATAAATAGGTACATGCAATCCACCTACAGGAATCCTTTTACTTTCTAAAGATACAAGAAAAATATCTCATTGATGCAAATATACAAAAGATCAGACGTGACACCCACACAGGATTAAAAAAAAACTGAAACATTTCTCCAGAGCAAGCTATTGTCTACTAAATGAAGGTATGAAAAGTTTCAAAGCTCCTGCTAATACAGCCAACAGTGACCCCTATGCAGAAGAATGCACAAATGCCCTATACAGCCACTTAACAAATGTATCGACTAAGCTGTACCTAAGAGGACTAAAACCAGGTCCTCCCAAAAAATAAGCCACCCTTGTGGACTGTAAGCATAAAGTTATATAACAAAATAAAGAAACTGATCTCTAAGAACAAGATGGAACTTAGTAGAGGAAGAACACCCTCCACAGCTTGAACAACCATATTGGGTATCTTGTAAAGTCCTCTAAGACTAGTTACAAGAATAAATTAGTGTATCGGGTATCTTGTAAAGTCCTCTAAGACTAGTTACAAGAATAAATTAGTGTATTGGATATCTTGTAAAGGCCTCTAAGACTACTTACAAGAATAAATTAGCATCCCTACCTACAGACAACCACAAGGCATTCTTTAGCTACATCAAAACCTAAAAGGGAATGCCCAGCTGTGTGCCAAACTTATAGTGGATGGTACCAGTCACACTGAACCTGAGGAAATTGTTAAGCTGCTACCTGACAGATATGGCAATAATTTCAACCCCATGTCCCAACCAGTCTTACACCAAAGCATTCCGGACACTAGTCCTCTACCAAGTATCTCCAAGAACAGGTCATACAAGTGCTCTCCATGGTCAAAAACATGGCCTCTATGGGACCAGAAAACATCCCAGGTTGCTTACTAAACAATCTAAAAGTAGACCTAGCAGAACCACTTTGCACTCTCTTTAACCATAGCATGAGTGCTGGCTTTGTTCCAGCAAAATGGAGAAAAGCAACAGTAATCCCCTTGCACAAAGGAGGTTCTTCAAATGACCCAGGAAATTATCAACTCATAACTCTAACCAGCCTTATCTGCAAGACCATGGACCTTATCAATAAGGACACAGGCAATCTTCAAACTCTTGTCCCAACCCAGTTTGGTGTTATCAAGGTTAGATCTTGCTTATTAAACCTGGTGGACTTATTTGATAATGCCACTAAAGCCTGGATGAAGACAAAGCAGTACATATCACCTATCTTGATTTAGCCAAGGCTTTTGACACAACCCCCCACTCAGGGATCACTAAGAAACTCTCCCAGATGGGGGATTAACTCATGTGTCACTAGATGGATAGCCAACTGGCTCACAGACAAAACATAAACTGCCAAAGTTGTGAGTCCACCTCCACTAGTAGAAGAGTTACCAGTAGGGTACCACAAGAATCCGTTCTGGGCCCTCTACTGTTTGGCATCTATATCTCTGAGGTCCAGGCAATAATAGATGGCCTGTGGCTTACCAAGCTTGCAGATGAGTACAAACTGACTGCAATCACTGAGTCACCCAATGAAGTAAACATATTACAGAAGGGGCTGATGCAGACAAATGATTGGTGCCAAAGTTACAGACTAAAACTAAATGCAAAAAAAAAAAGCCTAATTTTCCCCTTTGGCAAAGTAGTAGCCCCTGCTAATTATGATATAGATAACACCCCTCTAAGCTTAAACCCAGTAGTGCAAGACTTGGGAACATAGGTTGATAGCAATTTAAATTTCGATCACCATGTGTCCACAATGGCAAAGAAAGCCTTCTACATTGCACATGGGTTGGGAGGGTGGCCTAATGGTTAAGTTGTTTGCCTTACAAACACAAGTTGCAGGGTTTGAGTCTCACAAGGGATAATTGGCTAGGCTTAAAATGGCTCGCAAGGGCAGTTAGCTTAGTACTAATCTATGAACCTATGAACATCTCATAAGTGCATTACATCCAAGACTAAGGAGGTCATAACTCCGCTGTACTCGACTCTTATCAGACCACTAAATTAATACAATGCTCCCTTCTGTATGCATCTTACCAGGCACCTGCAGCAACTGGAGAGACCACAGAGGTTCTAACCAAGAGAATCTAGGGCCTCCAAAACGTGACTTACATGAGTAGACTGAAAGCCCTGTCACTGTACTCTGTATCATACCGGCTGCTGAGCGGACACACACACACACACACGTGTACACACACACACACACACACACACACACACCGTTAACAGATTCCTAATGGGGATCCAGTTTCAGAATCAAAGGCTAAAGCTCCTCCATGTTTGTGTAAATGTCACAGATGATTTAGTGCTACCAGCTCATGGATGTTCAGTATGTGTAATTTTACTAATGACATCAGATTGTTTTACATCATCAGAGACAACATAATTAGTACAGTATCTTAAAGGAAATGGAAGAAAACAAGCTGATTGAGCAGTACTACAGCCAGTTTCTGATCAGCTGGAAATAACAATACCATTCATCTAATATTCAGGGGGTAGGGAAGTGTGCATTCAGTTAATACATCCATTTAAAAAGTCATGTTCTTCATTCTTTCCTCTGAGTCATCATTTGTTTTTAATATTTCATTCTGGTATATGCATTTTGCATTTTAATTGTTTCTGCTTCTTCACCATATTACCATAAATACCTCCCTTCCTGTAGGCATCCACCATAAGAAGAACTGAACTCAAATTCAAAAAATCCACACAGGAGAAATTCAAATATCCTTGGTACTCTCAACAATTACAAAGATGCTGAGTAGTGCCAATAACTGAGAAGGGAACTTATGAACAATTAAATAAATACAAAAAGTATCTCCTTACAGGAAACAAATATAAACATTTACAAATTTGGTATTATGCAGGAGATGCAAGGTAGGATAGGATTAGTCCTAGGCATGTAATGCAATGTATGACATCACAACATCATTGCTCTCAGTTTGCTTGAATTAAAGATATTAAGCTAAACAATGTCTGAGTGTTTAGAAATCCTTATCTTGAAAGATCCCAGCACAATTCCATAGCATTTACAATAAACTTTTAATTCTTCATTTCCTTTTCCAGTTTACAAAAAAATCTGTCATCTTCATATGTTCTTTTTGCTTCAGTGTCATTAATAGCAGCACTTTATATTAGCAGAGGTTTCTTTTTTAAACTACTAGATAAAATCAGACCTTTCATGTTATAGTACTAAATTATTATTCTCAATGAATATTAAATAATTGGATTTTACCGGATTAAAAAGAATGTTCCACACCTTCAACAGTCTGTCTTTTCACTATCCCACACATTCATGACAAGTAGATTTTACACGTTCATGTATATAAATTAAACTACTTTCTGCTATGAATAATATCTTCATATTGTGATGTTGATATTCTTGAAAGAACTTAGTACCGGATAAATTCCTATGAGTGTGTCAAAACTGATCTCAGCTGATTGTAGCACTTTTAAAATACACAGAAGACATAAATATATATATATATATATATATATATATATATATATATATATATATGGATCTAGGACTATTTACCGAATTAGCAATTTACCAAAACACAAACGCTCGCACACAGTTTCACGAAAGTGCTTTTTCACCGAAAATGCACTTTCGTGAAACAGTAATAAAAAATAAAAAACATAACAAACTTTAAAAAAAAAATAGTAAATCACATTTATGCAGGAGGGCAAGCCCCTATGCACCTGCCATGCTGCACCACCCCCTCTCCCCTACTTTTATATTCGTACTCTGCGATCGCACTACAGTGGGGAAAAGGGAATATTCCCTTACCCCCACTGTGTTGCGATCTCACGAACAGCCCTTTTGCAATGTCTTTTACCATTTTCGGAGAAAAAGCACTTTCACGAAACTGTGCGCGAGCGTTTGTGTTTCAGTAAATTGCGAATTCTGTAAACAGTCTTAGACCCATATATATATATATATATATATATATATATATATATAGATATATATATATAGATATATATATCGGTCTACTTTTCTTGATCAAAAGAGCATTATTTCAAACAAGAAAAGTACGACCTCACTTTCGCGACAGTGCCGTTCAATGGAATAAAAATATTAACACAGATAAGGCAGGCAGAATAATACACATATACCATGATTAAAACAAAATGAATACAATATCATGTAGCACTGAAATGCATTTTTATAAGTGCAGGAGTTTATAATTCACTCAAAGCAAATGTCATAAAATGAAATTTAAAGTAGTGGCTAGAAGGAAGAGAAGGGATCGTGAGAAAAAGTATTTGTTGTGGGGAGCAGCACAGACTCTAGAATGGTGTTCTATGGGGGAAACTGTATAGACCGAGCAGCACAGACTCTAGAATGGTGTTCTATGGGGGAAACTGTATAGACCGAGCAGCACAGACTCTAGAATGGTGTTCTATGGGGGAAACTGTATAGACCGAGCAGCACAGACTCTAGAATGGTGTTCTATGGGGGAAACTGTATAGACCGAGCAGCACAGACTCTAGAATGGTGTTCTATGGGGGAAACTGTATAGACCGAGCAGCACAGACTCTAGAATGGTGTTCTATGGGGGAAATTGTATAGACCAATTCTGTGGGCATCTGTTGTGGTGTGCAGGATCCTCAAGATAGGAGAACACAGATCACAGACTGCACGCCATGGCAGGGTTAGCCACTTGATGGTGTAAAATATGACTCTAGGTGATTCAGACGTGTAGACTAATGTCACCAAATGGACATAGGTATTTGCCAGTGATAAGCAGGTTGAGAACCTGGCCTACTATGACCTATACCAGGGATCCATGCTAACGGATGAGGGGTGTATGTACCCCTATTATCTAGTGTGCACCTACCACGAAGCTCAGCTGACTGGGCTAATAAGCTACTGCCCATCTGGTTTCCAGTTACAAAGCTTGGGTTAGCTGGTATAGCTCTGTTTTTTTTGTCCAGCTTTCAATCAACAATCAACTTGCCAAACATGAATGAAGAAATGCTACACTCAGTTTATGTTCATGACAGTGTGGAGCTTCGAAGGGGATAACATGATGGTAGGGAGGAGGAGGCTTAACATTCTATGTATCCAGTAGGCAAGATGGAAGGGCAGTGTAGTAAACTGACTTGGCTTGGCTTCCAGAATCTACTACTCAGAAGGAGGACAGAAGAGAAATAGTGTGGGGATTGTGGTGAGAGAGAGAGGCTTCAGATGACAGTGAGGGATGTCATCAGAATTAGTGACAGACTCATGGCACTCAGACTGACCAAATGATAGGGCAGTATTCATAATCTCAGCCTATGATAGGGCAGTATTCATAATCTCAGCCTATGATAGGGCAGTATTCATAATCTCAGCCTATGATAGGGCAGTATTCATAATCTCAGTCTATGATAGGGCAGTATTCATAATCTCAGCCTATGATAGGGCAGTATTCATAATCTCAGCCTATGCTCCACAGTAGGGTTGTGACAATGAGGAAAAGACTGCATTCAGACTGCAGATGCTGGACCTACTAGACTAAGCAGGACAACATAAATTGGTGTTGATAATGGGTGACCTGAATGCACATATTGTGACAGACAGAGTGGGATAAGGATTACCTAGGTCTGCATGGTTGAGGCAACAGGAATAAAGAAAGAAAGGCTAGATAGAATTCCCTGAGTATGCAATGGGATTAAGGTCTAGTGAATGGTTCACTCTGAATTTCAGGTGTGTAAACTAGAAATGTCATAGGTGCTTAATTGTTTTGATGTCAAGTTTATGCCCTATCTGATGTGGTTTGGGTTCACTGGAGCAATGCTCTATCTTTCTAAAAATCCAGACTTTTTTTTTTAAAAGCAGATGAAAAAAAAAGTCTGTCGTGGCATATAGTGTTAAATACTTTAATTTTTTATACTGTAGAATTTTTGAGACTATGCATTCAGTAAGTGAGGTACTAGATTTTTTTAGGGAAAAAACCCAATAAAATAAATTGAACTTAATTCAAAATAGCAGCCAACATGTACATGTAAGTCGGTAGTTAATTCATAGAAACGTGGGCTGTTTAGAATGATAATTAGTCAAAAAGACTGTATGTAGAATTTGAAAGATGCTAGAGATAGGTTCATACAAACAAAGCTGCTATAAAGGTAATCTTTTAAGGGCAGAAATGCACGTTGTAATAATCAACAGAATTATTTTAGCAAATCCATTTCTAGCACACTGAAATCGTAAGGGAAACAACACACAGATAGCGCCAAACTGCCTTCATGCGCATTTTTCAGTTACATTTGCTGCCTGTGAATGTATATCTAGGAAGTTTCCTATTTCAGTGGAGTCATGGGAACAAAACTCCATAAATATCAAAGTAATAAAGTTAACAGACATCAAGAACACCTCTGTGGCATTGCAATATAGAATTCAATAGGAGTCAGAGCAGTGAAAACGGAAACAATAATATACCGTGTTTACTTATTTGTTATGGTCTTGTTTGGAAGAACATAGACGTGGAATGAAGTCACGGGAGTTATATGGCAACAGTTGAGGAAAACTGCTCTAAAACACAGCCAACATCAAAAATAATAATAAAAATTAAGCAAACTGCAGAAAAATTGCATGCAATTTCGGTTGAGTTTTTCAGAGTTAATGACTGAACTGTGACATATAAATTTACATGAACAGCGTAATTCAAATCTGCATGATTACAAAAGCAGTGCAAGTACTCAACTGACATTCAACAGGTACTTGTGGATTAAAAAGGATTTATTTGGCATTTGGAAAATTCTAACTCCTGGAGTGGTGGGGATAGTAGATGTGAGGTTGTGTTTTTCTTACATTCAGAACAAGAATTTAAATGCTCTAATTTGTTCTATGAAAACTCCTTTAGTAAGTAAAGATAAAACCCTAGGCAAGGCACAATGAAGACTTACCCCTATCCACTACACTATTTAGTTTACTCATTACAGCCTACCATTTTAATTCCTATCAAAACCTACATGTTACTTGTATTTACTCTCCACTAACGCATTCATCACCCCACCCTACACCTCTTTTACTAACACTGTCATGTCACCACACCTCTACAACAGCTTCAACACAGAACTCTTTTCATTTAAATATACACACAAACAGGTAACCCTATACTTACTGCGTAAATATGCTAGACTATTTCCCAAACTTTCACAATTATTTCTGTTCAATTTAACTCCGCTTAAACTAAATGGTGACATACATCTGAATCCAGGCCTTCAACCCCAACAACAGGCACCCTTCTCAGCTGGCAATCCATTCTTTTTTCCTAACATTACTAATCTCCCACGTGGTAACTCTAACTTTCTAATCTTAAACATGAATCTGAGAAGCATCTTAAATAAAATTCATGAATTTCATGCAACCCTCTCCCTATACTCCGCAGGAATAGCAATCTTAACAGAAACTTAGCTAAAACTGCACATAAATGATACTGAAATCATAACCCATGGCTATAATATCAACAGACTTGACTCATAAGCATGGCAGCCACATAGCCATAATATACAAAGATAGACTCAAATTGTAACTACTAGACTAGAACCCCCAGACCATACTTTAATTTGTTACCCCCAGACCTCATAAATTCTGAAATGTTAATCTCCCACCTTCAACTAAACTCTAAGCAGCACATTATAATTATAGCTATATACATCCCCCCAGGTAACAACTCATCCATAACTGTAAACCTCCTTTATTGGTGTGCCTCAATGTTTACTCAGGAAACCATAATAATGCTGGATTTCAACATGGGTTGGTCCACCTGCTCTTCAGACAATCCCCCCCAACTTCATTAACCTCCATGATTTCAGTCAAATAATTCAATCCCCTACCAGAATCGACAAACACAGTAAAAAAAAAAAAAAAATAAATAAATCTTAGACTGGACTCTTACAATAGGCCATCCCTCTGTCACCAATCCGGCTGCCTCCCAGACAGCCTAAGTGATCATCTCCCAAAATAACTAATCAGACACTGCATGTACATTCCAAAAAACATTGTATACAAACATGTCTGTAACAAAATAAATTTCTCCCCGAAGTCTTTAAATCCCTCCTACAACAATGTGACCGGACACCTTTAAAACATCTCCACTAAGATTCTGCTGTTCAACATTTCAATGATAAATTCCTCAATATCCTAAACCACCCAACTCCCCTTAGAAAGATCCGTGCTTAATCTAAACAGATACTATGGCTTACTAATGACACCAAACAGCTCCTCAAACAGACAGGAAAAGCCTCGTCCCAGTATCCTCAGTCCAAAAACCAAGCTTCCCTTCTCGCCTATTGTCATATAAGAAACCTAGCCAAAACGCAAATCAAGAATGACAAAAACCTATACTATACCACAATACAACAAAAGCACCAAAACAATCCCCAGAAATTTTGAGGATCCATTAAACTACTCCTAAAACCTGGACAGTCTGCAATCCCAGCTCCAACCACCACAAATACCACAGATAGCATTGCCTCACAATTTAACTCAGACTTGATCAGTTCTATACTATCCTTAGTAAAAAAAAAAAAAGGCAGCAAGACCCCACTATCCATTCCTACAGTATCAGAAGCACACCTTTACAAACTATATAGTCCATAGCCCTTGCTGCTGACCTACCCCCTAATGAATTTCTCAGATTAGCAGCAGATGCCATCTCCTATTCTCTATCTCTCCTAATCAACCAGTCTATTTCTGAACAATACATCCTCATGCTCTGGAAAAGACTCTTACAGCATCCCTCTGCACAAAGCAAAGGACATCTACTTATTTCTCAAACTACAGGTCAACTGTATTCCCTCCCATAGCCAAGATTCTGAAAAAAATGTATACACACAACTCCTCGACTATCTACTAACAACCTTCTATCCTACTCCCAACATGGTTTTAGATCCAAACACAACACTGCTACTAATATTACAATTTTTACTAATACAATCAACCAGCTCAGAAACAACTGCCAACTCGTCTCATCCATTTTTCTTGATTTGTTGAAGGCTTTTGGTACAGTATCCCACCAAAAACTACTCAATGAACTAGCTTCCTTAAACCTTACCAAACCAGCCCTCTCCTGTTTCACAGCTATATATGTGACCACCAACAAGCACTTAATTGGCAAAATGAACTCTTTACCCTATTATCTGTCTCAGTAGGTGTGCCTCAAGGCTCAGTTCTTGGTCCATTGCTCTTTACCATCTTCACCAATAAATTCTGCTCAGCCACCCACCTAGCAACCATAGTTCAACATGCAGATGACACCTCCCTCATATGTTCAGCTCCCGCCCTACAAGAACTCCTACAAATAACTCAAAATCTTTCCTAGACATTAAAAACTACCTTTCTGATTCCCACCTTCTACTCAGTCCAAATAAAACAAAGCTTTGGCTCTCCTCTAGTAGCAAAACCCCTGATCACCATCCCCCTTTCATCACTCACTCTTCCAATAAAACTAAAATTGAACCTGTCAATCACACTTCTTGGGGTCAGAACTGACAACTGCCTAAAATCTGACAAACACTTAGCTCTAACTATCAAAATGTCCACATTAAGCTGAGCTTACTTTACAGAGTCAAGCCATACCTAACCAGCAGCACCAGACATTCCATAGCCAGGACACATCTACTCTCTACCCTTCTGTATGCCTCACCAATATTCACAAATTGAAGAAAACAGATTTTAATAAACTGGAGTCCTGTTATAATAAAATAACTAGGTTTGCTATAAACCACCCTTATAGATCACACCACTGGTAGGCACTACACCAACTAAAATGAATTGAACTACCTAATCTTCTATCCTTCAACCAACTAATTTTCATTCATTCCATCAGTAACCATCCCAATAATTGCCCTACACTCAAGAACGTAGTTCAGCCCTACTTCAACTGTAGATCCCTAAGATCCTCTGTCAAACTCCTACTAAAAGTAATTAAGTCCAATAATAGTTATGGGGATTCATGCCAGGAAAGAGCACTACAGATACGATGTTTGCCCTGGGAGTGTTGACGGAGAAGTGGAGAGAAGGTCAGGAGGAGTTGCATTGTGTCTTTGTGGACCTAGAGAAAGCATATGACAGGGTGCCTAGAGAGGAGTTGTGGTATTGTATGAGGAAGTCTAGAGTGGCAGAGAAGTATGTAAGAGTGGTACAGGATATGTAAGAGGGCAGTGCGACAGTGGTGAGATCTGTGGTAAGAGTGAAGGATGCGCTCAAGGTGGAGGTGGGATTACATCAAGGATCAGTTCTGAGCCTTTTCTTATTTGCAATGGTGGTGGACAGGTTGACAGACGAGATCAGGCAGGAGGCCCCGTGGACTATGATGTTTGCAGATGATATTATGATCTTTTGTGAGAGTAGAGACCAGGTTGAGGAGACCCTGGAGAGGTGGAGATATGCTGTAGAGAGGAATGAAGGTCAGCAGGACTAAGACAAAATATATGCATGTGTGAATGAGAGGGAGGATAGAAGAATGGTGAGGATGCAGAGAGTAGAGCTGGGGAAGGTGGATGAGTTTAAATACTTGGGCTCAACAGTTCAGAGTAATGGTGAGTGTGGAAGAGAGGTGAAGAGGAGAGTACAGGCAGGGTGCAGTGGGTGGAAGAGTATCAGGAGTGATTTATGACACAGGTAACAGTCAGAGTGAAAGGAAATGTCTACAAGAAGGTAGTGAGATCAGCTATGTTATATGGGTTGGAGACAGTAGCACTGACAAAAAAGCAGGAGTCAGAGCTGGACGTGGCAGAGTTAAAGATGTCAAGATTTGCACTGGGTGTAATGAGGATGGGCAGGATTAGGAATGAGTATATAAGAGGGTCAGCCCAGGCTGGATGGTTTGGATAAAAAGCCAGAGAAGCGAGATCGCGTTGGTTTGGACGAACATGTGCTGAGGAGAGATGCTGGGTATATTGGGAAAAGGATGAAGCTGCCAGGTAAGAGAAAAAGAGGAAGGCCTAAGATAAGGTTTATGGATGTGCTGAGAGAGGACATGCAGGTGGTTGGTGTGACAGAGCAAGATGCAGAGGACAGGAAGAAATGGAAACAGATGATCCGCTGTGGCGACCCCTAACGGGAGCAGCCGAAAGAAGAAGAAGAAGATTAGTTATGGGGATTCTCTACTTCCATCCAAACATCAAAGTCCTGGAATTCCATGCCTCAGAACATACTAAATACTATAAACATCCAAATGCAAACGACTCCTTAGGGAATATCTAACCAACAACTGGCTTTGCTCCTGCATCAGTCCAGCCTGATCATACTGTACTCTTTTCATAGCTCTCTCGTCTACTAACATTCTTTGCCTTCTTTCACTGTACTATAAATCTATCTACCTATATCATATTTCGTCCTTCTACCAATCTCTCTTATATGTGCTTAAATAATTGCTACGATATATATATATATATATAGTGTAGTAGTAATACTCAGCTGTATTTTGTCCGTCTTCGATACTATCTCTGGATATTTTCTTACATGTCATATTAATTATTTGCTATATTGTCATTTTTGTTTATGTGTAATTATTTCTATAACAGACTTTTATGTTTTTACTTAAGGTTACTTCTCTCCAATCTCTGTTATGTTTTTTTGTAGTGGAGCTTTTCTCCCTGAGCCTCCATTGAAAATGGGGCCATGGCCCAATCAGACTTTCCCGGTAAACAAATGTAAAATCATCTTCTTCTTTCGGCTTTTCCCGGTTAGGGGTCGCCACAGCGGATCACCTGTCCGCTCATGATTGGCAGTGGAGTTTTACAGTGTTGAGTTGCCAGCCCGGCACCCAACCTTCCACAGAAGGCACACACATGCACACACTCACACCTAGGGCCAATTTAGAGTGTCCAATACACCTGCAGCATATATTTGGGATGTGGGAGGAAACCCACGCGACCACAGGGAGGACATGCAGACTCCGCACAGAAGGCACCCCAGCCGAGGATCGAACCAGAGAGCCTCTTGCTGTGAGGTGGAAACGCTAACCATTGCACCACAGTGGCCGCACATGGTAAACAAATGTAAAATAAGATAAATACATAATAGTTTACCTTGTGTATGAAAGTGGCAAGTGTTTTTCATTCATTTAGAAGTGGCATATGTCAGTGTAAATGTCACACTGACTGAAATTGTTACAATGTCACTTATTTAACTAGTTGAATTTTATGGCAATGTTCTTATGTTGAAAAAATTATTTAAAATTGTAAATGCTTATATTTAGATACTGTGAAGACATCAGAAATATTATGGAAGCTAATGCTCTATGCAGACACACTTTAGGCATAGATTATATTCATATCTCATGATTTAGATACAAAAATAAAGTGCCTTCGCTGACAGGTAATGTAACTTATATAGTTGAAGAAGAACAGTATTTGGCAGATGCTCCTACCTTATATTAGCCGTTGGATTGTTAAACTTTTGTTGTAAAGGAGGACATTACAGCACTAGCGTTTTGAGTGGTAAGTGAAGTTTTTGCATATTTAACTGATTTAAAGTGAAATATATTTAGCTACAAAATGATGATACATGATGAAGAAGTGCTGTTTCATGAAAACTTGACGTGCATGTCAATTTTATTCCATTAAACATATCTTACTTGGTTTAAATTAGATTATTTATTGTTACTATGGCACAGTGCACATACCTTACTATACATGTGAGTGATGATCATTGCTTTCCTCCCACATAACAAAGGTATGGTGTATATTTGTTAGGAGATACTACACTGCCCTTAGGGATGTATGTGTACGAAAATGTGGAATGTGGATATGTGTCCCTTGATTGAATGGGACCTCACATGGTATGGTGTTGGTTCCTGTCTTGTACCTTTGGCTTGTGTGGATAAGTACTGGGCCCAGTGACCTCTGCTGGGTGAAAGATTCATAGATTGTTGCTAGGCTAACAACCCAGGGGCCTTTCTAAGACTACCCAAGTTTTCCTGAAAGAATAATGACATCCTGTATCCATATAGGAAATTGAGGGTCAGAAATTTTTAAGCTACCTCTGTCCATTAGTGACACGGGGGCCAGGCCCATTTTGTATTTTCCATCATCTAGGTTGTGATTAAATTGGTTAACAGTCAAACTCAACGTCACATGGATGGGATACCTATTCCGTAGGAGGGGCAGTATCTGGGATGCATATTTGTCTCTCCAGCATGTTGTGTTTAAGTCACAGACAAAACAGGTCCCTAGACCTTCTAAGCCAGGCATAGATCACCCCTCAGCAATCTATAGGAGACTAAGTAGAGGGAAGGTGCTTTAAGGCACCCTGCATAAGGCATGCTTGTTATTGAAAGGAAGCTTTGAGGTCACTCTAGTTGCTTTATATCCCTGTTTAAGTACATACTGAATGGAGCATTGTACTCTATGGTTAGTCTAATAAGGGCAGACTACAGTGGGATAATGACATCTTTGGAGATGCCATGCCCTTACTTATAAGTTGAGCAAATGATTTTCTCGCTACTGTAACCAACTGGTGGTTGAAGGTAAGGTTACTGTCTACATGCATACCCAGATCCCTAACCACTGGGTTGACTCTTAGGGGTGGATTATCAACATGTTAAATAGTTGGGATTGTTGACTTCCCAAAAGGTACAATTGTGCATTTCTTAACATTGAGTTTAAAACCATTGCTTTGGCACCATTTGTTAGACAGAGATAGGCCTTCTTGAAGAATGCTAGTGTCTGCAGGAGAGTTGATGATAACCCCCACCTTACAATCATTAGTCAGCCATAAACCTTTAGCGTTTGCTTCCACTTCAGAGAAATAGATGTCAAAAAGGATTTGGCCCATTACCGGGTCCTGGGGGACTTCTCTAGTGACTGACCTCTTGGTGTAGGTGGCCTCACCTATTTTGACCTTCTGGGTCCTATCAGTGAACTAGTTGCCTGTCCAGTGGGTGATAAAAGGGCTTAAACCTAAATTAGTGTGCTTGTCTATAATGCCTGACTGGGGTATTGAAACAAAAGCCTTGGCCAGCTTGAAGTGAGATGTGCGCACAGTCTTGCCTACATCCATTGTTTTGATGACCCTCTCAAAGAAGTCCACCAAATTTAATAGGCATGACCTTCCTTTAACAAAGCCAAACTGTGCTGGGTCCAGTGTTTTCAGGTTACCTATGCTGTTGTTTATCATGTTCATGATGATTCTTTCCTTGGCCTTACATATGAGAATGGTCAGACTTATAAGCCTGTAGTTACCTGGATTGGTGGTTGGAACTCCATTGTGCAGGGAAATGATGTAGCCATCTTCCATTCTTTGGGCACAAAGCCTGGCTGTAGGCTCCAGTTGAAAAGGGATTCATGTGGACCAGAGAGGTCATATTTCATGCCATTTAGTAAGCATCCTGGGATGTTATAGGGGTCCACTGTCGCAGTGCTTTTGTCCTTGGAAAGTACATCAAAGATCTCTTCCCTAGCGATGGTTGGGGGTTGTGGTATGCGGTATTTTCTTTGGGCCATCGGGGGAGGGGGAAGAGTGGAGAGAGAAATCTGACCTGAATCCTAAAGGTTGGCAATGGTCTCCAGTTCAGTGTGGGTGATGGCATTTACAAGTTCTGCACAGTGTTGTGTATTTCCCTTGAGGTTATGGACATAACTATAGAACACTTTGTGGTTATCCTTTACACAATAGCAATTTTTTCTTCAAATGTAACCTTTGAAGTATTAATTAACACTCTTAGATGCCTGATTACATTGGTCAGGGGGCTTTTATTTGGGGCTTTGTTCCTCCAGCAATTGGCCAAGAATTTTTTTTTTGTTGTATAACCAATTGATATTGTGATTCTACCAGCGTAGCTTGCATTTTGAGTTTGTCTTATTCTTAATGTGAGAGAGAGCATCTTGTTCTATACAGCTATCACAATGATTTGTACAGGGACTATCTAAATAGCTCAGCATATGCTATGATATTTAGTGGGTTTGGGGATGCTTGGAATTTAGCCAAGGTATCTCTTAGTAGAGAGAGGTTAGTCTTAAAAATAGCTCTTAAAGGATTTTGATTTCACTGTGTCCCCAGATTTAATTTTTATTTCAGTCAGTACTGCCTTATGGTTAGATTTGATGAGCAGGGACATTACATTGGGTGAGGAACATTACTCCTCCTTGTTTGTGAGTACAAGGTCTTTTTCTTCTTCTTCTTTCAGCTTTTCCTGGTTAAGGGTAGCCACAGGGGATCGCCTGTCTGCTTACGACTGGCAGTGGAGATTTACAGTGTTGAGTTGCCAGCCCAGCGCCAAACCTTCCACAGAAGGCATACTCATGCTTAGGGCTTATTTGGAGTGTCCACTCCACCTACAGCACGTCTGTGGGATGTGGGAGGAAACTGGAGCACCCAGAGGACACTCACTTGACCACAGGGAGGACATGCAGACTCCACACAGAAGGCACCCAACTGAGGATCGAACCGGAGAACCTGTTGCTGTGAGGCAGCAACACTAACCACTGCACCATCATGGTTTGAGAGTACAGGGTCAGTGATGTTTATACAAGATGGTCAAACTGTTCCAGGATGTTGGTATTGATGAAGTTTAGGAATTGCTGGGCTTATGCATTAGACATGGTGTACGATTACCAGTCTATAGGGGGGTAGTTGACGTCCCCATGAAGATAATATATGGTTGAATGGCAAAGGACTCTAGTACATTGAGATAGGTAGTATGGGTTGCATGAAACATGGAGGGGGATCTATATGTTGCAAGCATATTTTACGAGACCCTGTTTAAGGTGAGGTGCACATGTATGAGTTCCAGTAAGTCATATCCTTTAACTAGTCTGGATGTAAGGTTGTTTTTAATATAGACTGTGAATCCTCCACCTTTAGTTCCCTCCTGTGCAGTAGCTGGTCGAAAGGTGTGAAAGGCATTATAACCTTGCACTGCTGATTAAATCATGTCTCACCTACTACACAGATGTCTACACTCTCCAGGGAGAGGACGGTTCGCAGGGAGTGGAGTTTCTTGTTAAAACTTTTAGCATTGAGCGGTACCACCTTCAGATATTCCTTCTTAGGTTCACTTAAATCTGGGAGGCTTATCAGTTTGGCATTGCCTAAAAAAACTATAGGGGTGGAAATGGTTTTTGCCAATATCCAAAAGCCTAGAAGCTGGCAAAGCAGCATGGTCTGTCAACCATGTCCACCCAGGTGATCAAATATTGTACCCCCCTTGTATTGACACCAAAAGCTAAGCCAGTTGTTAAAAGCAATCATTTTCTTTTGGTAATGTGGCATCATCCTTGGAGAAGGTAGTATGCTACTCAGTGCTAGGCTCATACCTGCCTAAGACACATAATCAGTGAGCTTCATCACGTCTCACTCCATGTAGGCAAAGGAGGTACGTCTCAGGTCATTAACACCCACATGGACTATGACAGAGTCATACGGATACCTGTAGATCAATGACCTGAGTGCCTGTGTGACTCAACAGATCCTAGCCCCAGCAAGGCAGCTAACTGTGACTCTCTCCTTACTCAGTCGGGTGAGGGGGGCATTGATGTGCCTCATTACAGAATTACCAATGACCAGGAAATTTAGTTGTTTGCTGCCTTACCTTAAAGGCTTAACAGTAGAGGAATTGGATACAGTTACTATGTGCAGCTGTGGGTGCTGTTTCAATGGAGTGTTTACATGATAACCGAGGACCCTTTTTTCAATTGTGCAGGGGGTCTTAGTGTTTTAGGAAGTGTAGATCAGTATGTGTACAATTTTAAGAAGCTTTCTAGGGGCTTGCACAAGTGTATAAATACTGAGCACATGCAAGTCTGACTGCCATTTTGTAGTAAGCTGTTGAGATGCAAGCATGTATGTATGTATAGTCTATCTGTTAATCAGTTCATTTATAATTTGTAATGCTCCTATCCATCCTAATGTGTTTCTATGTAATAAAGCATATAAATGAACTACTTCACCTGTTCATCATCTCTACTAGAGAGGGACGAGCAACATGGTGTCAGAAGCGGCATGTCTAAAAATGACATGGGGCCAGATTTGAATCCAGATTTTTAAGTTCGAGATCAAGAGGCACTCACTTAACACTGGAGGAATATACAGGAGTAAATCATCCCTACTGCATGTATAACTCGCAAAACAGGTCATAAAGGAATTTCAAGAATTAAAACTTGCTCAAAGTATTTCTTCTTCACAAAATATGAAAAGAGGCATGCAGAATGCTCTAAACAAAATTCTAAGTAACAGAAATATTCGAAACTACAATATATTAACAGAAATACACAAAATAACTACGGAAAATGTTTGAAATAAAGTCCAAATCGCATAAAATGAATAAAATAAGGGAGACGGACACATTTTTTCACTAAGCACTACTTGTTTACATTAATCAAAAGTTATTTGAGTTGTCTGAGGTATATGAAGTGTTTGCATGTTTATGCAGTATTACAGTACAGCTATTATGAAAAATACAGCCATTACAAAGCATATTTCACAAAGTAAAGTATTTTGTGGAGTTTATTGTGCATTTGAATGTTATTACAAGTGCTTGCTGTGTGCATGCTCATACATAACTACAAGGGCCATATTTTCAGCGTTTGGGCACAATTTGTTGGCATGGCAGATGGATTTCAAAATCAACTCTACTTGTGTTTGACAATAATATTGCAGAGAACTGGAGTGTGTTTGAGCAAGACTGATATTTTCACACAGGCTGCATTTTCTGATAAAGAAGACCATATAAAGGCATTTATTCTGCTTAATTTAGCTGGTTCAGAAGCCATAGAAAGGGCGAGTTCATTTGTATATGCACCTGCTGTCTTTGCAGGAGGGGGAAAACCATTATATAGTTGTACTGGCTGAGTCAAGGGAGGACCCAGAGTGCTTAAAATGTAAATTTAGAGAAATGTGTAACCCCCAAATGAATGTTACAATGGAATGGCACTTATTTTATACAAGGGATCAAAAGCCTGGCGAAACCTTTGCAGCATATATAACTGATTTGAGAAACAAAGTTAAAATGTGCAGATCTGGTGATTTAAGGGATGAATTGATAAAAGACAGACGCGTGTGATATTAAAGATGATGCTGTGAGAAAAATTTTGCTTCATCACAGTGATTAAACTTTGAATAAGACCATTGAGGTTTGTCACATATATGAGATTACAGAAAAGCACACAAATATGCTTACAAATGAGAGTGGCTTTGGAAGATACTGCAGTAAATCCAATGTTGATAATATGCAGCACATAGTTAAAAGAATCAGGCCTAAGCACATGGCTGCAACTGGAAACCCTGCAACACTCTCTGGGAAACCCTGTACTTTTCTAGCAAGTCCTAAGGCATGCTCTGGAAATCGCACAGTCTCAGTAAAGCATAAGAGTGAGTCAGCAAAGTCAAAGCATGTGCCCGCACCCAGTTTTATAGCCAACTGTTGTAAGTAATGAGCCTAAAAGGGAAAATATTTAGCTTTTGGTCAGCAATATCACAAATGTAATAAATGGAATAATTTCAAAAAGTTTTATAAATCAAAAGGCACACTTTCTTTTACTAAAAGGGGCCATTCAAAGAAACAATTTGATCCATTAGAAAGCCGTGATGTAGGGCCACATACTTTTTATGTTGATGGTGTGTCAGTGCTTCATGAAACAGTCAATGCAGTAGATTTATGGACAAGGAATGAAGTATTTTGTGCTGTTGGGATACATAGAAATAAACAGAGCTCAAAGTTGACCGATTCAAAGGATGATGTTAGGTCTGGAGAAACATTTGCTAGAGTATGTGCTGGTGAGAGGCTTAATTTGGTAAAGTGTGTGAAGCTTGTTGCTTATGGTGGTGAAGAGATTCTAACCAAGGGCTCAGTAGTTCTTTTATGTTGCTATGCTGGGAGAAGCTATGACTTATTTTATGTTGTCAAAAGGCATGTCCAGTCATTATTAGGGCTTAGAGACAGTTTGAAAATGGGACTGCTTTCATTTAATAAGGAAGTCCATCATGTTAGCTTAAAAGACCACAGTTCTAATTTCACCCAGTATATTTTCTCTACCTATGCTGATCTTTTCAGAGACAAACTAGGCAATCTTCCAGCTGTGTACCTCCATGAAGTTAGACCCAGATATCAGCCCAGTTGTCAGTCCAGCCCATAAAGTTCCAGTAGCTATGCAGAACAGAATCAATTCTGAGCTAGTTAAAATGGTACAACAAGGTGTAATTTGTCCTGTTGCAGAACCAACTGAATGGGTATATTTCATGGTAGTAGCTCATAAGAAAAGCTCAGATGATATCAGGATATGCATTGATCCACGAGATTTGAACAAAGTGCTGAAAAGACCTCATCATCCAATGCATGCATACAGTCAAAGAAGTTGCAGCTTAGATGCCAAATGCCAATGTTTTATGTCTGAGATGCAGAGAGTTCATTTTGGCAAACTTTGCTTGACAAGAAATCCTTGATGCTAACTATGTTCAGTACTCCATTTGGTAGGTACAGATTTTTGAGAATGCCATTTGGGACAAATTCTGCCAGTAAAGTCTTTCAACATGCAATGGAGCAAATATTTTCTGGGTATCCTTGTGCTATCATAGTTGATGATATTTTGGTAGGAGGCAATGGTGAAGGTGAGTATGACAGAAACCTTGAGAAAGTTCTGGAAAGAGCTCATCAAGTGAAGAAAGTAAAGTGAATCTTAAGTAGAATCCTAAGAACTGCAAGTTCAGGTTACAAGACGTCACTTATGTTGGTCATTTATTTACCAGTTCAGGCCTACGACCAGACCCTTCCAAGCAAACAGCTATTCTTGAGATGCCAACTCCAGACAATGTTCAAGCCCTTCAGCATTTTCTTGGCATGGTTAACTACCTAGGCAAGTTCATTCCAGATTTAAGCCAACTAGCAGCACCCTTAGAGAGCTGAAATGTAAAGATGTATCCTGGTCATGGTAGGAACAACACCAAAGAGCATTTGATGTCCTGAAACAGAGAATTGCCACTCCACCATCTCTCGGATACTATGATGTTCACAAACCAGTAAATCTTTCCTGTGATGCTTTAAAATTTGGTCTTGGTGCAGTTATTCTTCAAGGTGGTCAAACTGTAGCCTATGTGTCCAAATCTCTAACCCAAACTGAAATGCAGTATGCTCAGATAGAGAAAGAATGTTTGTTAATTGTATTTGCATGTTCAAAGTTCCATGATTATACTTATGGTAGACCTATCCAGATCGAAACAAATCACCAACCTCTAATCACTATAAGCCTATGCATTCAGCTCCAGCCAGATTGCACCTTATGATGTTGAGACAGCAGAAGTATAATTTCAATCTTGTATACACAAAAGGAAAACTTCTTTATCTTGTCGATACATTATCCAGATCACCCAGAAATACCACTGAAGAGCATTAGAATGAGAAACTTGATTTTGAAATCTTCCACACATCTAGATAAGCTTAGAAATCATACAGCTTCAGATCCTGTTTTATAGAAGCTCAACCCACTTTATCAATCAAGAATGGCCATCAAAGCAATGTAGTTTACCTCAAGAAGTACAACCTCATTTTCCTTACAGAGATGAGATTTTGTCTGACAATGGTATCATCATGTAAGGTCCAAAAGTTATTGTTCCAAAGTCCTTGCAACAAGGGTATATAACTATCTTGCACCATGGCCACCCAGGAACTGATTCTACTAAAAGGAGACTATTATTTTGGCCTTCTATGTCACAAGATTTTGATAGAGTACTTTCATCTTGTTTTGTATGTAATAATACAAAGCCACATCAACAGAAGGAACCACTTCAGATAAACCATATTCCTGAATTACCTTGGATGACAGTAGCCACTGACATTTTCGAACTGAATGGTCAACATTACTTGGTGTTAACAGACTCTTACTCCAACTGGTTCGAGATTGACCTACTTCCCAATCTAGCATCCAGTACTGTCATTACTAAGATGAAACATCATTTTGCAGTACATGGTAGTCCGCACAAAGTTATTTCTGACAATGGTATGCAGTTTACTAGCCAACAATTCAAAAGATTTGCTGAAGAGTGGGACTTTATTCATGTTACAAGTAGTCCTGAGTACCCGGAGTCAAATGGTTTGGCAGAACGTGCAGTTCAAACAGTTACTAGAGAAGTCGAAATGAGACACTAGTGATGTTTTCCTGAATCTCTTGAATCTCAGAAATATTACTCATGATAAACATCTTAGTTCACCTGCCCAGAGACTTCTGTCAAGACAAACCAGAACTACATTACCAGTCAGCAGTAGTTTACTGGTTCCAAGTGCTAAGAATAACAGATCAGTGAAAGCCCATCTGTTAAACAAACACCTAGCCCAGGAGTCTTATTATGACAAGTCCAACAAACCACTCAATCCATTACCTGAAGGAGAGACAGTGAAAATGCAAACATGCAAGGGTCATGATGGGTTTGGTGTCAAGAAAAGTATTTGCCAAGAGCCGAGATTGTACATTGTGGAATCACATGGAGTAGAGGTTAGGTGGAATCGGAAACATTTGATGCTGGTGTCTGAGCCTGTACCACAGCATCTAGCCTGTGAGAAAGACTCTTTATCTCAGAGTGAGTTATCCAGTGTTCCTGTTCCAGAAGATATTCCAGTGAATACCCCTGTTCCTGAGATGAATCCCAAAGTTCCTGATACGAGTTGTTCACCAAAGACTGTCCCTTGCTAAACCCAATTCTGAATACTATGTTACTAGATCAGGTCGCATTTCCAGACCATGTTAAAAATACAAGGTAACTTGGACATGAACATTGTGTCTGTTTCTCATGTCTATATTATTGAATGTCTTATTCTAATGTAATTTCATTGAACATAATTCATTAAGTGGGAGGACGTAGATCAGTGTGTGTGTGTGTATAGCTTTAAGAAGCTTTCTAGGGGCTTGCACAAGTGTATAAATACTGAGCACATGCGAGCCTGACTGCCATTTTGTAGTAAGCTGTTGAGATGTAAACATGTATGTCTGTGTAGTCTATCAGTTCTTTATATTTTGTACTGCTGCAATCCATCCTGATGTGCTTCTGTGTAATAAAGCATATAAATGAACTATCCCGCCTGTTCGTCATCTATACTAGAGGAATGAGTGACAGGAACGTTACCTGTGAGTGCCTCAGCATAAGTAGTTTTATGTGTAGGGTCTTTATTCTGTGCAGTAGGTGTGGTGCAAGTGTTAGTGACAACAGATCAGCCACAGAGAGAGTCGGGAAGTACATATCCGTGGCTATCGATCTACTAGGGAGGAATGAGGGAAATTTAAATATTGAATGAGTCAATAACATAAGGAACTTGATGAGCAACACTCAGCTATGCAGAAACTAGATACTCTAGTAGTTAAAAAAATATTGTCAAGACAGTACGGGTATTTTAAGAGACTATGAGAGATCAGAGACTACACAGATTACAAGGGGGGAATTACAATGCAAGATATCAGCAACTATACAGATCACCGACAGGTGCTGCTGCGAGAAAAGCAGCAGTTCTAACTAAAAATGATAAAAAAGGTCAAAAAGTGTAGATATTCAACACAGAAGCACTCAATTAATGCAGCTGTGACAAAAACAATGTGAAAAACAAGTGCCAAACAGTGGATATGGTATTGTAAGTCTTAGCTGGCTCATAAGTTATGAGCCAGTCATTGTGCAACTCAGATGCTTAAATAGGAGAGGAGTTTCAATACAAAAAACAGAAATAATGCCCTGTGGTCAATCCAAAATGGCACACTCTTCTCTCCTTTCACAGTTCTGGGTCAGAAAACGCATGTCCCCTCTGCTCTCACTGAAGTGGAACCAATACAGTTAGAACCAAAGACTGCAAAAAAGGTGAAAAAGTGCAGCTATTCAACACAGAAATGCTGAATTAATACAGCTGTGATAAAAACAATGTGAAAAACAAATGTTGAAACAGTGGATGTAAGTCTTAGCTTTTGTAGAGTTTAGAAGAAACCAGCTACACTCTTCTTCTCACCAAGCGTTGCCAAACGCCTAAGGCACAGAGATCCAAATTTTAAAATCTAGCCCTCTAGCCAACCTAATAAAGACACAATAAGAGGCCTTTACAGGTGATCTCTCAGTGCTAAGTAGAATGAGCTGATGAGATAAGAGCGGGAAGAGTGTTCAAAGTCAGATTTATAGTAGGGGACAGGTAACCTAAAGCCAACCAAGTTGTTTTCTCACTGTCTGGAAAAGAATTCTTTTCTAACTCACACACTAGCCAAGACCAAACTCTAAAAATAACAAAAAACTAAAACAAAACAAAATGCAATATAAGAGTTCAGTTCTTCTTTCGGCTATTCCCGGTTAGGGGTCGCCACAGCGGAACTCTGGTCTGCTAATAATTAGTAGATTTTTACGGTGCCGAGGTGCCAGCCCGACACCCAACTTTCAACGAAGGCATTCCCATTCACACATGTCTTTTGAACGCCACTCGACCACGGGGAGGACATGCAGACTCCACACAGAAGGCACTCCAGCCACAATATAAGAGTAAAAATAAAAAAATGGAAGTAACCAAACCTTAAATGAATAACTCCAACACAAAATCAAATTCAGAGATGAGCAACAGTCAGGCAGAGACTGGAAATGTATGACTATGTAACAAGTTATTCATCAGTTAATTATTATGCCAATACTTTGCACCTCAGTTTTACAAATATATGTAAGATATTAGATGACAAAATTACACACCATGTATTAAAGTGCATTTAAACCTTTAGAGTTGTTTGTTATTCCAACCATATTATCAGTCAAAATATGCTTATTTGCCACATGCAGATTTTTTTGGCAAATGTTGGTTTGTCACTTAGAACAATCCACAGTCTGCTATCAACATTTGCATGTGTCAATTTCTTTCAATAACACTTGATTCTAATGACTGCAATAAGGAATACTGTACTCTTTGCACATATGTGGGTTTGATTGTTCAACGTGTATTGTCCCGCATGGCATTACTTATCTACTAAGGTATCCTCTGTTTACAATATTAATTTTTAACTTCAGCCATTTAATTTAACACTGTTTTCATACTTCAAAGCGTGTTCTGCCAATCAAAATAAAGTTCCCACTTTTATGTTCAAATACTATGTAATACTACTCAAAACACTCAGAATATGACAAAATGTTGCACTTATAACATTTTGGTGATCGCTGATAAAAACACAGATATCAAATAAAGCCTCTCTAGGATTCAACAAACTCAATGTAGGCTTCGTGCAAAACCTACATAGAGTTTACATGTGAGCGCAGTGGTGTGCAGTGCTCAGCAGTTTGCAGCGTATATTCATGTCACACACCGCATTTAAATGTAAATAAGTGAGGTTTCATGGATGGCAATAGTGTTGCTGGCCAAGAAACTGTGTAAGTGAACATGGAAAGCACTCCTATTTAAATGAGTACTGATGGTCCGTGGTTTTGCACAGCATGCCACAATGATTACCAGGGTTTCACAGATAGCACTCAATCATTTAGTCTAAGACATCTGGACAGAGGCCAACATAATGGGGGGACAGTGACCCAGAAAGAGGGACATATTTGAAATATATACCCTAAAGAAATGTGCTAGAATAACCAGGGGTTTGTGTTATGATACATGTTCTGAAGGATTTGAAGTCTGAAACTCAAATGTATGTAATATTGAGTCACATCAGTCCTGAGATCATCCCAGTGATACGGCAGAAAGCCACAATATTTGATAAGGAAAACATCGGGACATCCTGTGAATATCTGGACAATTGAGAGGTATGAATGTGAAGTATACAGTCCAAACACAGTACAGGGCAGTGTATATATAGTGCAGAGTATTGTGAAGCCCAGTTCTTGGCATTCTGTACTAAAGTTGTGCAAATGATCTGTAAAGGTACATGGATAACTATGTAAAATAAGTACTCAGGGGAAGTGTGTGTATTGAATAGGGACACACAGATGAATTGTAGGAAAGAGGACAGGTGAAACAACCTAACATATAGCAGATGAGGGCATGTCAATGGAAGATGGTTGTAGCAGTAACACCAACCATACATCTATATGGTACAGTAGGGACTGCACAATGAAAATTTGTATTATGAGACCATCACACAAGGTGACATAACAATGGGCAGAATGTCTGTGTGAAATAATCACCCTTACATGAATAATGCAAGGGACATATGTCAGGGATCTTACATACAACTGGGGTAGGGTGCATATTGTGAAGCTGTGCAAACTGATTTACCTGAATATGAGTGTAATCTCAGCAGAGGTCTCCAACAAGTGGGACGCAGGTAAGGGTTCATGCACAACAGTAAAAGAAGCATGCATAATCATGAGCAATATCAACATAATACCACCAGTAATCCCATGTCTCTGACATAACATATGTGATTTAGAGTGATCAGAGATGGTTCTGCACAAACCCACTTGTACAACTATTAAGACAAGTCTGCACTCTATGAGGGTAATCATGCACACTGTCCTGACACTGTAACATCTGCTAGAAGTGTTAGGAGGGACACTGCTATATCTGTATCTGACATGATCAATACAGGCTAGTTGACTGGTGTGCATGGCAGATATATATATATATATATATATATATATAGCGCAATCCACACTCTAACAAATGTTATCCATGCCATTAATGTTATCAAACACCTATATAAGTACTGTGTCTCTCACCAGAACGTGTAGCACACATGTATCTGGTGTAACAACTTGATGGGGGTTCCACACCATCAGACAGTAATGTTTATGCCACAAAAAATACCTATGTATGGCCAATACGCTGTGTGACATCTCACTGTGACAAAGGTGGTACACTTTAGTTACACATCACGGGAAGATGTGTAGGGAGGTACATGGAGAAGGGTGCATTGTACTCAGTTATTGGTGTAATGAAGGCTGGGAACTATGGAGGTATTATGGCCTTTGATGTGGATGTCCTTCACATGCTCAGTACTTGTGTTACATACAAAGGAGTAATCAGCACAGTTACCACATGCTGGTGGACGTTCCCCTTACCACCTACCCCAGGACACAGATCACATGCCTACTGGCCTTATTATAGGGTGTGATGCCCACATTATAGTTGGGTTGTGCATTTGTTTTACTGATGTAACAAATCCCCCCATGTCTTCTTGTCATTGCAGGTGTTGCCATGGCTGTTGCAGCAATCTTTGGTGTGTGTTGACACTGCCTATATTATACTAATGTCACAGTTGGAGTCAATAATTGCTCACAATCTGTAGTCCTTCATGCAGCTGTTTGGACACAGGATGTGTATGTCATCTGTGATGTCCATCACTTAAAAAATGGACAGAAAAGGGTCTAGCAGACAGTCCTGATGTACAAAACTGATCATTGGACATGAGACATAGGTCACTTCACACATGTCAACATAGTTTGATGCCACGTGTGTGATATAGCTGTTTATGGCCACATCTGACAGTGTTGATTGAATATCGCAGTGTGGATTTGTGTCAAATGCCTTGACCTGGTCAAGTTCAACAGGATGACAGTGTTGTCATCATGCATGCCCTCGATGACTTCTTTGAGGACATCTATTAGATGTAACAGACATGATGTAGCATTAACAACTCACACAGGTTTGTTGCACACAGACAGGATATTACTAGTGTCCATTTAGAAAAGGTCCATGAAGATATGTTAGTTTACCTCACAGTTGAGGAGAGTCAGGATGTGTCTATACATGTATGCATCAGGTGCTGTTCCCCTCCCCAACTCAGATGGATGCATGTTGTACACCCTTCTACAGGAACATAGCCCATCAACCGTAACAGGAAGATGATTAAGCTGAGTCATGCCATAGGCCATCTATGATGTTGTCATGGCCCATTGATTCTGTGTGATAGGCCTGGATGAAGGTAAGACAGTGCATATTGCCTGTCTTGATCTGGTCTAGTGTTTTGACACAATCCCCCACACAGGTATCATTGAGAAACTCTCCCAGCTGAGGATTAACCCTTCTGTCACTAGATGGGTAATCAGTTGGCTCACTAACAGAACACATACTCCACTGTGAAAGCTGGTGAATCAACCTGTACCAGTAGAACTGTCAACACTGGTATACCCCAGGGATCTGTGCTTGGACCTTTAGTGGTTGGAATCCATTTCTCTACAGTTCAGGCTAAAGTATATGGCTTTTGGCTTACCAAGTTTGCTGATTCTTGCATATTGGGTGCAATCGTTGATTCCACCAGTGATGATCACATACTACAGAAGGGGCTAACACAGACAAATGATTGATGACAAAGCCACGTGATCTACAAATAAATGCAGAAAAATGTATCTTTACTTTGTCCTTCTGAAAAGTGGAATTCCATGCTAATTACAGCATTGACAATACTCCTGCTATGCTGAAAGCCAGTGATGCAAGTACTGGGAACAGATGTAGATAGTAATCTGACCATCGACCACCACGTATGCACACTGGTATTGACAGCCTATGTTGTGCACATCATAAATCACATCATCATATTCAGATTTTAAAATTGTATGACAACACTGTACTCACACTTCATCAGAACACCAACAGAGTATAATGCTCCCTTTTCTGTGTATCTCACCAGACACATACAGCAGCTGGAGGGACCACAGGGGTTTCTCGCCAAAAAAACATAGGACCTACAAATCATGCCATGATGTGTGTGGATAGATTGAAAGCTATAACACTATAATCTGTATTGTCTAGGATGAGGTGACTTCTGCCTGGCTTCCAGGCCAGTCTCTGACACTGCCCTGGTGGGAATACTGCATATCCACAAATCAGATATCTGATGACATCAGCAATGGTCCTCAAAGAAATATTTCAGCTTGTGATGTTGGTCTCAGGACTGTTGCGTGTATTGCTGTACTGTCTAATAGTGGCAGCCCTATTATTTTGTTAGCATATAGTATAGTAGTTTAGGTATTAATTTTTCCTGTGTCTGTTGCTTATCACAGGTGATCTTGAAAGTGGAAGTGTGGGACTTCTACCACCTGATGGAGTATCAGCAGACTCCGATGATGATGATGGTGGATAAAGAGAGGCATAGTCGGGGGGTGCAGAGTTTCAATCTGACACTGAGGTTGACATACAGCTATCCCCTGTAATTCCAGTGCACACTGCCAGTAGGCCTATGCCTATCCATTCCAGTGAGCCCTGAGATATCAGGCATGTGGAGGGTGAGACAACTGTGGAGGGAAGTGTAGTTACTGTGGCTTCAGTGCCTATTGACTCTGGCCATAGCCAAAGTATGGGTGAGGTGCCACACAGTAGGGTTGTTAAGGGTGCTCAGAGGAGACCTGCTGGCAGTTCTTCACCTGATCCAGGTGTCTCTTCCCATGGCACTCAACATATGTTTAGGACCATCACAGAGGCACAGGCATGTTCCCATAGGTGCTCCAGAGAAATGGTTAGGGTTGTAGATGTGGCACAGGCTGACATGAGTAACTGCCTTCACTGTGTTACCGATTCAATGGATTGCACGAATGACACGTTGGAGCGGGGGTTGTCTGTGATGGAATGAATGGTGTCTGTGCTGGAACATCTGCTGGGAGGGGGATAGCATCCTCGAGGGTGTAGGTCAGCCACATCATCTGCTGTTAGCCAATGTGGCCATGCCTGATCATGCTCCATAGTGGCAGTACTTCCACTGCTCCATCAGTGGGTGAGCTGTCCATACCCATATGTGGCAGGATATGGGGTCATGGCCCTGGGTGTCCTCATGAGGGGAGCTCATTCAGCAGACATCAGTCACATTCAAGTAGCAGCAGTGCATCTGACCATGGGTGAGGATATACCAGTGTAACTCCAAGTAAAGTCAGTTCTGGTGGCCGAGGATGACAATGATGAACTGCCACCTCTACCATCATGGCTCACACCCCTCCAACATACCAATATACAGAGCTAGCACAGAGTTTAGCTGTGTTCAGGCAGACACTCCCACACCAATTTCATCTGGAGGAACCTTACAAACACACACACACAACATTTACATGGTTCAGCCATGCAGCTTGAAACTCATTTTGTCTCACTGGTCATTTGTTGGTTTATCCAAATGCCTGCCTGCTTCTCTTTCTTACACACTTACTGACCTTTTGTGTCAGCCTAGGCTTCCTGTTCCCCCTCACCCCCCACACACAACACCCTGTGCAAGGGATAACTGTGCCACATCTCTGTTTTGTACCTTTTGGATTCGGGGTACATAAGCTTTGTGTTGATATCATCAACATTTTCCAACTTTATTATGAATGAACTTGTGAGGGTAGTGAAGTCTGAAACTGCAATGTGTGTCATTACTTTCTAACATCTCTCTAATGATTTTTCAGTACAAACATATGGTGCTAAACTGAGTGACCCTCAGTACATTTGAGAGGTATGACTGTGTAATTCTTTGATGCCTGAATCCTACTACTTAATAATGGACACATATAAGTCAAATAAGTCTCTGCTGTCACATGTTAAGATAATTTCTGTGCAAATCTCCCACCTTTTACTTGGTTATACTACCAAGAAACAGCATGCAAGGATATGCCAGACATTCATATTATTACACAATACACTCCAGGTTCAACACTGAACTTATAAATCCAGCAGTTGCAACAGTTTTAGTTCAGGGCTGACTGTCAGATTGCAAGCAGTACACAACCAATACATGGGGAAGTAAAGGTTGTGAGAATTGCCTGGCATCAATGTTACTATATGTATGTGCATAGGAGGAAGGTTTTAGGCCCTTAGGTGGTGAATGAGTGTACTATGCATTGTCTCATAGCCAATGTGAGAGCATATTGAGCATGCCTACATCTGCCTACACCCACAGCAGCTGCTGATTCTCCCTCTGATCCTCATCTGCATGTGGCTGTTGTGACCTTGGCACTGGTGGTGGGATGTGAGCTCCTTCCCCTTGTTGATCCTGCTGAAGCAGTTTCCTCAGGATGATGTTGTCCAACATGGCACATACTGTGAATATTACAGTACATGTCTGTGGACTGTACTGCAGGGCTCCCCCAGATGTATCTAAAGACTGGAACCGCAACTTTAACAGCTCAAACACGTGCTATAATAGGTCATGTTTCAAGTTACTTAAGAGCATTCTTCGATATTATTAGGACCCATTGATGCAGTGTTTTTAGCTCTGGAGAGTGCAGAGAGAACCTGTTCTTTAATGATAGTTGAGGGAGAAAGGTTTACTACTGATATCCTGAAACTGCATATGTTGAACAGTCACATAGTCAACCCGAAATGTGGAATCCGGAAGAGCAAAAATGCAGCCAAGTCAAAACTGAATACATTGGCATCCGTAGTTCGATGTATTTGACAGAGCAGGAGGTGATGTCAGTCACCCATGCTATACAGCTTAACATACCATGTCATTCCACAGCAAGCCCCAGTGCATCCCCCCACCCACACACACACCCTGCAAATTATATACCAGCTCTGTGATCGCACTACAGTGAGGAAATGGGTTAATTCCTTGTTCCTCACTGAACTGCGATCTCCATTCATAATGCCAAACTCAGATAACTGAACTACACTACGCATTTGCTGTAGTGTAGTTGATGTTTTCTGGTTTGGCAATTTACCCATTGGAAAAGTGCCTTTCGAACACACGAAGTTCGAGCACAGGCACTTCGCAAATTCAATCAGGAGAAATGATATAGGGAATTTCTTGGGGAGGTAAGTAGGCCCGATGGGAGTGAAACTGGAGATAAATTTATTGGCCACCAAATTTGCTATATCCCTTGGTTTGGTATATAAAGTTCCATTTGCTATTAGTTCAGCACACTGTTCAGTGTTCCCTTTAAAGGTGCATACACAAATGAAAAAAAATGCTTTATAATTATCATAAGCCTAAGAGGCTATTTTTGTACTGAAGTTGGCTTTGGTGTACTTTATTAATTTCATGAGTTGCTTGTTGAGACTGAAGGGGGAGTTTTTCGTCTTTTGGGCATAACCTTTCATATTTTTGGTTAGTATTTTCTTTCTTTTGTGTTACAACTTATTTATACTAGGGGCTCACCAAGAGGGCAAAGCAGCGTGGACTGTCAATAATGTCCTCGCAAAATGACAAATATTGGACCCCATTAGAATGACACCAGTAACCAAGCCAATTGTTAAAGTCAGTCATCTTCTGTTTATACTGTGCTGTCATCCTTGGAGAAGGTAGAATGCTTTACAAAGTTAGGGTCATACCTGCCTGCACATATAATCTGAAAGCTTTATCAGGTCTCTCTTCATATAGTCTAGAGAGATATGGCTCAAGGCCATTAACACCCACATGGACTATGACAAAGTCAAACTGGTGCTTGTGGTTCAATGTCTTGAATGCACATGTGATTCTTACCACTGACAGGCAACTAACTGTGACTGTCTCTTTGCTCAGCCTGGTGAGGAGGGCACCAGTGTGTTTCACAATAGAGTGTCCAATGCCCAATATAGTGAGTTGTGTGGTAGTTTGCCTTAAGAGCTTAGAGAGTGAGACATTGTGTGAGCTGGTTGCAAGTTTTCATTTTGTAGAGCATTTGGAAGGTTGCTGAGCGCAGCACATGGGAGGCCTTAGAGGTTTGGGGAGATTGCATTTAAGAACCTCAACATATGTGAGTTTATGCTTCTGATCCATAGTATATTTAGTATGAGTGTTACTGGAAACCTGTTTGCAGATATCAGAGTCTGGATTCAAGAGCTTTACCTCCAAACACATAGTGTAATTA
The DNA here is from genome assembly GCF_019279795.1 of Protopterus annectens. NCBI lineage: Eukaryota > Metazoa > Chordata > Ceratodontiformes > Protopteridae > Protopterus > Protopterus annectens. The sequence continues at coordinate 735,705,863 of NC_056749.1, forward strand.
AATCTCTCATAAACTGTGTCAGTTTTTTTGAGCTATGATACAGAATCGGCATTGCTTACATGGTAAGGCCTGATGTCTCTAATTATGGTGGCTGCCAAAAAAACAATTACTAGAAAATGGAAATCAAAATCTAAACCAATTATATTAGAAGTAGTTAATATAGTAACAGAGACAAAACAACTGGAATTGAGATATTTAGAAAAGGGTAGGAGCAAACCACATAGGAAAAAATGGGAATTGTGGGAATGATAGATACAGGGAAGGAATGAGGTTTAAAAGAAGGCAGGCCTTAAATGAGCTATATAATGTTTGACTGAGAATGACTGATTAGATTATAAGTGATGTATAATGTTTACCACTGGGAGTGTGCCAGTATGGTTTGTGATGTGAAATGCTTGCAACTTTGATTGTGTCAGTGTGGTTTGTTTTCATTTATATAAATGTATGACTGCCTATAGTGTAAGTGATGGTTTAATAAAGATGTTTTTTGTTTAAAAAAAAAAAAACGAATAAATTGGTTGTCAGTAAGCATGTGACAATTGTTACATTGTTTCAAGATGCCCATTTCCACCAGCCTGGCAACACAGACCTTAGGAAAGTGCACACCCATGGCTCTGGATACTCTTTTTTTGTGACCTATGAGGGGTAGTGAAATTGGAGTTTGGAGCTCGGGAGCTGGGGTGAGAGGTCTAGGATTGATTTAAAACAGTCTTGAGAGTAATGCTTTTCATGGGCAAAGTAGTCGCTTTACTCTCTGCTACATACTTGAGAAAATAGCAGAGAAATTATTTGGAAAATTACAACTCTTGGTGCCTACATCGATAGGGGGCACTGCAAACCACTGCTGTACAACTCAGCAGGTTATAGCAGATGAGTTAGAGAGGAATCCAATTAGTAAACAGCAAAATGTAATCTAGGTATATATACATATGCATACATAGATATATATGTATAAATATAGATACATATTACTCAAATTCTGCAGAAATTCACAATGCTCTCACTATTTTGAGTGAAATTTCAAGACTAAGCCCCCCCCAGCCCAAGTACCATGCAACAGTAAATGTGTAGTAGAAATGTTGTAAATGAAACTAAGATCTTGCAGCAATTCACAATTCTGTCACTATTGTGAGTTATACTACAAGCCTAAGGTTCCAGACCAAGTAAAATGCAAACAGTTGACTTTTGTTTAAAATAAAGGAACTGCCAAAAAGAGCAATACAAAATTCAGATTTACACCCTGAATACTGCAATTTGGCTTCTATATTACGTGACTGAATGGTCAAATAGTCGAACACGTAATAGTCTACCTGTAATAATTGAACCGCCATAATGTCGAACGGAAAATAAAAAAAGAAAAACCCACCCAAACAAACCATGTAAACATTCTATGCAGGGGGACAAGCCCCCTGCACCCCCCGCTACTTAAATATGCTAACTCCGATATCACACTGCAGTGCAAACAATGGAAAACTTCCATTTTCGCACTGTACGGAGATCTCTATTGAACCGTTTGATATTGTGGCGGTTTGATTATATGGGTCGACTATCACGTGTTCGACTATTTGACCATTCGATCATGTAATATAGACCCTGCAATTTGTACTACTTGAAATGGAATGATATAAAGCAGAAGATAACTCATGCTTTAAGAGTGTAATTGGCATGCCCTATCAGTTTGAGCCATCGGTGTCTAGAAGAAATAGCTGTGGGAGGGGCTTGCAAACTCTAATTTACAGTAACAGTGGGCAACTATAAAGGCACCAAAAATCAATGCAGTAAAACGGCAATTTTAAACTCAGAGCTCTTGTAGCTTAAATAAGAAAAATGTTTCTTAGCACCTCCCCCTAAATACATACATCTAATTCCTGTTCTATCAATGAATACAAAAAAAATGTTTGCTAACTGACCCTAGTTAACAACTTTTAAGGCTGCAAGAAAAAAAAACTTTGCAGTAAAACAAAATTTAAAATACAACAAACTGTAATATAATAATACCAAAATCATAAAGTAATGGAAATAACCAAACCATAAATCCAACTGATTCTCAAAACCTTCTCCTCCCTACCTTACTGCAGACCCCAACAATATTCACAAATCTCAACACTTCCACTATACACAAACAAGACAGTATGTACAAGAAAATTCACCTGCAGCCTCTCAAACTACTTCCATCACTGCATGGCAGTCAATAACCTCAACACATCACCCTTTCCCAGCTACTCACAGCACCCAAAATACTTCAGCATCCATTTAAAACACCCTCACTGTCAGATCTCATCCAATGACATTTATCAATTAAAACCCTAAGATCTTCAGAACTGAAACAATCGTTTGCTAATAAATCTAATAATTATTATGGTGACTCGCTGCTCTCTGTCACCATCTCCAAGGCATGGAACAAACTTCCAGACCACATTAGGCTTTTAATAACTGCTAACAATTCAAGTCTACCCTAAACTATTACCTAGCAACAAATAAATTGTAGACCAGTATCACACCTACAGTTTGAAGTATACAGCCCTAACACTGTCCACTATGGATATTATACAAGTGTATTAATATAGCATTTTTGATTCTACTCACAATATCTTGAAAACATGTATTTCCTTAATCTGATATGCTTTGCAAACAATTCTTGTTGACAGTTTGCTTTGAAAGACTTTGAAATAATGTTTCTTGGCTGTTTTTAGTTTGAATTGTCAAAATATATTTCTTTCTTTGTTTTGCAGCTTTCTTTCCCAGGCTTCTACTGAAAATGGACATTTCCATTCCTAGACGGACTTTCCTGGTAAACAAAAGCAAATGAAATAATAACTAAATGTAGAAAATCAAAAAATCAATGTAGTCAAGTAGCAGTTTTAAACTCAGAGCTCAGTAACAGCTTATTGTTTTATCATTTAGGTAACATACACAACATCATTCAGTATGACTTTCAGATGATTAAAAGGCAGCAATTGTAAATTAACGCAAATGACAACCCAAATGAGATAATTTATGAGTCTTTCAATTCTTACTTGATATCTTTCCAACTGTATGCACAGCTTGTCTGCTTTACAGAAATATTGAGACTAGTGAATTCTGCATGAATACAAGCAAACAATCTTTATGTATATTTTTTAATTATGCCATTAAATGCTGATTTTAAAATGTACTCACCCTTGGTCAACCAATTATTTGCTTAAATGACTTATGAAAAGGCGATATGGGGAAATATCAGTTGTATTTTTTAAGCTTTCATTTGAGGGTTATATAACCATTGTAATCCTGCTTTGCCTGATTAACAGTGAATTCACAACATGATACTATTGATGTTTAATATATATGGATATCAAATGTTTTGCATGTGGTGGCATTTCAGAATCCCATTGCAAACTATTTCAGACATCCCACTTCCTCTAACTGAACTGAGGTGAGAAAGGAAACAAAGAAACACTGGAGGACGGGTTCAGATATTGCTAATTCAGTGTATTTTGGCTTTATGCTAACATGTTTAGAAACAGTAGACTTCCAATCTGATCTCTATACATAGAAAAGCAATTATAAGGCAATGGTCTCATTCTGCAGCTAGACTACAAGTACTCTTACTGTATTACAGTGAAAAGATGACATCATGGTTGTAGTATAACCAAGAGGATTCTGGGTAGTATTCATTTCATACATGCATAGTTATCCGTTTCATTTGTTGGCAATAAATCATTATGGTATCTAACACAGATAGCATTTTATAATTACCTGATTTCAATTATAAGGGATGAATATTCAGCTATAAAATGCATATTGGTCATAAATGTGAACCGCATACACAGTAATCAGAAAAATATGCTAAATGTAATGAAATGAATTATAACAGAATTCAGTGAAGGAGGCAAGGTTTATAGTTTAATAATGCAGAAGCTTAACAATCAACTTGCCGACATGAATATGGGATACAAGCTAAAACATAAGCGTAAAAGAGAGAGAGATAATGACAGCCTAGCAGAGGAAAAGGTCAGGCAGAGAGAGATAAATACAGCTGTACATCAGAACTGTGAGTGATAACTACTGCACTAACTTTCATTTTCCCTTGAGTTCTAATTTTAACTTGCCCGTGGCCTTTTTCTTAATCAGAAATCTTTAGCAATTAAGGAATTTTAAGCTTCTCAGAATTGCATCTTGCTATGTTGGGCTGTAAACACTGACAGTACAGCTGAAAGACATATGTAGGGCAAAACAATAACATCTGTCAGCTTCCATCTAATCAGGTTCACTCGTATTACTCAAATAATATAAATAATTATTCATATCTAGACAGAATGTCTGCTTTTGCCTTAGGTCATTTAAGACACTACATTGGTTTAAGCATTTCAGAAATGCAAGGCTTGAATTAAACATTTGAAAATTACACCCAGATTATTCTTAGGACACTGAATTGTTGAGTGCTTAATAATATAAAACATCAGCTAAGTTAGAAAAGTACCATACTATATTTCGAAAACTGGGAAGCTTTCACATTCAAACAAGTCTGGCAGACTAGTATGCAGTATAAAACAATAGATAAATAAATGATTTGCATGTGCGTGCATGTGTGTATACATATCTGTCTATCTACATAATGCATATATATGCATTTTACACACACACACATTTTGTTATGTTACTGCAGCATAGTGGTGCAGCGGATAGTGTTGTTGCCTCATAGCAAGAGGTTTGCAGGTTCGCTTCTTGGCTGGGGTGTCTTCTGTGTGGAGTCTGTATGTCCTCCCTGTGTTTGTGAGGGTTTCCTCCAGGTACTCTGGTTTCCACACACATTTCAAAGACATACAGTACGTGGACTGGATACACCAAACTGGCCATAGGTGTACGTGTGCATGCGAGTGTGTGGCTTGTGTGGAAGATCTGCTGTGGCAGGGCTAGCCACTTGGCAGTGAAAACATTGGCTGTAGATGATTGTCACTGTGACACCCAGACCCCATGTGCAAAAATGGTAAAAAGGGATATGGTTGGATGGATGGATTGCAGCGTGTTGGGTGCCAGCATTCTAATCTGATATCCTTTGTATGAGATGTTAAATTGAGTTCCCATCTACCTGAGGAGTTGTCAGTAGCTTGGGTGATTGCAAAGGAGCCCATTGCAGTAAAGTGTAGCAGACCTTTATCAAAATGGTATCAGGAAGAAAAGTTCAGTCAATAAGGCACATAGAAATAAAAAGGAATCAAAGAATCCATAACTTATTATGCCAAAAAAGAGACCCCTACAGTAAGGCAGAAAAACAAAATCATATAATTCCAAAATAAGTCTTTCCCCAATATACTTGTAAAGATACAATACATTTTTTTTAAGTTTATCAACAGCAAGTTCAATATTCCAAACTCCATAAGATGTCCACTGTGGCCACCAAAATCAGTTTATCAAAAGGAAAATTCAGCAAAGGAGGAATGAAAGAGCAAAACATGTCTCTAAGCCTAGGAAGATACTTAGGAAAGGCACCAAAAGCTGTTAGGTTTATAGAATAGGACTAAGTTAACTGCTCTTGCAGGTTATTTTACACTTCACCAGTTACCGCATGTAAGAATCAAACCCAGCACCTTGTGTTGGTAATGTAAACAATCATTATTCCAACCTCTGAGACTTTTCCATTAAGAGAAAACATATTCTAATGTCCTCACACTGCCACTCCATTAAGACGAGCTCTTTTTCCCCTGGGCTTTATATTTCAAAAGCCAGTATCTTCATGTCATTTCCTGATAACTGAGACATCATGGGAGTTGGAAGTCACCCATGGTATCCTACAACTAACACTGTGGCCACCATCATAATTTAGAAAGTTCTACCCCGGGGAATACAAATATGTGCAGAGATTTTTGCCACCACTTCTTCCTGTCCTTTACAATCTTTCTTGACCCCGATTGCTTACACAATTCCAAAGACTACTCATGGCACCCCTTCCAACTTGTATTTACCTAAAACCAGACAGTGGTGAAGGTAGCCATAACATAATCAAAACATCATGCCTAGCAGCTAAGCATGGTCATCAGAGGCTGGGTCAACATAAATAAATGTATGTGTACTAAAAATATCACGGGTGTCACAGTACACATCCCCCAAACCTTCTTTACAATATAATACTTGTCTGCACAGGGGGTTATGGTGCCAACCCCACACAATTTCAAAGAAAATGGATAAAACTTGAGATTACAACTTTTTAAGAACAGGGTGTAACAGAATCCCACCAGTAAAACAATCATCATAAAATAAACTTTCTCCTGAAAGGTATCCTGAAAGCCTGGCAAATTTGAAAACAAAAATTGTTAACATGCTAAGTGAACTAGTCCAAGGACCCTTTTCAGTTATGACCTGAACCAACTGGCAGATACATCAAATGAGGACATTCAAATAATAAACCATGGTGGTCTAGTAGTTATGGGTCAGTCATTTCAGCACTGCAGCAAGGATTGGTTTCCTGGACAGGGTAGCTTCAGTGCAGTTTTTGGCACCTGCGTAGATGGTTGCCTCTCCTTTGGTCACCATTACAGTGACTGTAGTTAGGAAGTTCATCTTTATGTCACAAGTAATCATCATTAACATCTCTTTTAAAATCAAGGAAGTTATTGTCTCCTTGTATTCTGCCTGGTCAGACCCCTTTATAGGATATAATGTAACCTTTGGTGTGTATCTCACTAGACATATCATCAAATACAAAAGACCCTAGAAGTACCTAATTAAAAGAGCCTCAAGCTAGCTATCAGAAAAGGCTGTAACCACTCTTCCTGTATTCAATGTCATGTAGACTCTTGAGGGGAGACTTGTGCCTTGCTTTAAGTACCTTCAGGGATCCCTTTATTCAAGACCGTCTTTTTCATGATTTGTCAAATAGTACAATCAACACTAGAACAACAGATCTCAGTCTAAATCAGGGAATAAATAAAACTAAATGGAGACAGAGCGTTTCATCATCCAACACCCCCTTTCCCTGGAATAGACTCCCTTTGCATGTAATAGTAGTGCAAGTCCCTGTCTGCCTTCGAACATCACTTAAGACAACTGGCCAAAAACATTAACACCCATGCAACTACCATATAAATGACACATTCCACTTTCAATGTGTCCCACTAAAGAGTCCAAGAAGAATAAAAAGGATGCATGTCAATGTGATCTCACCAAAGAAGATCCAGGGAGGTTATAATAACTAAGAAGTCATAGGAAAACCCCATCCATAAGGATTTTATGCAGGGTATTTGGTCTGAACACCATCAAATGGCATGCCAGACAGCGGCAAGACCATGTTATGAACAAGAACAATCCAGTGCATGACAGCTATTCCTATCTGGTGGTAATAGGCTCCTACTCTTTTGTAAAGGGAACCTTAGTGAAATAAATCATACAACCCTAACCTAAGCAAAACATCTGTAAAACTCTTTGCCTATCAGTTCCTTCTTCCTAGTGCTGAAATCCCCAATATCTCATACCAGAACAGTAAGGGAAAGGTGAAGATCTACCCATAAAAACAAGTCCTCTGTGTCCTTCACATGCACAAATGCTTATGTTTGACATAACATTAATAATAACCCCAAGCAAAAGCAAAGGTCATCTTGGATCAAGAACTAGTATAGCCAATGTCTTGACTTATTTTTAGGTTCGTAGGTAGATACTAGGCTATCAGTCTACAGACTATTACAAACACAGGCAATAACCAGAGTTCAGAATCAAGTCTATATCTTCTGTCTGTGAGGTAAAGACTTTATCCATTATGCCAACCCCTCCTCCATGACCTTGAATGTTCAGAGCATATGGAAAGCCACTGTTGAACACTCCTGAAAACAAATTAATGGATAATATGAACCATACCACCCTTTCTCAGTCTTATGATTTTCCCAAGCATTAAGTAAATGAATATTGTATAAACAATACAATACACAAGGTATTGCCTAAACACTCAAAAGAACAAAAGCCTATGAAAGGCAAACTTAAAACCTGAGATTTAGGGAAACTACATTCATGGAGGTTCTGAGCTGGTAACGTTTTTGTTCTTGAGTTTACCCTAAAGTTTTCTGTTTTTGGCCCTTTTATAAATCAATGCACCTTCACCCTAGCTGCTCTTTTGGGCAGCAGCCACATTAAATTGCAAAGCAGATTAAGGGACTGGAGATAAAGCCAAAACGTTCTTAGGAGTCTGGGAGCTATTTACCACAGATTCTGAGACTAAAACAAATGCACCACTCCCAACACACCCCTCCTCTGTTTCAGACTCCAAAGCCTACTGGCGATCTCTGTAGAGTTCAAGATTATCCTGAAACACAAAGTAGTCCACCTAATGGTGTGACGGAAAGTATCATTTATAATTCCTAAAGAAGCAGGCAGAATAAATGCAACCCCTTAACCCATACTTGTCACAATGTTTGCAGGACAAGAAGCATTCAACTGCTCTGGTTCTGCACATGAAAAAAAGATTCATTAACACTTACACTAAGTGCACACAATCTGCAGTCAAGAATATCCCTACCATCTCACCATCTCATTGATAGAATAGATCTAATGTCTATAACAGTTAAAGAATCTATTCCAAAACTGATTGATTACTTGATAATAAATTTACAGCATAAAGTTTCTGATAAAGGTAAACTTTCATATATACATAAAATTATCAGACAATAAACTTTTTACAATGTAGATTCAAACTGGAATTATTTCACCTCTATTAATGGGGACCCACCAACTCAACAAGATAAACAATATATATTGGAATCTGCTTATAGAACTACATCTTCCATTGTCTGGAGACTTTATACATGGAAATTTTTACATAGATCTTTTATACACCTTTGATGATGAATAAAATTAATAATAAAGATAATCTATGTAAGAGATGTAATGTAGAAATTAATGCTGACTGGGCTCATATGTTTTATGACTGTATGAAGTTGAAAGAATACTGGAAGTCAATTAATGAATTTTGCAGGCTCTTTTACAGATAATTTCATTATTTCTAAGTCTCTTATATTATTCAACACACCTGTACCTCAATGTGTTAAAAAGATTAAGCTTCCCTTGTTATGGTCTATCCTAGCAGTGGCTAGGAAAATAATAACTAGAAATTGGATTTCAGATACACCTCCTTCGTTCAATGAATTTAAAAATGTTATGAATATAATGTGTCATATGGAAATAAACACAATTAGAATGATAACAACTAGAAAAACATCACATTTTATTGTATGGGATAATTTACAAAATTTGTTAAAAAAATTCTAATTTCAATAGCACAGTATTTTAGTTTAATTAATTGATCTGATTGTAGTGGATGTCTTTGTAAATACTTTAGTTGTTTTGTTGAATATTATAATAATACCTATTTTTAATTATTTGTATAAAATTGTTATGATATTTCTCTTATATGTTAAAACAATAAACTTGTTTTAAAAAAAAAAAAAGAATATCCCTACCAGATTTTTTGTGCTTTCTGGTCACTCAAAGATTACACAAAGTATACATGCAGTCTACACTTTGTGCTAATCTTTATGACTCCCCCCTCAGTATTTAAGGTTGCAAGAAAATTAGGGAAGTTTAAAATTAGGAAGAAGAATGCATGAGTTATGCTTGTGTTGTCTGTTTAGTCTGAATGGTGTACACTTAGTAATGTAGGGTTCACTCTAGAGATCTCAACCTAGCCTGTGACTTAAACAAAACATACTGGAGAGACAGATATGTCCCCCAGAGACTGCTGCTACACTGGAATAAACTTCCAATTTTCATTAAGCAGAGGTCCACAATGACCCCATTTAAGCACAACCTGGACAACTGGATGGGAGACTGTAAATTTACCCCTATAGCGACACCTATGTCCCTCATGGACAGAGGCAGCTGGTGCAGATCATAGATTCATTCTGCAAACAATCAAACCATCTAACAATGGTCAATTAGGGAACACGGGTATTACATGTCTTGGCTTGCAAAGGCCCTAGGGCCATTACCCTAGTACAAAACAAAAAACGGTCAGCACAAAAAGAACAGTGAATCCAGAAACTATTTAACAACATTAAATAATATTAAATAATATCAAAACATGTGCAAACCATTTTCGGACAAGCCTTCTTTAGTGCAAATGGCAAACAACATATAAAGCATCACGTACAAACATATAAATATATAGAAAAGCTTCAGATCCCCCCCCCCCCCCAAGCAATATCCAATCAGAGTAAATAAGGTACCTAACTTAATAATCCACAGATGTTCCTTGTAATTCAAAATATCATGCCAATCCAACTTATTTCCTTTAATATTTATACGATCAATAACAATGAATCTAAATGTAGCTGAAGTATGCTGCAAAACAGATCTATTTAAAGCATTCAACATTCTTTTATTACGAATATCATTAAAATGTTCAGAAATATGAGTTTTTAACTGTCTTGAAGTTTGTCCTACATAAAATGCAAAACAATGAAATTCCACCAAATAAATGACCCATTCTGATATACAATTAGCAAAACATCTAATATCATATACAACAGAAGTATGGGAGATGAAAAATGTTTTATTTTCATGACATATTTGCAAGCTGTACAATTTCCACACAGAAAACATCCAACCAAAGGTACACCTTCAATAGTTTGTTATCTATTAGCAACAAGATGAGAAGTTTTCTTAAAGTGATTCAGGAAGTTCCCAACAATTTTTCCTTTTCTATAAGTGAACATACAACATGTGGGCAATATTTTGGCCAAATTATTACCAGATAGGAGAATACCCCAATGTCTATTAATACGTTTACAAAACTGTCTAGTATTACTTCCAAAACTAGTGATGAATTGAACACTACAATAAGTTTTGTTATATGTCTTGTTGTATTTGTCAGTAAAGTGGTTCTGTCTAAAGATTGAGCAAAACTCTGAGCTTGGCATATAACGGAAACATTATATCCCTGCCTCAAAAACTATTTTCAAGTTCTTTATTTTGTTGTTTTAGGTCCATCTCAGATGAACATATTCTTTTAATTCTCAAAAACTGAGATTTAGGGATGTTATTCACAATACGAGCTGGATGACAACTATCAGCAGCTAACAAGGAATTATACTGAAATTCTTTTCTAAATAAAAAGTGGTTTAATGCACCATCAGGCATTTTAACAACTTTTACATCTAAAAAAGAGATATGCTGAATATCATAGGAAGCAGTGAACTGCAAACCCCATTTATTCTCATTTAAATATTGTATAAACTCCCACACTAGCCAACAATCGTCTAGATAGCATCTCCATATATCCATTTCAGGCAAAAGAATACTGTGTGTCACATCATATAGCAGCTGTTCCTCGATGTAGCCCATGAACAGGTCTGTATATATGGGAGCAAAAGATGGCCCCCATAGCAGTGCCTTTTAATTGTAAATAACAATCTCCATCAAAATAGAAGACATTCTTAGTTAAAACATGTCCAGTTAAACACAACAAAAAAGCATTGAACCCTGGATTATATAAGCTCATTTTATTTAACCAAAAATCCACAGCTAATAAACCAGCCCAATGGGGAATATTTGTATACACTGCCTTCATATCTAAAGTGCACATATACCAAGTTTGTTCAAATTGTACGTCAGATAAAATGTTAAGAAATTCTATGGTATCTTTTATTCTAGAATGAACCACCACCAATAAGGGCTTAAGATACTTGGTAAGAAAAGTCGACAAAGGATCTGTTAGTGAGCCATGGTCCATGACAATAGGTCTACCGGGGGGGGGATTTTCACTGTTTTTATGGATTTTTGGTAGCATATAGCAATATTGTGGACTGGGATCAATAACAGTCAAATGGTGTAAAGTATTTCTAGCAATGATTCCTCTAAAACCTAAAGGAAAAAAGCATCAATATCTTTCTTAAAATGTAATGTAGGATCCAAAACCATCTTCTCATAAAAATTGTACATCCATCGGCTGACTCATAGCTTCATGTACATACAAGTCCCAGTCCAAAATTACTACCACACGCCCTTATCAGCATTAATGACCACCTTATGATTGTTTTTCAAAGACAGCAATGCCTGTTGTTGTTTAGAGGTTAAATTTCTCCTAGAAGCTGACATATACTCAAAATTAAAATGTAAATCTTTTAATACATTCTGTTGAAAAGCAGAAACATACTTAATCACCGGAGGGGTTAAAGACAATGGTCTAAATGTAAACTGTGATTCATCACATACTTCTTTGCTACTAAAATACATTATTAAATTAAATGTTCTATAAAATGACAAAACATAGGTTGATAGGTTTAGGTAGGTCAAGGCTATTGGCCATAGGGCCTACATAAGCCTAGCCAAAAGGTACCCTGGCTTTTGCCACCCAAGAAAATTGTTTTCCTGTGCCCCTATTGATCAGAGCCACAGAAGTGATCCCTGGGGTGAATTTCCTATCTCCCATCCAATCATCAAGATTTTTCTTGAAGAGTGCTAATGAGGAGCTTTGTTTGATATAGATAGGTGGTTTGTTCCAGAGTGTGGGAAGTCTCTGGGACAGGAATCTATCCCTCCAGCATGTTTTGTTTATTGTGGTGACAAGGTTTAGGTCCCTAGAGCGTGTAGCTCATAGGGATTGGGATTTCTTTAAGTGGAGCATGTCTAAAAGATCTGGGTTTGACATAGTTTTGTGTGTTAGGCAGAGATCGCTTCTGAGTAGGCGATATGCGACAGAGTAAAGCTGCAGTTTTTTTAAACGGTCTGCGTAGGGCATCTGTTTGAGGCCAGTAATCCTCTTTGTGAGGTATTTCTGTGGTGTTTCCAGTTGTTGTAGATGTCTTGTGAGGTACATACCAAAAGGGACATTGTACTCTATAATGGGTCTAATGAGTGACGAGTAGAGGGGAACAATGACCTCTTTTTTTCCAGGATGAGAAACCTTTTGTGATGAGGTGTGCCACATAGAAGGACTTCCTGACTACTGTGGCGATGTGATTATCAAAGGAGAGACTACTGTCCACCTGTGTCCCAAGGTCTCATCACACTTTCAGTGTTAAGTAGACTACCACCTAATTGGTAGTTCATGGGTGCATAGTTTTTACCAAAAGGGATGACAAATCACTTTTTGGCATTGAGCTTGAGGCCATGGCTTTGACACCAGGCATCTGTCTCAGCGAGGCCCTTTTGTAGAATGTCCACATCTTTTGGAGTTTTGATTATTGCTCCTAGTTTGCAGTCATCTGCGAACTTCATTAGCCAAATACCTTCTGTGTTAGCCTGTACTTCAGAGAAGTAGATACCAAACAGGAGAGAACCCAGGACTGAACCCTGTGGTACTCCACTTGTCACTGGTCTGAAGTTGGATTTGGAGTCTGCTACTTTCACAGTGTGGGTTCTGTCAGTGAGCCATTTGGCAACTCATCTTGTGACATAGGGATTTATACCTAATTTAGTGAGTTTATCTATAATTCCAGAGTGGGGGATGGTGTCGAAAGCCTTGGTGAGATCTGTGAACCACTATACCCTCATCTACAGCTTTGGTGACTGCTTCAAAGAAGTCTATCAGGTTTAGGAGACATAATCTGCCTTTTACATACCCGAACTGGGTTGGGTCCTGAGTTTGGAGATTATCAATGTCATTGTTTATAAGTTCCATGATGATACATTCCATAGCCTTGCAGACCAGGCTCGTTAGGCTAATGGGGCAGTAGTTTCCGGGGTCTGTGGTGGCTCCCCTTTTGTGGAGTGGGATAACCGTTGCTGTGCGCCATTCAGTGGGCACATAGCCTGAGGTGAGGCTATGACTGAACATGGTACTTAGGTGGGGTGCTGGTTCATTCTGTAGTTCATGTAGAACACAGCCTGGGATGTTGTCAGGTCCCATGGATGCTGTGTTCTTGGCTTTGGATAGTGTGTTTTTTACCTGTGCAGCCATGATTACAGGAACTTTGCATTCTTCTGGTATGGAGATGGGTCCTTTAGGGGTTGACAGGGGGGGTAAAGTTAGCACTGAACCTATCTGCCAGGATGTTGGCAATATCAGTTGGTTCTGTATATTTAGTGCCATTGTGCTATAACTCAGAGCAGATCTGAGTGTTGCCATTGAGATTCTTGACATAGCTATAGAATGCTTTGTGGTTATCTTTAGAGTCAGTGGCGATTTTGTTTTCGTAACTAGCTTTGGAAGATTTATGAGGGATCTCAGCTTCTTACTGAGGCTGACCAGGGAGTTTCTCCAATCATGGGATTTTACTCTTTTTTGCAACAGTTTCTTTCTTCTGTTGCAGAGTTTGTTTGTGGCAGGGGACCACCAGATTGGCTTCCTTTTTTTGGAGGATAGCATCTTGGTTCTGTTAGGGATTTCACGATCCATGCACTCGTGTAAGTGCTTATAAAGTGCATTTGTGTAGGATTCAGCAGTCATACCTCTATTGTCTGTCCGCATGGGTGTCGTGAAGTTTGCCACTTCTGTCTTAAGAAGCGTGAAGTTGGCTTTGGAGAAATTTTTTACTGTGGTTTCCCTAATGGGGGTGGGGGAGGGATGTGGATGTCTAGGGTGATTAGCTTGTGGTCGGATCTGACCAATGAGGAATTGACCTCTGGTGTGGAGCACCAGTTGCCCATGTTGGTAATAACCAGGTCTAGGATATTGCTGCCTCTGGTGGGGGTGTGGATATGTTGATCCAAGGCATTGGAATTTATGAATTCCAGAAAACATTGAGCACAAGAGATGGTACATGAGTAATTTTCCCAGTTAATAGTGGGGTAGTTGAAATCGCCCATTATTAGGGTGTTACATTGTACCCTAATATTTTCCAGTGCATCAAGAAATGAGGAGTGGGAATCCTGGGGCATGGTGGGGGATCTCTAGCAAGTTACAATTAGGATTGCGGTCTTGCCCAGAGTTAGTTGCACTTGGATAATCTTGGATGCATTATGCTGAGCAACTAGCCTGGAGGTGTGGATATCCTTAATGAATATGGACACGCCTCCACCTTTAGTGTTTTGGTCCAGGTTAGGGGGCTGAAAGGTGTGGTATGAATTATAGCCTGGTAATGCAGGGGTACTCTCTGGAGCCTTGAACCAGGTCTCTGTCACTGCACAGATGTCGATGTTCTCCATTTTAAGGAGTGCCTTGATTGAGTGCATTTTGAGGTTTAGACTTCTAGCATTGAGTAGCATTACCCTCAGATTCTTCTTGCTTGTACCTGTTACGGTGGTGAATTTGTCATTTGAACATTGCCTAAAAAAGGCACTATAGGGGTGGCTAGAGCCTTAGCCAGTATCCGGAATTCCAGGGGCGACAGGTGCAGGCCATCTCTGACAAAGCATCATGGTTTGTCGATCATGTCATCCCAGGCAGACAGATACTGGATCCCCTTAGAATGACACCAGAAGCTTAGCCAATTGTTGAAGTCAATCATTTTGTCCTTGTACTGTGGTATCATTCTGGGTGATGGCAGGATGCTACTCAGGGCTAGGGACATACCTGCCTGGGCTACAAGATCGGACAGCTCCTCTATGTCCTTTTTCATGTAGTCCAGGGAGGTACGTCACAGGTCATTCACACCAACATGGACAATGACAGAGTCATATTTGTACTTGTTGTGGAGTGACCTGAGTGCATGCGTTATGTGGCGGATCCTGGCACCCGACAGGTAGCTGACAGTAACTTTCTCCTTGTTTAGCGTGGTGAGTGGAACATCAGTGTGCCTGACTATAGAGTCACCTATGACTAGAGTGTTGGGTACGTTGTTATGCCTTATGGGCTGTGGTTGAGCAGCACACTGAGTTTGTGGGCTATGTATCATTTGGGTTGTGTTGGAGGGTGGAGGTTGCTTGTGTTTCTGCTTTGGAGGTCCCTGTTGTTTCGGCAGATTTCTAACGAGAGCCTCTGCGAATGTAGGTGTGTGTTTTGTGTTTCTATGTGTGTGTTTTGATGGTGTAGGTTTTGAGGGACTATGTGCTGAGTGTGGTGTGGTGCAAGTGTTTACCTTCTCCTCTTGACTGTCTAGTCCAGTCTTAGGTGAAGAGAGCTCTGCTTCCAGTTTGGCTATATAAGTGCATCTCTCACAGGTTGTAGTGTTGGGTGGTAGGAGGAGTGGGTTGTCTTTGTACATGAGGCAATTGCTGCATTGTTCCAAGATGCCCAGATTCATCAGGTAGACAGGAGAAAACACCGGGCGCTGACCCTTAGACATGCCTGGATAGGTGCTTATTTGTTAAGTATTAGAAACTGTTTTCCTCTAGACAGTGAGGAAAGTTGAGTGCTGTAGTAATGTGTAGCTTATTTAGTGCTTACAATAAGTTCTGAACAAGTGCTGAGCTCAAAGAAACAGATGAGTGCTGAAACAAAAAAACTGGCTAGTTCTAAGAAACAAAATTAAGCTCGAAGGCTTCCCTCCAAAACAGAAAGGCTTGGGGGCTTAGAAGCCCATAAATAGTCCTGGACATAGCAAATCTGTATCCAGACTAGACTACCCACAAGAAAGGCAGGAAACAAGCTTAGAAAATGTTTTTTTTTTTTTTTTTTTTTTTTTTAAAGTGGAAAGAGAGAAAGGAGGAGCAGAAACTAAGCTGATTGGCCTTCTCAACTGTTCTCCCTGTATTAGGTAGAATGAGGTAATAATACTAGAGTGGAAGGAGGGTCCCAGATCAAATTTGCAGTAGGGCAGGCAAATGCAAAGCCACCAACTAGAAGAACAGCGTACCAATAGTGAGGGAGGGTGGGAAACAAACTGCAGAAATGTTTCTCACAGCAGAAAAGCAGCAGTGAGCCTTTTAAATGAAAGTTTTAAACAGCTAAAGGAGCCTCTAGAGAAAGCTTTTAACTGCAAACAAGTTATCAGAATCAAACAGCCCAACAGATGCTTAATAAAAGTGGACAATTTCCAGTTAATACCTCACACACAGTGAAACTAGCTAGAAAAATATACAGTAGGCAAAGTGCTATAAATAACTCAAAGAAATAAGCAAAAAAACAGGATACTTAATGTTATATATTATAGATCCGAGTTTGCTCAGTGTCCTTCCTTCAATTAGCTCAGTGTGAAATTGCAGAAACACTCACAACTTAACTTCTTAGGTAACAGAAAGTTGAAAACTGAGACAACTTTTAAGAAACCAAAAGCTCAACAGAACCAATGAGGTGCTTAGTTTAAGCTGTAGTCCAGGTGACCTCAGTCAGCCAATGACCTTAAACAATTCTCTCAGGCTTGTGTTTGTGATTTTCCATCACCGTATAAGCTGGACCAAACCCAAGTCCCTTATTAAGCACCTCCTTTTCAGCCACAGTCTAAGCAGATGAAGAAATATTATGTATAATAGGAGAAACATCTATCTGGGTGCCTGAAGGTGAATTAATGCATCCAGTGTGGTACCTTCACCTGGAATGTTTATGTCCAGTCCTTCTAACAGCAAAGGGCTTTCTTCTTGGCTGCAGGTAACTCACCACAAATTTCTATATCAGTCTCGCCGATGATGACTCCTCAACTGATGATCCCACCCCTGTAGAGGGTTGCTTTAATATTGAACATGGTCTCTTTTTATGATTTTTCTTCAAACTAGAGTCACAGGATTGTTTGTTATTTTCCATATTAAATTTAACTGATTTGTGAGCATTAAATATATTTCCACTAAGATAATCTGCACTCTCTTGTAAATTTCTTAAGTTTGCGAGTTTGTAACTCACATTCATACAAAACAAGCACTGATGAAA
Source organism: Protopterus annectens (assembly GCF_019279795.1). Taxonomy (NCBI): domain Eukaryota; kingdom Metazoa; phylum Chordata; order Ceratodontiformes; family Protopteridae; genus Protopterus; species Protopterus annectens. Next base: position 735,723,507 of record NC_056749.1, read on the forward strand.
ATCAACAAAATGTTTGTTATAGTCCGCATGTTCTTCAAAACTTTTCACTTTTTTAGCACATTGCATCACCTCCAGCAAAATATTTGAGACCTATCTCTCGCAAAAAGCAATTAGTACAGTACAAGCATCATTGAGGGCGCCTGTTGTAACTAGGCCCATTCTTTAATTAAACATTCATCTACCTCCAGAACCATGGGTTGTAAATAAACCTGCAAACCCCTTGGACAATAGCCTTTTACCTGGTACGCCTTAAGAAGTTTATGGTGCCACACACTTGGGCGTAGTTTTTTGAAAACCAAAATAAGAAGTTCAAATGCAGTAGCACAGGTCAAACCGGAATTAGAAACAGTATCCGAATTGCTCGTGTTACTATTTTCCAAATGTTCAAACTCATGAATATCATCTTTAATATGAACTTATTAATAGACATTGGGGTGTTCTCCTATCTGATAATAATTTGGCCAAAATATTGCCCAGACATTGCATATCCACTTATAGAAAAGGAAAAGCTATTGGGAACTTCTTGAATCACTTTAAGAAAACTTCTCATCTTGTTGCTAATAGATAACAAACTATTGAAGGTGTACCTTTGGTTGGTTGTTTTATGTGTGGACATTGTACAGCTTGCAAATATGTCATGAAAATAAAACATTTTTCATCTGCCATACTTCTATTGTATATGATATTAGATGTTTTGCTAATTGTATATCAGAATGGGTCATTTATTTGGTGGAATGTCATTGTTCTGCATTTTATGTACGACAACCTTCAAGACAGTTAAAAACTCATATTGCTGAACATTTTAGTGATATTGGTAATAAAAGAATGTTGAATGCTTTATACAGACATGTTTTGCAGCATACTTCAGTTACATTTAGATTCACTTATTGATCGTGTTAGTATTAAAGGAAATAACTTAAGTTGGCATGATATTTTGAATTACAAGCAACATTTGTGGATTATTAAATTAGGTGCCTTATTTACTCCTGGCTAAATGATTTACTCTGGATAATGATGCGGTTGTGTCTGAAGCTTTTCTATATATTTATATATTTGTATTTGATGCTTTATATGTTGTTTGCCATTTGCACTAAAGAAGGCTTGTCTGAAACCATATTGCACATGTTTTGATATTTATTTAATATTATTTATTATTAAATAGTTTCTGGACTCACCATTCTTTTTGTGTTGGCTGTTTTTTATGTTTTGACTTTGGATATTTTGACCCTGCTGTGTTGCCGTACTTATGCACCATGGAGGTTGGTGACCATTACCCTAGTAACCTCCTATGAACCTATAATGTATCACAGGGAATGCCTGTTGATCTGATTAGTGAATTGTTTCTCTATGTGTATCAGTAAATTAATTTGGTAAATGAACATGTTGATTCTCAAATATAAAGTTTAGTCATATGGCCCAGGTGCAAGTTAAATTTTAGGGGCTGTGGAGTTTTTTTAACAGTTAATATATCAGTGCAGTAGTACTGCAAAGTAGCACAAACACTGTTTTTAACCTCAGCATTCATCTAGTACTATAAATACATAATCAGGGTCTCTGATTCACAAAGTCTTGTAAAATATGGTTCTTCCAGGAAACAGTGTCTCCCATATCAGAAAAAATATGAACATTCTGTAGAGCTGATTCAATAGTTTGAAGGGTCTATCAGAAATGGAACTCCTTATAAGTCAGGATGACAGAATGTAAAGCCATGACAATATCTCCCAGTTGTTGTAGCACTTCTCTACAGACCTGCATTTTGTCAGGCAACAGGTTTATCTAGTTTGCATCAGAGCTATCAAAGTTTCTTTGATGTAGAATAGGCAATTTGAGACCATCTGCCTTCACCACTTTTATGAAAACAGCATATAAATGGTATATGTGTCAGATCTTGCAGGTATTCCCATGTTCATTTAAGGGAATGATCATACTGGCAGATTTGCGGGTTGTGATTGGACCATAGCCTAGCTTAACATGTTCCTCCTGTCATCTACAGGAATATTTTAGAGTTGTAACAATGATAGCTGATGACCTTTCTTCAATATTGTTCCATGGCTGCTCATAGGGAATCTGGAACGGCTTACGTTCATTGCATATTTTTTGCTGTATTCGCTTACTTCATAATTTTTACTGTGTTTTTATGTTAGCTAATCATTTTCATCCAAGAATTATTCATATTTTTTTAGTTCATATCCTATACTCCATTACATCTTTATTACATTCTATTATTTTACCCAAGAACAGCTGCAGTAATGTCAGTCCCTCTTTTTCTTTCATTTGATATATTCCTCTTTTAATTATATTCAGTATACATATTCACATTATCCCAAAAACTGCTTCTATATCTTCCTTTTCATTCACTGTCAATAAAATATAAACTTCTACATTTCGTATGCTAATTTCCTGTTATCAATGATTTTATTAAGTAAGTTTTTTTCTTTAAAGTTAGCTTAAATGTTTTCTGCAAATTCCCCTTAGCATTTACCTGTGTTTTAAATGTTTTCTGAAAATTCCCCATATCTTTCAACTTTAACATTATCCTTTCCTATTGTTTCTTTGCTGCTTCTCTTCTCCCAAATACAACTGAGAAAAATTCACATTCCCTACTCTATCATCTAATCTTTTGCATTCATCTTTTTTTTTAATTTTAAACCCGCTTTACATAAATTCCCTCCTCCTTCCTTCAGTACTTCATTAACTGAAATATTTTTGCAATTACTATGTCATCTACATATTGCACAGCGACTGGTAATACCCCTTTCCTTTGAATTTGCCCATTTTGCCTGCCTTAAATTACTTAATACCCTTTTTATCACAACATTTATTAATGAAGTAAATATCATCCCACTTATAGGTTCATAGGTGTTTACTAGGCTAACTACCACAAGGGCCTTTTAAGCCTAGCCATGCATCCCAAATCTCTGACAAGTTCTGATACCCTTGATAAGTGTAAGCAGGGGTTTGGGAGATGAGCCATTTACAGGTTACCTGTGTGCATTAGAGACATAGGTGCCAAACCAGGGATGAATTTCTGGTTTCCCATCTAATTGTCCAAGTTGCACTTGAATTGGGTTAGGGAGGCACTCTGCTTCACATGGATGGGGAGCCTGTTCCATAGATGTGGTAGTCTCTGGGATACATACCTCTCTATCCAGCAAGAACAATTTATATCACAGGCAAGATTTACGTCTTTAGAACAGGTAATTCTGGTGCTGTTTGTTTTGTGGATAAGCAGGAGGTCCATCAGAGTGGTGTCGGACCATGCCCTGTATCCCAGGCATAGATCTCCCCTGAAAAGCTTGTATGAGACAAAACACAGGAATAGGGCCTTGAGGCAGTCTGCATAGCACATTTTATTTACTCCCAGTATTCTTTTAGTGAGGAACTTCAGTGGACATTCCAGTTGTTGGTTATGCCAGGTTAGGGACATACCAAAGGGGGCATTGTACTCACTGATAGGTCTGATAAATGCTGAATATAGTGGGACAATGACTTCCTTGGACTTGGATGCCATACCTTTGTTTATAAGTTGTGCAGTATAGAATGATTTCCTCACCACCGTAGAGACACAATGGTCAAAGGCAAGATTACTATCTGTGTGTTTCCTTAAGTCCCTGACTACTGGGTCTACTCTAAGGGATGTCTTGTCAATATGATAGTTAGCAGAGATGGATGACTTCCCAAAGGATGCTATTATGCATTTTTTGGTATTTAGTTTTAGTCTATGGCTCTGACACCAGTTGTTTATCTGTCTCAGCACCTCCTGGAGAACATTTGTGTCAGTGTGAGATTCAATGACAGCTCCTAATTTGCAATCATCTGCAAATTTAGTCAGCCAGAGACCACTGACATTGGCCTTGACTTCTGAGAAGTGCATATCAAAAAGGAGCAGTCCAATGACTCATCCCTGAGGAACTCCACTTGTGAATGGTCTCTTTGTAGAGGTGGATTCCCAAATTCTAATTTCCCAGGTCCTATCTGTGAGCCAGTTCGCTATCCACCGGGTGACATATGGGTTTGTACCCAAACTCTTGAGTTTGTCAACAGTGCCCGAGAGGGGTATTGTGTCAAATGCCTTGGCCAGGTCAAGGTATGCAGTGTGAACAATTTTGCCCTCATCCATTGCTTTGATGATCTTCTAAAAGAAGTCCTCCAGGTTGAGTAGGCATGATCTGACCTTGACAAAACCAAACTTGGTTGTTTCCAGTGTCTGGAGGTTTACTGTATCTCTACTGATCATCTCCATGATAATTCTTTCCATGGCTTTATATATAAGACTAGTGAGACTTATGGGTCTGTAGTTTCCAGGGTCTATAGATGGCCCACCTTTGTGCAGAGGGATGACTGTTGCCTTTCTCCATTCATGAGGCAGGAAACCTGTTTGGAGGCTACAGTTAAACTTTAATTCCAGAGACCAAGTTTTATGCTATTTAGAAGGCATCCTGGGATATTGTCTGCATCCATTGATGCAGTGCTCTTGATCTTAGAGAGAGCATTAAGGACCTGTTCCCTAGTGATAGTAGGGGGAGTTATATTTGATGGTATTTCCTGAGGAGTATAACTTTCTCACCTCATTGTGAATACCATCCTTTTCATCAAACTGCCCATTAAACAACACTTTGAGACATATTTTTCATACACGCGTTATTACTTTCTTTAATATGTTATACTATATTTTACATTATTCCCAACCTATTTTGACAAGTCTTAACTACTGTTTTTTTTTTATCTCATATGAAATAATTTGTGAATTCTTCTGTTTTCTCAATATACTGTCCACAATTTCTTTCTCACAGTTTAAATTTCCTTTGTTTTTCCTTAATAACATGCAGTCCTTCATTCATTTATATTTCCCATTACATTACTTAAACGTTTCTGTAATAATTCCATTAACATTTTATAAGCCCATTAACATGTTATGGGTTTCTATTACTTAAACATGTTTCTTATGCTTTTTCTAAACAAATATTCTATCCCACATTCAAATTTCTTCATCTCATATCCCATTTGCTGATTATTCATGAAGAATTCATGTAAAGCACCTTTTTTACTTACCCCTTTCATTATAAAAAGAATAACCTATTCCATCCAACTCTGGAAAACTGTTTCTATTTACTTGTCTTTTAATATTCCTTCAACTATGTTGCTGTGTTTTTGTTTCTAATTTTCACTTGCAACATCCAAAATCCTAATTTCCCAGAATGGCAGATCTATATCTGATCGAACACTGATGGTGCTAAAAACAAGTTCCAGTGAAGAGTAGAGTTTCCACTAGAAATAAATTTGACCGAGGATTTATCACAACCTATAGTATGGAAAATGGGCCAAATAAAAATGACAAACAAGAACTGGGGCATTTTTGTTTCAGTAGTTAAACAGTCCACATATTAGGACAGCATCCTAAGTTGGTTTATAGAATAGTTATAAATATAAAGAAGATGTTGGAATCAGGACCACATTAATTACATCATAAAGGAGGAAGGGTTGGTGCATTTAAACACGGCATGTTTTGGCAATGGCAATATATTAAAGAAGGGATTAACCATTGTGGCTGGACATGAGCCTTTGTTGGGTAATATTTTTCAGTTGTGGATCTTGGGGTGCTGTGTACACTGCTGTTTGCTATAGGGACTTTCCATATTTTTATATTGGCAAAGGAGAGGTGTCTCTGTGAACATATATATGTGCAGTGACACGATAGTAGAAGAAAGAACATTAAAAATACCTTATTTACACATATTGAGAAATAACCTGTATATAGATTTTGTTTTAGTGGGCAGGATATAATGGAGTAGGACTCAAGAGGGGGGTCCATGGAAAACCTTGAAGTTCAAGAGCTATGTTTGCAGGTACGATGTAATGCTGACCCCACCCCAGAATTAATGGGCATACTTGTATTCAAATGACAGCATTTAATATTTCATGTATATATATATATATATATATATATATATATGGGTCTACTTTCATAGACCGAACGTACGGATCGCCGACACACATCTTCCCGACCCCAAACAACCGAAAACACACCACACCAAAAACTAAACATACCGAACACCACAACACCGACACAAAAGACGCAAACTACACATTGCACACAACAACATATCCACTAACCGTAACCTAAACCCTAACCCTAACGTCCGACACTACCGCACACTTACCCAACCCGCACCCTAACCCTAACTCACTTAAAACACCCCTAAACCCCAACACCGTCACTATCGCACACTCACCCTACCTGCACCCTAACCCTAACTCACTTAACACTACCCTACACTGCTCTACGTCACTTCCACACACTTACCTCACCGGAACCCTTAGTCCGACACCACCGCACACTCACCTTTCCCACACCCTATCCTAAAATCCCTCGCTATCGTACACTTACCTGTCCGCTCCCCAATACTACATCTTTCACTTTTGTACACTTACCGTATCGCGCTCACACGCTGCCATTGTCGGTCTCTCAGCCGTCGGGATATCGCGTTGTCGGTTACCTACCTCTTCGGTCGTTCCGTCTCGGTCTTCCGGGTGTCGGTGACGTGGCGCTTCGGTCTATGAAAGTAGACCCATATATATATATATATATATATATGTGTGTGTGTGTGTGTGTGTGTGTGAAAAATTCTACTTATAATTTTTTACGTGCATCTTTTTAGTTAATAGTTAGCCCCCCCACCCATATTAGCTTAAATTTATGGAAGGTAACAACTGGATATATATGACTTTAATTTTAACAAGATTATAATGGAATATTATGTAACCATGTAAAAAAAGTGAGGAATAGATTGTGAATTTGATAGTTAAGGTTTATTTCAGATGAAATTCCACTAAAACTGGGATGGAAGCACTAAATTGTTTTATTATTTTTTTTGCATTACAATGTGTAATAAGGGGTATCACATGAATATCTGGACCTGTTTTTGGTGCTGAATATTCATCTCCAGAAAAGTAGCAACAGAGGCAATCCAAGAAGCACTGGTTCACAAAATGTACTTTCCCATGTTTTGACTGTGGTACAAGGTCTTGGAAGTCTGAACCATGCTGTACCCCTAAGTACTGTTTTCTCTTTTCTCTGAGTTTTATGACCTGTGGAATTACAGTGCATCTATCCAGCTATATAGATATGTATCTACATCTGTATATATATATACATATATATATATATATATATATATATATATATATATACACACACACACACATATATATATATATATATATATATACACACACACACACACACACATATATATATATATATATATATATATATATATATATATATATATAGGGATCTATGTCAGATGGTCAAGTTTTCAGAAATTCGAAATTCACATGGATGAGATCATATGATCGAGTTTGTGAAAACTTGAACATCCAAAAAAAAAGACAAAAATCTCCTTTTTTTTACATTTATGCAGGGGGGAAGCCCCCCCACCTGCAAATTATATCTACCAAATCTGAGATCGCACTACAGTGAAGAAAAGGGCAAATTTCCCAGTCCTCGCTGTACTGTGATCTCTACTCAAAAGTTGGCAGTTTTCAAAAACTCGATCATATAGTTTCTGAAAACTCGATCAACTGATAGGAATTGATATATATATATATATATATATATATATATATATATATATATATATATATAGAGAGAGAGAGAGAGAGAGATGTATGTGATTCCTAACAAAGATTTATACCTAGAAAAATCAACATGAAAAATGCCAACCTAAAATAGTTGACAAAATAATACTGATTGTATATTTGCGTCGTCTGAGACAAAATCTTAGGATATGCAAATAAAAAGATTTTAGGTCACTTCTGGGGTTCTGATATAGTATTTTTGTGAAGTAAGTAGTTGGGGGTCTTTCTATATCAGAGAAGAGCTGGGGGAGAGAAAATGCTTTTCATGTGAATAACTATTCACACAATTTAAAAAAAAAACTTAATTTCTGGCACCATTGCAATTTTGTTAATGTGAACTGGATAACAGGCTGTGCTGGAGATGTAGAATGCCAGATGCAAATTACATTCATATGGTTTGGACATGCCCTTGTGTATGTATGCTTTGGTTAAGGAACATGGAGTTGCATCATTTGCAATGAGAAGATGTATTCCCCAGCTAACAGATTAATTATTCTGGTTTTCTAGGCAGTATACCAACAAGTGAATTAACAATGGAAATGAAGACCAAATGGCTATTGTGTGTTCATCTTACCATTTCAGGTATAAAGTTTAAATATTGAAAGATACCATGCAGTGACATTAGTAGGGATATCCACTGTTATGTAAATAAGCTGTGCTATATGGAAGATACCATGCAGTGACATTAGTAGGGATGTCCACTGTTATGTAAATAAGCTGTGCTATATGGAAGATACCATGCAGTGACATTAGTAGGGATGTCCACTGTTATGTAAATAAGCTGTGCTATATGGAAGATACCATGCAGTGACATTAGTAGGGATGTCCACTGTTATGTAAATAAGCTGTGCTATACTATTAAAGGACCACCAACCTCTAAAAGTAAGATGAATATTGGTCAATTTGTCCTGATGCATGGGGCAGTATAACATGATTTCATTTAAGGGCAATATCTGCACATAATCCTTATTTTGTATGTTTGTAGACAGTTTATTATTATTTTCATTTATTTAGTTGATTCTGACTAAATATTGAGCTGTTTTGACAATAAATAAATAAATAATGTTGAGGTTGGGAGACATTCCCTTTCCCCAGTTTTGTGTGATCCCAGAATTGGTATATTTAATTAGCAAGCAGTGTGGGAGGCACAGTCCCTCCTCATAGGGGTGCAGAGGGGACGGATGGAAATATTGGTGTCAATATTATTTTGTTGACTGTTTTAGGTCAATTTGTTGCATGATAAATTTTTAGGTTTAGATCTTTTTAAGTGGACCCACATCTAGAGAGAGAGGGGGGTTCCCTGCAAAAGGTCAGTTGTGTGTTTGGTTGACAGTTGTGTAGTCAACTGTTTATGATCAAATAAGCAGCTGGTTGACAGTTGTCTGAAATTGCACAATTTTGGGGTTGGGGTATATGCCCTTACCCTGTGTTTGTGCAATCTGGGAGTTGCTCTATATAATTAACAGAGAGATTTGTGGGCACAGCATCCCCACAAAGTGGGAAGGGTTCAGGAAGCCCTGCAAAAAAGCAATGGTTTTATAATTTTAAATTTTACACACACACAAGCTCACTCTCTGAGCATGCATAGTGGTGTGTCTATGTCTGCAGTTTTGTCATTTTTACATCAACGGTTTGAATGTTGATATTGTTTTCAGTTTTCAGCATTACACACACACACACACACACACACACACACGCACATATATATATATATATATATATATATATATATATATATATATATATATATATATTAGTTCCCCTAAGATTTGTTGGGGGTGTTGTGTAATGTAGATGGTATGGATAAGTAGAGGGGAGCAAATGTTGATAGTGTGTTTTGTCAAGACAGGTGAGTGGGGTTGGATGGGTGAGAGTGTTTGTGTGTGGATTTGTGATTTAGGGTTAGTGTCCAGGATAAGTGTTACATGTGTGAGTATTTTAGGGTTCAGATCAGGGTAAAATAAAGTGATAGATTTAGTGAGTGTATGTGCGTGTTTTTGTGTGTCTTGTGTACTGGCAGTATTATGGAAAGGCTTTTATTAAGGTAATGTGTAGGGTTAGGGTTGCGAAAAGGAGGAGCATTAGGGTTAAGAGTTAACACGTATTACTAAGGTGAGACAAAGGTGAAACAGCTCATCTTTTTAGGATCAAACAATGGTATGATCTATTAATCAATCTGATGGCAAATTTGGCTTTTCTAAGTTGTGCTGACTGAATATCTGTAAGAATAAAAGGTAGGTTGTTGCTGTGGTTTTTCATTACTGTTTATCAAGGTAGTTTGAGGCTGTGTAAAATAGGGCTATCTTATTTTTTTACATGTTGGATATGATTATCAACCTTACAGTATCTAGTTCTTTAGTATGAGAGACTACATTTGGTTGGGCATTGTTACAGGAAAGCATTCTAAAGTTTTTTTTTCATTGGTGCGTGAATTGGGGATAAAAAAGATTAATTTGGTTTTATTGCAATTTAGAAGCAGATGGGAGAGCTCAAATAATGTCTCGGAGGCAAAAGAATGCTGAGCGATGATTTGAAGAATAGAATACTAGATACAGATGAGAGTGGAATCATTTGCATGCTGAACTAGTTGAGGATTGCTGAGGCACAGAAAAAGGTTGTTAATGAAATTGTTGAATAGCAGAAGCCCACAAATGCTTCCTTCAGGAATACAGTCAATGCTCTTGTTTTCTTTTTTCATTTCGCCAAGTCTTTTGGGTTAATAATACCATGATGGGAATGGACCCAATTCCTAAGTCAAAGTATGTTTAAAGTTCATGAAATTAGTTTTTTTTTCAATCTTTGATGTTAGCCAGAAGTGCTCTTCGCAGCACCTGCAATGTGCCCAGTAATGATTCCTTCTGAAATTCATATGGAGTTACATACATCAGTAACATATCTAAGTATGACTGTAAATTATTTTTTATAAGACCTATTGCTCCTACTACTACTACTGGAACTGTCTGGATATCTTTCTTCTAGATTGCCCTCATTTTTGCCTGTAAATCCTGGTATTTTATGACTGTCTGTCTCTCTGTACATAAGACACTGTAGTCACTGGTTATAGCAACTTCAGTGATCAATGCTACTTTTGTCTTCTTTTTATGGACTACTAATGTCTTTCGGCTTTTCCCAGTTAGGGGTCGCCACAGTGGAACTCCGGTCCGCTGATTGGCAGTGGATTTTTATGGTGCCGAGTTGCCAGCCTGACGCCCAACCTTTAAAGAAGGCACACCCATTCATGCACGCACCTACCTGCATGTCTTTAAACATCACTCGACTGCAGGGAGGACATGCAGACTCCACACAGAAGGCGCTGCAGCCGAGAATCGAACGGGAGAACCTCTTGCTGTGAGGCGACAATGCTAACCGCTGAACCACAGTGGCCGAACTACTACATCTGGTTTTCTTGCATCTATTTTTTGAACTGTTGGTAATGGATTATCCCATGTGATATAAATTTCATTTTCTGATTTGTGGCTCATGTTTCCAGTGTTTTTTAATTACTTCAATATTATAATGTTTGCACAATCCTCAATGCAAATGGTCTTACCATATTATTATGCCTTTCAGATATATGCACACACAATAGAGTACCAGGATGGATTTCTTCTAGTAGAAGTGTTTAGATATTACAACTGACAAAATGGATTTCTGTCTTTAAGACCAGAAACATATTTACATCAACTGTATGCTGTCAGCTAGACATAGCACACATGACTGCTTTGTTATGAAACAAAGGAATATTATAGTTTGACCTTGTTCTGTTACGTTATTTAATGCATACAGCCTTGTTTGTGTAACTGCACGGATAAAATCATGGGCACAATACCGTAATGATAATGTGCAAAGAATGTCCAAATATACTGGCTAGCAGTCTGTGAATAATAATTGTATATTTCTACTGTCAGTGAAGGATATGAGTTATTGGAAAGAATATTCCAGAACCGGTCTGTTCTTTCTTTCATGTAGATAAAAGTTTGTAGTAGTTCTGACACGTTTTAGTTTAATTTAGATCATGGTAGACTTTGTGCTGCTAATTTATTCTGAAAATAAATGTCTTGCCATAAACTTTCATGTCTTGATGACAGAAGGTAATAAGGAACCTCTTAACAAGCTGGCGGAAGGTAAATGATGTAAAATGCTGAGTAGCATATACACGAGGAGTCACTGTTTATTATTTTCTTTATATAATTTTGCATGGGTTTTTGCTTGCTTTAATAAAAAGTTAAGGTATTTGATGGGTGGGATGGATGGATTTTATTTTGTAGGCAGACAGATGTACTTCTTGAAGTCAGTAGCTTATCAAACAAATACTGGGTAATAGTGCTAAAATAATGGAAAATACATCCTGGTTTGCCTGTAAAACAGAGTAGTGTAGCAGTTTGGTTAGGGAAACAGCATAAGTTTAAGTGAGATAGGCAGATAAGACAAAAGGTGATCAAGACACTGAAGCATTAATTTTAATAGAGATGATGTAAAGAGAGGGTATAATCCAGTCTGAGAAATATGAGGAATATTGTGGAAGTTGTGTTAGATACTAGTGAAGGTTTAAGGATTAAGAAGAATGAATTGCGTGATTATTAGAGCATGAGAGTGTATGAGGTAAAATGACAGACTGTACGGGGTAAAATAAGAGACTGAAACTTTGGGATTAAGACTAGATAGGAGTGATCCTGTGAACATTTGTGGAAATTGGAATGATAGCCAGTTCAGTAGAATGTAAATTGGAAGGAATTATAATAGTTCTAAATATAAGTGTGTGCAGTGTGAGAAAAATGGTTTGTAGGCAGTCTTAGTTTAGGAGTAGAAGCTATAGAAACTAGTTGGAATATGTGGCATGGGTGTTTTGTTTTGATTCAGTAGAGAAACATTAAACAAGGAAGAGAGTTTTGCATTGAAAACTCATTTCAATGAAACTCATTTCATAGAAAAGTGAAGAAGTATATAGAAAGTGTGTCATGACGTAATTTCTTATCACAGGAGTTATTAGGGAATTGAGTCTAGCATAGTATTTGTGGATTGCAGTACTTGCCATCACAATCAAGTGCAAAAACATTAATTTTAAATGCATATCTAGTCACATTTGCCTCATTCTGTGAAACTAGTCATTTCAAAAACACCCATTTGCAGTATGATAATGTTAAACAGTGCTTTACTAAGCACAAATCATTTCTGAATATGCTTGTGTCTCTGATCATAATTATATTATGCTTCTGAGCATTATGTTAGGCACCAAAGTATCTCCATAAGACGTGCTAGCCTATACTTGTTATGGCACAGCAGCTTGTATTACAGTACGTAACCTCCTGACACCTTCTTCCACATTACAACACACTGAACACCATGAATATTAAATATAAGTTTAAATTAATTATAACTTTTTAAATATTTAAATGCAACACAGCATTCACAGTTAAAATACAGCACAACTAAACACATTATGCCTCATAGTTATAGGTGCATAAGGCTTTTAGTATACTAAAAATATGGAGCTTTGCTTTAGTATGTAAACATTACAGTATAAATTTGGATGAACACTTTGTCAGTATGTTAGCATGTGACACATTCAAGATTATAGATGAGATTCCAAAAGTCTTGCACAGTGTGATTTATTCCAGAGTAAGGCCTCTCTATAATGTAGGCTTACAAGGGGACCAGATTCCAAAAGACATGTATAGCAATTTAATTAAACTGACAGCAAGTCTTTTGGAATCAGGCCCTATATAAGCCCTGTTATATTTCCTGAGTTTATGATGAGGAGCATGGATGTCCATTGAGTAACTTCAAGTTGTTGCACTACTCTCAAAAGAACTGAATTCTATAATATATGTTTATGTGTATGTGGGTGTGTGTGTGTATGACAACTCATGCTTTAAGCAGCTGTTATACATGACCAGGGAATATTACACAGTTCTCTTTGCAGGTCTACCTATTTAGCATAAAACCTATTATGTTTTATTGAAATTATGAAAAGCTTGATATATTTATTTATTTTTTTTGGTTTTGTCTGCTTTTTTTAGGGGACTTTTTTTAGGCACATCTTGAACATAGTTTGCTTGAATTTCAGAGCCCAGATGGAGTGTCTGTTGTGAGATAACTTAAGTATGTTGCACATTCTAGCAGACCACCACACACTCCTTTTAATAATTTTTGTGTATTACTTTAATTTATCTTACTGCTTCCCACACATTTCACTGGATAATAATAATTGCTGCCTATTGAGAAGGGCTTTTCAGAAGTTACATAGTGTTCTTATTAACTGGGTATCGTGTGGGTGGCTTTCTAACCTCATTCTGAAGTTTTTGTTATTTGCAATGTTTTTGATGATTTTGAAATGGTGTTTAGTATAATTGTAGTCAGAGCTATGCTAAGATCTGTTAATTATATATTTTACTTTTATGTTTTAGTTAGTTTTATGCCATTTAATGTAAGGATATATTGATACTAATACTATATTTGCAGTCATGGCTGAAGTGCTTCATAACGTATAGTGTTTTAACTATAACAATCCACTTGTTATACTTGTAGCAAATAAACTAGGTTGTGTTATTACATGGACAGAGGATACTGATTCCTTCAACACTTACATATGTTTGGTGGCTGAGTGATGAGACTTAATGGACTATAAGTTAATAAGGATAAATGCACTACTTTGCATTTTGGGAAACCAGTGGTTGAATATCAGATAAACTTAGGTCCCCACATGTTACAGACGCTGACAGAAATAAGGATTTAGGTATTATTATATGTAATAATTTTATGTATAGGATTGATGCTTAGAAATTAAAGCTAAGGCATTACATGTTATTGGCTTAATTTTTAAGAACTTTACAATAATAAATGATGACTGCATTTTGAGGTTGTTCATAACATATGTTTTATTTACAATATGTATCATTACATACATTATACCCATCTAGCCTATAAAGTCTAGACTTCTTTTGAATTAGTTACAGATATCTGAGGGATAAATTTTGTTTAGCCTACAGAGGGCTCTGGGGTGAAGAATAACAGTGTCTACTAAATATTGAATTGTTGAATACAAGCACATTAACCAGAGGTACATATTTTACTTAAATAACTGAGGAGTGAAAGAGAGTCTTAAGAGCAAATTATTTAACACAGACAGTCATTGGTTTAACAGGGTTCCTTTACATGTTCCTCAGTATTATTCTTGGCAGATATTCAAACAATTACTTGATATCTGGTTGGGTCCCAGAACATGCATATATCTCCCTCTCTCTATATATATACATATATATGTATATATCCACACACACACGCACACACACACACACACACACACATATATATATATATATATATATATATATATATATATCCACACACGCACATATATATATATATATATATATATATATACACACACACACACACACACACACACACACACACACATGGGTACGTATCACTTCACCTAAAACTCATTTCACCAAGACCAAATCACTTAAAGTTCATTTCACCTAAAACTCATTTCACCTAAAACTGATTTCACTCTACAAGTAGTACTCTAAGGCAAGTCAATGGTATATTTCCTTTTCCCCACTGTAGTGCGATCCTGGTGTTAGTATATATATTAAGGGGGGTGTGGGGTGCATAACCCCCCACCTAGTTGGCTTTTACCAAATAATGTAAAACAAAACCAGACACCATTAAACCAAAATCAGTGGGGGACTGCACCCCCCCACACCCCCTCTAATTATATATACTAACACCAGGATTGCACTACAGTGGGAAAAAGGACATAGGTTCATAGGTTCATACTAGGCTATCTGCCCTAGGGCATTTATAAGCCTAGCCAGAGTGTGTTTGGCTTTCGCCACCCATTTTAAATTAATTTTGCTATGCCCTTTTTCGAGGTTAGTATACCGTGCCTCTGTCTAACAGTGACACAGAAGTGATACCCGGGGTAAACCTATGATCTCCCATCCACTCATCAAGATTCCTCTTGAAGAAAGTCAATGAGGGACTCTGCCTAACCTGGACTGGGATTTTATTCCAGAGTGAAGGGAGCCTCTGGGTTATGAATCTGTCCCTCCAGCATGTCCTATTTATTTCAGTGCTGAGGTTCAAGTCTCTTGAGCGCGTAGCTCGATGGGATTTGGATTTTCTGAGGTGCAGCATGTCCATTAATTCTGGGTTGGACATGGCTTTATACATCAGGCACAGATCGCCTCTGAGCAGCCGGTATGCCACTGAGTAGAGCTGGAGTTTCTTTAACCGGGCAGCATATGGCATCTGTTTGAGCCCTTTGATCCTCTTGGTGAGGTACTTTTGGGGTCTTTCCAGTTGCTGCAGGTGTCTGGTAAGGTACATCCCAAAAGGGGCATTGTACTCAATTATGGGCCTGATGAGGGATGAGTAAAGAGGCACAATGACCTCCCCTGATCTAGATGTGAATCCCTTCATGATTAGGTGGGCTATAAAAAATGTTTTTCTAACCACTTTGGCCACGTGGTTATCAAACGAGAGATTGCTATCAACTTGGGTCCCCAGGTCCCTAATTACTTCTTCTGTACTTAATGGATTACCACCTATGTGGTAATTTGTGGGCACTTTGTTTTGCCAAAGGGATGACTATACACTTTTTGGCGTTTAGCTTGAGGCCATGGCTCTGGCACCAGTTGTCTGTTTCTATGAGGCCCTTTTGGAGGTTGCTTGTGTCGGCTGGAGAGTCAATTATGGTGCCCAGTTTGCAGTCATCTGCGAACTTGGTCAGCCACAGTCCTTCCGTGTTGGCCTGTACCTCCGAGAAATATATACCGAACAAGAGAGGTCCCAGGACTAAGCCTTGTGGGACGCCACTTGTAACTGGTTTGGAGTCTGACATGGCTCCAGCAATTCTAACCATGTGGGTTCTGTCCTTGAGCCAGTTTGCAACCCATCTAGTGACATAGGGGTTTATATTTAAGCTGGTGAGCTTATCTATAATGCCCGAGTGGGCTATTGTATTGAAGGCTTTTAAGAGGTCCAGGTAGGCTGTGTGGACCATCTTCCCCTCGTCAATGGCCTTGGTGACTGTTTCAAAGAAATCAAGCAGGTTTAAGAGGCAGGATCTGCCCTTAACAAAGCTGAACTGGGTAGGATCCAGTGTCTGTAGGTCCCCAATATCTTTATTTATGACGTCCATGATGATCTTTTCCATAGCTTTGCAGACCAAGCTAGTCAGGCTTATGGGGCGATAGTTTCCAGGATCTGTTGAGGCACCACCTTTGTGGAGAGGGACCACTGTTGCTGTACGCCACTCTTTGGGTACATATCCTGTAGTAAGGCTGAGAATGAACAGTAGTTTTATGTTTGGGTTTAGCTCTTCTTGGAGTTCATGTAGGATGCAGCCCGGGAGACCGTCTGGTCCCATTGATGCTGCGCTTTTTGCTTTGGAGAGGGCAGCTCTTACCTGAGCATCTGAGATGTCAGGGGGGCAGCACTCTGCTGGGATAGATATTTGCCCTTTTGGTGGGGAGGGGGGGGAGAAGTTTGCGCTGAACCTGTCAGCTAGGATGTTGGCAATGTCTGTGGGTTTGGTGTATTTTTTGTCATTTTGGACTAATTCTGAGCATATCTGGGAATTCCCACCCAGGTTCTTAACATAACTAAAGAAAGCCTTGTGATTATCCTTAGTGTCCGGTGCAATTTTTCTCTCGAAGCTGGCCTTAGATGATTTTATGAGTGCCCGTGGTTTTTTGCTAATACTGATTAGAGATGCCTTCCCTTTTTGGGATTTTGCTCTATAATGTAGTAGCTTCCTCCTTCTATTGTATAGTTTGTTTATGGCTGGGGTCCACCAGACAGGACGTCTGCCTTGGGAGGATTGGATCTTGGTTTTATTTGGGATTGCATGATCCATGCATTCCTGAAGGTGTTCATAGAATGCGTTTATAAAGGATTCTGCAGTCTGGGCCATATTTTCCACAGGCCCGGGGGCTTTGAAGGATTCCACCTCGGTTTTGAGGAGTGTGAAATTTGCTTTAGAGAAGTTTTTCACTGTGGTTTTCAGGGTAGGGGGTGGAGCCAGGATGTGAATATCCAGTGAGATTAATTTATGGTCTGATCTTACCAGTGCGGGATGCACTTCTGGTCTGGAGCATAGAGTCCCCATGTTGGTGATGATCAGGTCCAGTATGTTTTCCCCTCTTCTGGGAGTGGTAACAAGTTGTTCCATAGCATTTGAGTTTATAAATTCTAGGAACCTTTGGACTATGGTGTTGGAGCTAGAGTAATGCTCCCAGTCTATGTTTGGGTAGTTGAAGTCGCCCAATATAATGGTGTTTGGAGAGACCTTCATATTTTCCAGTGTTCTCAGGAAGGCTGAGTGGGGTTCCTGGGTTTGGGAGGGTGGTCTGTAGCAGGCTATAAACTGGAAGGCAGTTTTACTCACTGTTAGTTGCACATGGAAAGTCTCTGATGCTTCGTGCTGTGCCACCAACTTGGAAGTGTGGGTATCTTTGACGATTATTGATACTCCCCCTCCTTTTGTGGTTCGGTCCAAGTTTTGGGGCCGAAAAGCATGGTATGAGGTATAACCTGGAAGTGCTGGGGTGCTCTCAGGAGCCTTGAACCAGGTTTCTGTTACTGCACAGATATCGATGTTCTCCATGTTATGGAGAGTTTCGAGTGCATGCATCTTGAGCTTTAGACTTCTGGCATTGAGTAGCATTACTCTTAGTTTCTTATCCCTTGTGATACCTATGAAGGTGGGTTTGTCTTTTGAGCCTTGCCTAAAAAAGGCACTATGGGGGTAGCAAGAGCCTTTGCCAATATCCGAAAGCCCACTTACCTTATTGTACTACTTGTTAGTGAAATGAGTTTTAGGTGAAATGAGTTTTTAGTGAAATGAACTTTAGGTGATTTGGTCTTGGTGAAATGAGTTTTAGGTTAAGTGATACGTACCCATATATATATATATATATATATATATATATAGATATATATATATATATATATATATATATATATATATATATATATATATAGATAGATATATACACACACACACATATATATATATATATATATATATAGATACACACACACACACACACACACACAGATATATATATATATATATATATATATAGATATATATATATATAAAACACACACACACACACAATATATATATTGTGACCGAGACCATATGATCGACTTTTGGAAAGCCGACCATGTAAAGTAAACACAAAAAACACAATGAACACTTACCTGAAAACTGTTAGCAGGGGGCAAGCCACCCTGCACCCCCTGTAACTTAAATATACCAACTCTGAGATTGCACTACAGTGCAGAAGAGGGAAATTTTCCCATTTTGCACTGTACGGAGCTAGCGGTTCCTCATGGTCGGCTTTTGAAAAGTCGGCCATATGAAAATCGACTTTGTTAAAAGTTGACCATGTGAAGGGGACCCATATATATATATATATATATATATATACATACACACACACACACACATATATATATATATATATATATATATATATATATATGCATTGAGGAGTGTTAGAGTGTACTAAACAATGAACAAAGGTTGAAATCAATTCTGCTACAAATATGCAAAATAAATAAGGCATAAAATAAAAGGTTGCATAAATGTAGAAATAGAGCTTAGCAATATGTATTGAGCATCCTTACTGTATTTTGAAAAACATGGAGCATCTATTAATGGACATGCTTTTTATAAAATCAGCGGTAGATCTCTTACAAGCTGTTTCCTCAAAAACATGTTTGTCACAATATTAGAAAAAGCTTGATGTACTTCCTCACACAACACTGAACATAGTCAGCAGAAAAAACAATCTGTACGTGCTTACCCACAAGATATTTCCTTAAAAAACAAGTCTGAAATACAAGCATCAGCAAAAAGATGCTTCTGTGCAAAATTCAAAAAGAAGAAAAACAGTATCCAAGAAAAGTATAAAAAGACTGTAAAAATCAAGTTGTGTTAGAGATATTTGTAGCAATACATTTGTTCCAAGGTACTGCATAGGAGAATATAATTCATACTGATTGTGAAGCTAACTTTAAACAGTAAGGCCTAAAGCTGTAACAATAGTACGTGTCGTTTGTTATAAGAATATGTTTTTTAAAAGTAACTGTGCTAAAAGTAAATTTGTATTGGGCTGCAAAGTGTATGTCTTTATCAGTGTGCAATTGCAAGGCTCAGTGCCTTAAACAGACTGTAGAAGCAGTCATGCAAACCTCTGTGTAATAACAAGACTCTGATTCAGCAGTAAACAGCCAGCAAGACTTTGTGTCTTAAGACGACTTTGGTTTCATTACAGTAAGTACAACACTGCAGCACTATCGTAATTAATTTTCCAGTGGCAAGTCTAGCCTGCATTTGAACACAGAGATAGTGATGCCTGCATAGGGTCACCCCAGTAAAGGCGCAGTAAGTAAAGGTTGTGTATATGAGTGAGTCCTACATAATGCACTCCTGCTTTTATGCAGCTTGCAGAAGTACAGTTTTCAGACATCTGAATCCAGAGAGACTGCCGTGCAGGAAGGTCGCAGTGCCATAAATTCTCCAAGAAAGGTGAAGAACAAGGTTTCGAAGTTGCCGACTGCCAGGTTTGTTTCATCAGCTTCTTGAGGACTACGAAAAACTTTCCAGCCATCTGCAACAACATCCGGATCACCTGTTCTCTTGCTAAGAGTTAAGACTTTTTTCTGTCTCACATATAAGTATGGATGCCATTGGGAACTACAGCAGGAGATGTAAACAAAACTTTACTCTTAATGTCTCAGAACAACCAGACAAAATATGGGAAAAATTAAATGTTGGTATACACAGCACATTAATTAACGTAAAACCTTATTAGAGCAAGTTGATCTTCAGGTACTATTAAGTGGGTTGTAACATTTAATTGGCATCTGAAACAAAAAATGAGGCTTGTCATAGTAAATGTTTATTGTGTGAATCATCTGAAACTGCTTTTTGTGTGCAATGCCATAAAAATACAGTGCAGGCCATAGCTCAAAGGTTAGACTGTAAAGACAAACCTGTTAATGGTGACGAACCAACAAAAGGTAAAATGCTTATTTTATATCCAGATATTAAACAGATCTGTTCTGTTATTTCATTGATATCAGAGTTGGAACAGCAGTCAAATCTATTACTGACAGAATCTTGTGTAGATCTTGTTACACCCTTTAAAAATTATTTACAGCAGTGGAATGAAGGCTCTGCTGGTGACCCAGAGAACAGGAGCAAGATTCTTGATCACTTAACAGAAGAATTTAACAAATTCTTAAGAAAGAAACAAGATGAATTCAAAAAGTTCAGAAATGATATACCAGGACTCTGTCAAAAGTGCATAGGGGCCTTACGATCAACAGAAGAGTCTACTAAAAAGTATCACAAAACCTGTAAAGAACTACAAAAAGAAATATCAGATCAACAGTTACAGGATA
Source organism: Protopterus annectens (assembly GCF_019279795.1). Lineage (NCBI taxonomy): Eukaryota > Metazoa > Chordata > Ceratodontiformes > Protopteridae > Protopterus > Protopterus annectens. Next base: position 735,744,579 of record NC_056749.1, read on the forward strand.
AAGAAAATCTGGTTAGTGATGTTCAGGATAAACTAATACAAGCTAATATTCGAACAGAAAAGTTAAAGGAGGAATTACAGAGCACAAAACCAGTACAAATCATAGAACAGGGAACCACTGCATATTTATATACACAGTCTAGATTATTATGTTTACCACAGTGGAATTATAAAAAAAGTCATATTTTACAATATTAACATAATAGGTGAACCACTACAAGATCAGGTGAACGCTCCTTACCAAGAATAAAAAATAAAATAGTCAACAAAGGTAAAAGGTTAGGAGCGAAGCAGATATGTCAATGAAATAATTTGAAAGTTCTGCAACAATCCAAGAATATATGTACAGTTTTATATATTTATTATTATTTCTTATATACATGTTTAGATATATTTTTATACATACATATATATATTTCTCATACATATTTTTATATATAGTTAATAGATGCCATATTTGGAGCATTTATGATTGTATGCATGTGCTTAGAGTGCACAGTTTAGATTTAATTTAAATTTAGTTTAAATTTAGTTTAAATTTTTGAATTTAAATGTTGTTGAGAGATCTGAGGAAGCTGCATACAGCAAAAACGCTTATCTCATGAAATAAAGATTCATGCAGATTTTATTATATCTATTTCGTGATTCTTGGAACATATTTTTGTGAACATTATTTGAAGATTCTTGGATTGTTGCAAAACTTTCGAATTATTTCATTGACATATCTGCTTCGCTCCTATCCTTTTACCTTTGCTGACTATTTTATTTTTTATTCTTGGTAAGGAGCATTCACCTGATCTGGTCGTGGTTCACCTATCACGTTACTATCATTCTTATCCTTTACATACCTTTACCAACAGGAGCAGACAGTTTGTGTTATTATGGCCAACATTGAACTTGATTACGTTTCGCGAGGTGAACACCGACGGAATGAAGCTCTCCATAAAAGGTTTCGGCAGTACCTCGATGGTACTGTGAATGCCTCTTGGCATTTTGAAAGTTTGGCATCTACTGATGACGCTACAGGAGCGACTGGAGATTTGGAAAGGCTGCACAAGCTCCTGGATGAAATGGAGAAGAGTTTCTTCAAATTGAAATGCCTCCAAGTGCAACAATTGCACCTACAGTTCTGCTTGGATAAGAAGATAATTCCCCGTGGTCTTCGTGTATTCAATATGCCGAACCAGGGTCGTGATTATCCGGACTTGCTAGCGGCTTGGCAGAAAATTAATTTAGCGGTTAGCCGTAAGTATTTACAGCTACTCATAGACTTCTTCCAACCGGAAGAGGCTATTTTAACTGAAGACATTAACAATAAGCAATGCATGGTCTTTAGCGAATTTGCTGATGAAATTGTACAGCCGTTATTCGAGAATTTGTTGGATGGCGTTCTTGCACTTGAGTGCAAACTGCTGCAGCAGAAAAGACATAAAATTATTAGGGATTTGAATGATTTTAAGCTGGGCCATGTCTTCACATGGCCCAGATATGGATACAATAATAATGTGAATTCCAATTTTGATAATTGTGACAGTAGTAATAATGTATCCTCTGTTAACTTTAATAAGGAACAACATACACAGCATGACTATGCCAGTAAGAAGAATGCTGATTGCAGTGAGACTCATGTATTGTCAGCAAATGGTAATAATATGAAAGGGAATGATGCCCCTGTAGACAGAAAACAGTCTAAGGGGAGTGTAGATAAAGTCACTATTGAACAGACAAGTGTATCAAAAGGGATTGCACCATCCAGAACAGTAGTCACAAATAGGGTATCAATTGAAGAGGTTATAGAGCCTAGTGATGCAATAATCAACACCAATGATTCAGTGGATGTAATTCATTTAATACATCCCAGTATGCATTCAGAAGCTAATTTATTCCCAGTTGTACAAATAGTTAAAGATAAACCTATTTTTACAGAGTGTGAGGTTGATCCAGTTGTTAGACCAAAGGCACTGAAGAACTCAGTTGACCCTCATTTAGATGTGAGTTCACATGTTTCTTTTCCCCTACCAGTTCGTCTAGAAAAAGGCCCGAGAAGGATACGTTCTATGAGTCATGGCTGGCAAAAGAGAAAGCTTTCAGGGGAATTCTTACCCAACTGAACCCTGAAAAAGATGTGGAACAATGCAGACAAGCATTAGTTCATAATTTATCCAGTGTAACCTTAACAGATGATGACATTAGGCTGTTAAGCAAGGGGATGAATTTCATCCCTAAAAGTCGTAGTTTTCTAACAGAGACAATTGTAGATTTGAAATTATTCTGTAGGAACATTATGCTTAAGATCCTATATAAAGATTCAAACACTGGACTATCTCAAGAGAGAGGTTTTGTTTTTAAAAATTTAAGTGAGTATGTACCTGCACACCACCCCCTAGTAGAGACATTTCTGCGCTTGACAGAGGAAGAATTACATAAATATTATGACAGAAATTCTAACAAAAGGTTTATGAAAAACGATAACCTTACTTACAAGGAAAGACAGAGCCTTACAGGAAGATCTTACTATTATTATTAGACCGGCAGATAAGGGTGGCCGTGTTGTAGTTATGGATATGGTGCACTATTATAACTCCATGCAAATTATGTTGAATGATACATTTTATCAAGTTATCACAGTAGATGTGTTACAGGATGTCATTAAATACAATAGTGACACTTTATTGGATATTTATAAGAGTCAATTGATAGACAAAAACCTATACGAATACCTTACTATTAAAACACCTGTCACTCCTATTATACATGGCCTACCGAAAATACACAAAGATGCTCATGACCCACCTATGAGACCGATAGTTTCTGGTCGAGGATGGGTCACTGAGCATCTGTCTGTGTACATAGAGAAAAATCTGAGACTGGTCCTAAACATCAACAAATTTGTGTTAAGGGACTCTAAGCAGTTTCTGATGGAACTATATGAATGTGTTAAACACTATAACATTACAGATGACTACCTCTTTGTTACCTTTGATATACAGTCACTGTTCATTGTTATCCCCAATGCAATGGGGCTTATTTGCATATCTGACTATCTGAAGGAACATAGTGATTATACTGTTGTCAAGATTGACCTTTTAGTGCATTTCCTGGAATTGGTTCTAGAGAACAACTTGTTCATGTTTAATGATACGATTTATAAACAATTAGATGGCGTAGCAATGGGCACACCATGTGCCAACAGCTATGCCAATATGTTCTTAGCTTACTGGGAGGAACATATTTTATTTTGTGAGGCTTTATTCAAGGAACACGTCATCTTTTATCGACGTTTTGTGGATGATGTGTTCGTTGTTTGGAAAGGGACTGTTGAGCAGCTCAATTTGATGTCAGATATTATGAACAATTTAACCAGTTATCTTAAATTCGCCATGAATTATTCAATGTATAGGATAGAGTTTTTAGACCTATATATTGAGAAATTGCCTAATGGTCTTATAAACACAGGAGTTTTTAGGAAAGCGTGCTATTGTAATTCGTTACTTATGAGATCAAGCATGCATCCACCTTTCATTTTTAAAAACATCATGAAGGGCCAGGCAATTAGAGCCTCCAGGCTAAATCCCACTGAAGGAGGATTTTTAGTAGAATTGGATGATCTAAGTCTTAGGTTATTACAGAGAGGGTATAACATTAATGAGGTCAGTCGTTCCTTAGAGAACACCCATGATTTACGACATACAGTAGCCACACCATATTTTGGACCTTCAGACTTTGTGGAAAATATGAATAGTGACAGGACTCCACCTACTATTAAGTTCCTAACAACTTTTACATCAGACCACCTTGAAGTCAGAGAGATCATTAGTATGTATTGGTCTATCTTTCAGGTAGACGATGATTTGAAGAATATAGTTGGTGATACCCCTAGGTTTCAGTATAGGAATAAGAACAATCTAAAGAGGATGTTATGTTACCCAAAAAGGGAAGGAAAGGCAGGATAATAGGCCATACGGAGCCCTGTGGACATTGCAACTTCTGTTCATTCATGGACACAAGCATTGATTTTTTGCATCCAGATTCACAGATAGTTTTTAGTACGAACATCAATGCAAATTGCATGATGCGTCATGTGGTATACCTAGCCGTCTGTCAAACCTGCTCTTGTTTCTACGTGGGCAAAACCAATCGTCCACTTAGGGACAGAGTGAGGGAACATGTCATCATATTAAGAAAGGATCATTACATAATGCTCTAGCCAAACATGTTAGCCTTTTTGGGAATACACATAAGTTCCTATTTAGAGTTTTAGAAGTTATATTCCCGAGCAAGAGAGGGGCTGACATCAGGACACATACTGAAAGCAAGGAGAGTGACTGGATTGTCCTGCTTAGAGCTGATAGTGGGTCAGGACTCAATGAGAGAGCCTCAATAAAACCTAGACTGAGGGGACATAGGAACATTAGGTAAATGATTGTACATTTTTGATATTACCTACACCTTTGTTGTATACATACAAGTGCTTACATGAGTGTGTCTTTTAAGTATTTTTTATTCTAGATGACTTATATATATATATATATATATATATATATATATATATATATATATATATATTTTTAAATTCTATTTATATATATTTCATATGTATGCACACATTTATTTGTATGCATTCGGCATACATATATACAGTTTTATATATTTATTATTATTTCTTATATACATGTTTAGATATATTTTTATACATATAGATATATATATATTTCTCATACATATTTTTATATATATTTAATAGATGCCATATTTGGAGCATTTATGATTATATGCATGTGCTTAGAGTGCACAGTTTAGCTTGGATATTTTAATGTTCATTTCTCTTTTTTTTCATGTCTTGGTTGTATGTCATTTGCCATATGTATTATGTAGGTTTGACATTTCTCCTTTAAAAATGTTCTAGTTCTACTAATTGTTTAATTGGTATGTCTATATATCCTGTTTTTTTGAATTTAAATGTTGTTGAGAGATCTGAGGAAGCTGCATACAGCGAAAGCGCTCATCTCATGAAATAAAGATTCATTCAGATTTTATTATATCTATTTCGCGATTCTTGGAACATATTTTTGTGAACATTATTTGAAGATTCTTGGTTTATATTTTACAATATACTTGCATTTGAAGAATGGACAGCATACACAGCAGAATATGATGTATGGACAGATGCATTACTTAGATGTTTTTGGATTTTTATTCTCAAATGTTTAAAATTTTCATTCAGTTAAAGAAAGAAACTTATCAGTTAAACCATAAAGTAGGATGTATGGCAGCTGTTCTAATGGTATATACACAAGGGCAGCCTTTCACAGCTAAGTTGTTAGATAATTTTAAAATCACCTTCTCAGATAACTTAATGTAACAAACTGACCATTTCAGACTTGCATTTCAGATAATATATCAAAGGTCAGATAGAGACATGCAAAAAACAGAAATAGAAAAACAGTTAATACATTGCTTTCAAGAGCAAGTCAAAGGGATCCCAGGGGATATTATATACATTTATAAAGAAAATTCAGATATCCTTACTATTTGGTACAAAAATTAATGAGGGGACAGTCTATGGATGATGATGGCACATTATACTCACACCATATCTTTGCATTAGTATAGTGAGCCATTTGAGGTGATTGGAGAAGTTAATAACCAGGGAAGGTAATGGTGGTGTGAGTAACCACCAGCAGGTAGAGCTGCATCTGCACCACTAGCTCCTGTTCCTGTGTCTGTAGCACTAGGATCGGGTATAGGTAATGAACAAAAGGTACCATGTTTTTTTTTTGTAAGAAAGTAGGGCATGTTAAGCAAAATTGTGATCATTACAAAGTTTTTCATAACAAGAAGGAAGAACAGGGTGTGTTTCCAAAAACCGAACCAAAAGATTTGCAAGAAAAATCAGAAAAACAGGTCTATGCACAGAGACCTTAACAATATTGGTAAAGATAGCTATAAGGGCCATCAATACACAGGAAAAGGGGCTGCATGTCCCATAGATTTTCAAGCAACCTCACCTGTAAATCCAAACTATTTGGTTGAGAAAGCAGCAGGGATGGCTAGGCAACGATTATGAAAAGAGATTGAAAAACCTAAATATGTTGATCACTCAGACACAGAGGAAGATGATAAGCAAGAACATGCAGTGTGGCATATCGCATTTGACAATAAAGGGGAGGATGAGTGGATCTCCTTACAATAGGGGTGTGCCCCCTCCACTCTCATATCTTTCCTGACTACTTTTATAAAGGGTTGAGACAGATGACCATTGATTGATATCTGGGTAGAGGGGTCACTATGGAAAAATATCCTATTAGACACAAGAGCAGCAGTATCCATCACAAATAGACAGTTACCTGTAAATCCCATGAAAAAGGTTTGTATTTTAGCATTTAATGGTACAGGATGCTATGCAGTGAGTAGTCGAGATGTAGACATAAAATTTAACCAACGACAGACATGGAAAGATGCTTTTTTAATACATTCATTCTGCTCAACTACCATTATTGGTATGGATATTGTAGGACCTTTGGGCATAGTAACTAACTTGCCTAACAGTATTTTCTGGATAGGAAACAGGAAAAAGGGAGAGAAGAGTGCAAGTTGCTGTGGAATCTCTCCAGCTGAAAAACCTGACAAGCTCAATGTGAATACAGACAGTGAGGATGTGTGGCAATATTTACAACAACAATTCCCAAATCTGTGGTCTAATGGTCCGAGCGACTGTGGAAAACTAGAAATGCCAGTAGGGGCAGGTAGTGATCAGGATTATATACCACCATTTCAAAAACAGTATCCCATTCCTAGGGAGGCAGAAGAACATATGGAAAAATTTATTACAGACTGGGAAAGGGAAGGAATTATACAAAAAGGCAACAGTCCCATGAATTCATCAATCTGGCCAGTGAAGAAAAAAAATGGTAACTATTGTCTTGTTATTGACTTTTGGAAGGTTAATCAATACACAACTTCTCAAGCACATTTGATTCCGGGAGTTCCAGAGCTGTCTGCACATACTAAGCCACAAAGTAAGTGGTTTACAGTAATAGATTTAGCAAATGGCTTTTTTGCAGTACCACTCAGAAAAAAAGACTGGCCATGATTTGCCTTCACATTTAAAAAAACAGGAGTATGTCATGACAAGGTTACCTCAAAGATTTCAAAACAGTCCAGTTGTTTTTCACCAGACAGTAGGATCCATTCTGCAACATTTGGAAAAGGATGATTCAGTGTTGCATTACATTGATGACACATTGATTCAGTCTGAGACAGTAGAAGAGCATGTACAGCTTCTTAAAAATGTTTTCCATACTCTACAGCAGGCAGGGTTAAGGTTAAAAGTGAAAAGATTCAGTTCATGTCACAAAAAGTTGTTTCTAGTTACTATTATAAAACCATCAGGAAGGTCTTGTTGCCCTATGCATGTGCAAGACATTTTACAAATGGAAAAAACACTGACTATAGCAGAGCTACATAAATTCATGGGAATCATGAATTACAACAGGGAATTTATAGAGGATTATGCAGCTGTGGCTGCTCCTTTATACAAAATGTTACAAGAACAGAAGAGCTCTGCCTTTTTAGAGTGGGGACCTTATGAGGATGAGGCATTTTCTGAAAGTAAAATTAGCACAAGCTACAGAATTAATAGCACCCACACCAAAGTTGCCATTTGTGTTACAGGCAGCAGCATGGAAAAAAGACATTATCTGTGGTGCTATTACATGAATGGCCACATGGTGGCAAAATCAGAATGGAGAAAACATTACATCCCATTACTTTTTGTAGCAGGAAGATGACCCCAGTGGAATTGGGATACCACCCCTGCATACAGCACTTACTAGCCATTTACTGGGGTATTAAGCAAACTGAGTATCTGACTGTATTTGCCAGTATTATAGTACAAACACCACAACAAGTCGTAAAAGCTCTGGTAGACAATTTTGAAATGAATAAAATCAGAGATGATATTAGGCAGTCTTTTCAAAATGGATGCCATTGTTTGGATTGAAAACTGTCACAATTCAGACAGGGGACAAATATTATTTGACAATTCACATGGGATATGAAGGAAAACAAAAATAACTGCCTACAAAAAATAATGTCATCCAATGTACAATTTCTGGCATCTGATTTTGACCACTTTAAGCCATCAGTCTTTGTGGACAGAGCACAGTATTGAGACAAAGGCAAAAACTGGACAGGATTTGCTGTAATTCTGGAAAATCTACAGATGGGTTCTCCCGAACTATTCAAGTTACCACGGCATATGTCAGCTCAAAGAGCTGAACTGGAGGCAGTACTGTATGTGCTAAAGTATTACAATCCTGTTAACATCTTCTCAGACAGTGTTTATGTAGTAAATTCTTTAAGACTGCATATGCACACCTGGATAAGGTGAGGATTTGTAGACAGTGTAGGCAAACCATTGTGCTACGCGAAAGTACTAAAAGACATACATAAAGTTATAACAATGTCAAATCAACAAGGGCAATACAGCACTTTTAATGTAAAAGCACACAAAAAAACAACAAGTGAAACTTTTAGGTTAAATGCATTGGCTGACTCATTAGCAAAACAAGAAGCAAAAAGTGGGGAAAAACTTGAGGTATGTGTACACTGATACAGAAGTTAGTGCCTTAAAAGCAGATGTTATTACCCTAAAAGAGCTAGACCAACAATCAGTTAAGGAAGATCTTATAAATATTCAAAGCAAGGTTTAAATTAAGAAACAGACCAATGCTTGACTACAGGAGTACCACCAAAGGAATACTGTGTATATCCCACTACAAAAGGGTTACGGTTGCCTTATGTGCCATATCAGTTAGCACATCAGTTGGTCAAATTAAATCACCAAATACTGGGACATGTAGGAACTGATAAGCTATGTGTGGTTATAAAAGAAAATTACTGGAACCCAAATCTAAAAAAGTCTGTAGGTTAATTGTAGAAGAATGTCTGATCTGTTTACAGGTAAATGCTAAAAGCAAAAAACTTCAGTTACATTGGGTGCAGCCAGCAGATGGGCCATGATATGCAGTTCAAATAGACTATTCAGGTCCTTTGCCAACAACAACAGGAGGGTATAGATACCTACTAGTAGTAGTGGATGTTTTTATAAAATGGGTAGAAGCAATTCCTACCAAAACCATGACAGCAAAGGCAACAGCAGAAGCCTTATGGGAAATATTTTTTGTTATTGGGGTGGCCATGAGTCACAGAATCAGATAACGGTCCACAGTTCGTTAGTAATCTATTAAGCAAATGTGTTGTGCATACAGCAAATATTTCATGTACCATACTATCCACAATCCAATGGCATAGTAGAGCGCATGAATCGGATGTTAAAAGAACGTCTAAAAAAGGCATGCCTGGAAAAAGGCAATACTTGGGTACAGCATTTGCCTGGCATTTTAATGGGCATTCAGGCAACACCAAATAGCAAAATGGGTATTTCACCATATGAAATAATGACAGGTCATAAAATGCCCATACAACTACCATTTGATCTGGATATACCTAATGATAGGCCTATGTTAGAAATCAGTAAGCATCAGCAATGGTTAAAAAGGTTTGCAGAAATATATGATTACAATGCAAGAGAGCAAGTGTTCCACCTATGGAGAAAGGAGCCAATTTCCCAGCCTGAAGAAAACCTTCCCTGCAGAACAAAAGCATTGGTAAAAATGTTCCAAATGGAAGGTTCATGGATAAGCAACTGGCAAAGCCCTTTTGAAGTAGCAGAACAAATTGGACCATTAGTGTATAAAATCAAAGGAAAAAATAAAACAATGTTGGTATATAAAGATCAGTTAAGAGTTATTTAAACTAGTGAGCAATGTGAATCTGATTAAGTGTATTCTCTTATAGGTTTCCCACAGAGAAAACATAATGAAATTGCTATGGTTTAAAGTGCATCCTTTTGGAAATCCAGTTTTGGATGATCAAAGGCAAAATGATTCAGCAATGGAATTTCTATTTAAAGGATTTTTTTAAATTGATAATAGATATCATGCTAACTATTATCGTATTAGCATTAAATTGTACTTACAACCTATTACCCAAACTGTAAAGTTACATGAAAGAGAGAGCAAAGAGATATAGAAAAATAAGCAAGATTGGTCATCATTTTTAATACATTTTTGGCTAGACAATGTTGGTATACGAAAAGCATGACTGTTTCTAATGTATGTAGTTAAATACCCAAAATAACAGGAGTTATGCATCTGGTGCCAGTTCCACTAAATATTATTAGTAGTTGGAGGGTATTAATAAATGAAACAGGAGACCAAGTTATAAATGTACAATTACATAAAGCAAGAGTACAGTTATTTGTTATAGTACAGGGAATCACATTTTTAGCAAAAATGGAACCATCCCAGTGGGTAATAGTAATTGTGCTGAAACAATTAAAATGATGAACTTTTATAACCCCATACCAGTACATGGAGTATTTTTTTCATGGTTTTCCTATTCTAATACCAGTCAAGGGTCAGTTAATATTAAGTGACACAGTGGTATTTTATTTTTCACAGAACAATAAAAATGATTGCAAAACCAACGTTACATATTGCGAAGTAAAACAGATAAAAAGTTTAAGATTTGTACATGATAAAACTCATACTATGGGACAAGTAAATGGCAGTATAGTAAATAGCAGTGTTGCCCTGTCAGATGAGTTATATTACATTTGTGGTAAATATGTTTATAAATGGTTACCAAAGGGATGGGATGGCACCTGTTATACTGGATTAGTAGTACCAGCAATGCATCACATGAAAGACTTACCAAAGGGAAGCATTAGAAATGCAAGAAGAAAAAGGGTCTATATTGGAACATCGAATGTTTAACAGTTCGAATCACTAAAGGTTTACCCTTAGTGATCGAACTGTTAAAACACTGAATGTTCCAAAAAAAAATTAAAACAAACAAAAAAAAACAAGCCCCCTGCACCTCCCACACCCCCCACTACTTAAATATACCAACTCTGAGGCCACACTTCATTGAAGTAAATGGAAATCTCCCCTTATGGAGATTTCTGTCTACTTCTTCGACATTCTGCAGTTTTGCTATTCTCATGCCGACAATGTCAGATTCGACATTGTCGGCTTTTGAGAATTCAATATAAACCCGAAGAAAAAGAGATATATCTGTAATCAAAAAGCCAGAAAATCCAGTAAATACCCTAGCTACACTATGTATTTACCACCAAAATCTTGATTGTTTAAAATTTAAAGATATCAATTTAGGGGATGATGTAATTTCAGGAGCAGGTATATTCCCATGGTATGGAGCAGCAAAAGCAATTTGGGAGTTAAGAAAACTATCTAAATTGGTTGAAGTATTGACAAATGCCACTTTCAATGCAATCTCATACATTACTGTTGAAATGACAGCCATACGAACTATGGTTTTACAAAATCGAATGGCATTAGATTACATAAAACAAGTAATCTCTGTGGTATCCCCGAAGTCTCAAAACAACCCACTAAAGTGTAGTGGGTCTAAAAACAAAACAGTGTAAGAAACTTCTCTGTGTGGAAGATTTTCAGTCCATATATTTCTAGTTAATCACTGTATATTAATCAGATCAGACAATAGTAGTAGAAGTAGCGAATGTAAACTCGTCAAGTCAAAAAGTAATAATAGAAAATATATAATTCTACAGCATTACTAAGTATTCGAAAATAATCCAAGCAAGGCAGGCAGTCTGTTTCCAGTCAAAAATCCTTTATTAAGTACACAGACAAGCGATCCAAGCAAAACGAAAAATAGAGTAAGAATTTCCTCACAAGCTTTCTATAGATATATATATATATATATATATATATATATATATATATATATATATACTCTTTATCAGGCATGGGAGTGGTTTATTGTGCTGTAAAACAAAGTGTTATTGGTACACATGTTAAATTCACATCCCTTCCCCCATCAGTGTGACATTCGAGCTGGTCCTGCCCTACCTAGTAGCTGTCATAATAATATATAGCCCTAATGTACTTTAATGGTACATCTTATTTAACCAAATTATTGAGTAGATTATTAAGTCTGTGATTTTATACAAGGCAATATACTACATGGCTGGAAATATATCAACCTTAGTTCATTTTGCGATCAAAAATTATATATAAATATATACATATACATTTTGCATGTAAACATCAGTTTCTATTTTCATAACCTATTGTTAACAAAGATCGCTTTCGTCCTTCTAGACTTCTTCAGGTCTTTGTACAAGAACCCTAAAAACCTATATAATTGTATAATTAGTTAGTACAATAACAGAATCACCACTGATCTATTCAGAAAACCAACGAGGGTTAACTTATTACTCCACAGTAAAAGTCTACATCCTACAAAAAACAAGTATAATATAATGAAATCCCAAGGCTATAGATTAGCTCGAATTACCACAGAGATGGAACCATTTTTGAGAAACCTGAACAACTTAGAGAATGATTTTTCTAGTGAGAGGCTATGAAAGTCAGATGTTAAAAAACATCCTGGAACCCATTATAGAACTGAAAAGGACTGAAGCACCTTCACTCAACCTCCCCAGTAGAAAAATTTTAAGTAATCCCACAGAGAATAACAAATGCAAAAATAGCTGCATCCTGACATACACTTTGGATTATCACAGTATCAAAAATATTATTGAAGAAAACTGGGACTTTGTCACAGGAAACCCCTTTCTGATTAACATCTTAGGTGAAGCCCCATCATTTGTTTATAGTAAGGCCAGGAATATTAGACATTTTGTTGAATTTAAACCTAGACCATGTGAGAAAAGCACTAAAAGATGTGAAACTAATTGTACATTTTGTATATTTATACAGCAAGGTGATAGTTTTTATTGCCCTTATTTAAAGAAGATCATTAAAACCAGTGCAGGGGGTGACTCGACTGTAACACTAAAAAAGTAATTTACAGGGTACAGTGCAATGAATGTGATGCATTCTATGTGGGCAAGACTGTAAATAAACTCAAGCGAAGGATTTCATGTCATCTGTCAAAAATCCGCTCTGGATGTAAAAATAATGCACTAGCCAAACACCTTTCTCTTCATAAAAGACACACAGGTTTTAAGTTCCAGGTCCTGGATCACATAGACATGGGTAATCTTGAAGGAGACATCCTGAATATTCTGGAGACACATGAACTCATGTGGCAATTAAAGCTGAACTCTTTTAGAAAGCCTGGACTAAACTACTACTGTTCAATTAAAAGTGCACTGGAACTTAGAAAATTGCCACATTGTTTACATGATTAATTGTATTTTATTTTATTTTTTTCTACAAATTGGTTTTAAATACCATTTTAAATCATTTGAAATTTAAGTGTATATTTTGTTTCCATCATCATACATATATTTTTATTTTTTCTGGTTCTCTCTTTTTTCCACTTCAAAATGATGGTAATAACAATACTAACTAATTATACAATTATACAGGTTTTTAGGGTTCTTGTACACAGACCTGAAGAAGTCTAGAAGGATGAAAGAGATCTTTGTTAACAATAGGTTATGAAAATAGAAACTGATTTTTACATGCAAAATGTATATGTATATATTTATATATAATTTTTGATCGCAAAATGAACTAAGGTTGATATATTTCCAGCCATGTAGTATATTGCCTTGTATAAAATCACAGACTTAATAATCTACTTAATAATTTGGCTAAATAAGATGTACCATTAAAGTACATTAGGGCTATATATTATTATGACAGCTACTAGGTAGGGCAGGACCAGCTCGAATGTCACACTGATGGGGGAAGAGATGTGAATTTAACATGTGTACCAGTAACACTTTGTTTTGCAGCACAATAAACCACTCCCATGCCTGATAAAAAGTATATATATTTAGAAAGCTTGTGAGGAAATTATTACTCTATTTTTTGTTTTACTTGGAATTCTTCTCTGTGTACTTATTAAAGGATTTTCGACTGGAAACAGACTTGCCTTGCTTGGATTACTTTCAAATACTTAATAATGCTGTAGAATTATATATTTTCTATTATTACTTTTTGACTTGACGAGTTTACGTTTGCTACTTTTACTACTATTGTCTGATCTGATTAATATACAGTGATTTACTAGAAATATATGGACTGAAAATCTTCCACACAGAGAAGTTTCTTACACTGTTTTGCATTAGATTACATACTAGCATCCCAAGGGGGTACCATGTGCCCTAATAAGAGAACAATGTTGTACAGTTATTCCAGCTAAAACAGAGTCCCTAAAAGCGCATTTAAAGGTCATTGCACAAGTGTCACAACATACTAGAAAAAATTAGAATGACGATTGGAGTGATTTACTAATCTATTTACACGGTGGACAGGAAAAATGATCATATTTTTAATTGCTATTATTGTTATTGTAGTGCTTGCTTGCATATTACTTACATGTATTAAAGTTTGCTTAACAAGAGTTAATCAACAAGTTACTGCTGTCAATTGCCATAATAAAAATGTATTACCAAACAATGATGAATTTGTCTCCCTGGTTTAAAATAATGAGACACTGTTAGAATGTGCTAAACAATGAATAAAGGTTGAAATCAATTCTGCTACAAATATGCAAAATAAATAAGGCTTAAAATAAAAGCTTGCTTAAATGTAGAAATAGAGCTTAGCAATATGTAATGAGCATCCATACTATGTGACATAGCTATAACTGTATTTTGAAAAACAAGGAACATCTATTAATGGACATGCTTTTTATAAAATAAGCAGTACATGCTCTCTTACAAGCTGTTTCAAGAACATGTTCTCCCACAGTATCAGTAAAGAAGTAAACAGATGGATGGACATTTTTTTTTAATAAAATCAGCAGTACATGCATTTTTACAAGATGTTTCCCTAAAAACGTTTGTCACAATATTAGAAAAAGCTTGACGTACTTCCTCACAGATGAATGGACATAGCAGAAAAAAACAATTTGTAGGTGCTTTCCCATAACATATTTCCTTAAAAAACAAGTCTGAAATACAAGCATCAGCAAAGAGATGTTTTCGTGCAAAGTCCAAAAAGAAGAAAAACAGGATCCAAGAAAAGTATAAAAAAGATTGTAAAAATCAAGTTGTGTTAGAGGTATTTGTAGGAACAATGTGTTCCGATGTATTGTATAGGAGAACATCATTCATTCATTCTGATCATGAAGCTAACTTTAAATGGTAAAGCCTAAAGCTGTAACAGTAGTATGTGTCGTTTGTTATAAGAATAAGTTTTTATAGTAGTAACTGCACTTAAAGTAAAGCTGCATTGTGCTGCAAAGGGTATATCTTTATCAGCGTGCAATTGCTAGTTTCAGTGCCTTAAACAGACTGTAGATGCAGTCATGCAAACCTCTGTGTAATAATAAGACTGATTCAACAGCCACCAAGATTTTGTGTCTTAAGACGACTTTGGTTTCAGTACAGTATGTACAGCACAGCAGCACCTTCATAATTAATTTTTCAAGGAGTCTTCTCTCTGAATGGCCTTTGGCCTTTATGCAGGCATTAAAGAACAACTGAAAATTTTCAAGCATTTTTCCCCCTCTGGTCCAAGGACTTTTGTTCTTGCTCCTCAACTTAAATTTGATGGCTGTGGCAGATTAGGCATTGCAGTGGCCATTAAATAAACTACCCACTCCCGGTAATTAAAAAAAGCCAAGACTGCCATGAAAAAAAAAAAAAACAATTAAAATAATTAGCCTTTGTGAAACAACATGGATGTGGTGAAATAATTTAAAATAATTTAATTCACTTTTGACATTTTCATTTGCTACTATATTACACTTCTTCAGAACAATTAACACATTAATACAATAAAAAAACAATCACCTGATAAGTTACATGACACAATACATATGCAAAACAATACGTGAATAAAATAATATAAATAATATATTTTCAAAACATCACAGTACTTTATACAATTCATGTCCTCTTAAAAACATTAGAGAATGTCATCATCTGTGCAGTAACTGAAACCTGGTTCAAGGCTCCACAGAGCACCCCAGCACTACCAGGCTACAACTCATACCACACATTTCGGCCACAGAACATGGACCGAAACACAAAGGGAGGGGGTGTATCCATATTCATCAAGGATACCTACACCTCCAGGTTAGTGGTGCAGCATGATACCTCTGAGATCACCCATGTGCAACTAACATCGGGCAAATCTACAATGCAAATTGTGTCCTGCTACAGATCACCCTCCATGAACCAGGACCACCACTCCACCTTTCTGGAGACACTGGAAAACATGAAGGTCCTACCAAACACCCTGATATTGGGCAATTTCAATTACCCTACCGTTAACTTGTAAAACGATTCAAGTACAAACTCCCAGGTCCAGCGCTTCCTGGAATTTATCAACTCAAATGCCCTGGATCAGCTAGTAAACCCCCCAATCAGAGGTGAAAACATACTGGACCTGGTCATCACCAACATGGGCGACAGTTGTTCCACACTGGAGGTCAACCCATCACTGGTTAGATCAGACCATAAACTAAACACTCTGGATGTCCACACCACACCACCACCCCCAACCAAGGAAACCACAGTGAAAAACTTTTCTATAGCAAACTTCACCTTACTTAAGACAGAGGTGGTAAGTTTCACAGCCCCCACACTAAAGGATAACAGTATCCAAGATGCAGGAACCTTTACAAATGCACTCTATGAGCACCTACAAGGATGCATGGATCATGCCATCCCTAGCAAAACCAAGACTCATTCCCCTAAGAGAAGGAAACCAGTCTGGTGGACCCCTGACATAAACAGGCTATGCAATAGGAGGAGGAAACTAGTTCAGAAAAAAGCAAATCCCAAGAAGGAAAGACATCCCTGATCAGTATCAGTAAGAAACTAAGGTCCCTCATAAAATCATCCAAGGCTAACTTCAAAAGAAAAATAGCCAAGGATTTGAAAGATAACCACAAAACCTTCTTTAGGTATGTCAAGAATCTAAGTGACAACTCACAGATATGCTCTGAGCTAGTGCAAAATAGCACACAATATACTGTACCTACTGATATTGCCAACATCCTGGCAGATAGATTCAGTGCAAACTTCACCCCCCTCTCACCCCAAAAAGGGTCCACAACAATACCGGAAAAGTGTAGTGTACTGGAAATCACAGACGCACAAGGTAAAAACAGCCCTTTCACAAGCCAAAAGCACAGCATCAATGGGGCCAGATGGTGTCCCAGGCTGCGTTTTGCATGAACTACAAGAACGAACTAACCCCCCACCTAAACACACTGTTCAATCTCAGCCTCGCCACAGGTTATGTGCCCATAGAATGGCGCACAGCAACAGTTATTCCGCTCCACAAAGGAGGGGCCACAACTGACCCTGGTAACTATCACCCCATAAGTCTGACTAGCCTGGTCTGCAAGGCTATGGAGCACATCATCATGGAACTCATTAACAAAGACATTGGGAACTTCCAAACACTTGACCCGACCAAGTTCAGCTTTGTTAAGGGCAGATCATGCCTACTAAACCTGGTTGACTTCTTTGAGACAGTCACCAAGGCCTTAGATGAGGCGAAGGTTGTTCACACACCTACCTTGATGTCGTCAAGGCTTTTGACACCATTCCCCACTCGGGAATTATAGAAAAACTCACCAGCCTGAACATAAACCCCTACATCATGAGATGGGTTGCCAACTGGCTTACAGACAGAACTCAAATGGTAAGAATAGCGGACTCCATGTCTGACTCTAAACCAGTCACAATTGGTGTCCCACAAGGCTCGGTCCTGGGTCCCCTACTGTTTGGCATATACTTCTCAGAAGTACAAGCAAACACAGGGGGGGCTATGGCTAACCAAGTTCGCTGATGACTGCAAACTGGGAGCCATAATTCACTCTCTGGCTAACATGGACATTCTCCAAAAGGGCCTTACTGAGACAGACACCTGGTGTCAAAGTCATGGTCTCAAGCTAAATGACAAAAAATGCATAGTCATCACGTTTGGGAAAAACAAAACACCCATGAATTACCACATAGGTGGCAGCCCCCTTAATACAGAAGAGGTAATAAGAGATCTGGGGACCCAGGTAGATAGTAATTTTTCCTTTGTCAATCATATTGCCAAAGTAGTTAGGAAATCCTTCTATGTAGCCCATCTAATTACTAAAGGGTTCGCATCTAGAAATAAAGAGGTTATAGTGCCCCTCTACTCATCACTCATCAGACCCCTCATAGAGTACAATGCCCCATTTGGGATGTACCTCACAAGACAATTCCAACAGCTGGAAAGACCACAAAAGTACCTCACCAAGAGGATTACTGGCCTCAAACATATGTCCTATGCAGCCCGACTGGAAAAACTCCGGCTGTACTCAGTGGCATATCGCTTACTCAGAGGTGATCTCTGCCTGACTTACAAAGCCATGTCCAACTCAGAATTGATGGACATGCTCCACCTAAAGAAATCCAAATCACTGCGAGCTATGCGGTCTAGTGAACTAAACCTTGCCACAACAATAAATAGAACATGCTGGTTGGATAGATTCCTGTCACAGAGACTCCCCATGCTTTGTAACAAAATTCCTATCTACATTAGGCAGAGCCCCTCACTAACACTCTTCATGAGAAACCTTGACAAGTGAATGGGTAACAGAAAATACACCCCTGGGATCACTTCATTGGCTCTGCTTGACAGAGGCTCAGTTAATTAATCAATGGGGCGACGAAAGCTGACACACTCTGGCTAGGCTTATAAATGTCCTTGGGCAGATAGCCTAGCACCTACCTATGAACCTATAACTCATGTCTAATAAAGTAACTGATACAGTGTTCCAACACAGATGTTCTACAAGAAAATATGTTCTTACTATGCTGAAACAATGACATCTGACACCTTTGTTGGGGTCTCTAAAATACTCTGTATAGTATCATAAGTAATCTGCAGAGTTTCAGCTACCTTAAAAATTATACATATGTAGATAGGTAAACAAGCAACACTTGAGGTCATGCAAAAACTGAAATAATTTCACCCTTCCCAAATAGGCATTTTGTATTGCTAGTATGAAACACTTTGCCAGAATGCAAAATATTTTTTGCACTGATTTCAAAAATTAAAGTCATTACATTTGTGGTCAGAGCAGTGAGTGGTAATGCTGAAATGTGCCAAAAATTGTGATCTAGCATTTTCCAGTAAAATATAGTCTCAAAACTTTGTGGGCCTAGTATAGGTCCTTGGAGTTATCATCAGTTACAGACAATTCAGTAGAGAAAGCTCCATTTCACTGCGTGTGCTCTCGTTGAGAGGTAGCCATGGAAATACTGCAGTGAAGACTTGGTGAACTCTAAGGATCAGAGTTGGTGAACTCTAAGGATCAGAGTTGGTGAACTCTAAGGATAAGAGTTGGTGAACTCTAAGGATAAGACTTGGTGAACTCTATGGATCAGAGTTGGTGAACTCTAAGGATCAGAGTTGGTGAACTCTAAGGATCAGAGTTGGTGAACTCTAAGGATCAGAGTTTATATTAAGAGTTTAGGAGACAATATCAAAAGTGTTTGATAAGTCAAGGGAGATGGCAGAGACTAGGCTTCTGTATTTCCATGGTTGTTGACAACATTAAAAAAATTCAGCAAAGCAGTAGTTGTGTTGTGGTCAGGATGGAAGCCAAGCCGAGTTATCTATTAGAAAGTTCTGTATGTATCCATTTTTCCTAGTATTTTTGATAGGGATGATAAGATGTCAATTGGCCTGTAGTTTGAAAGATCTGTATTGATTCTACCCTTGTACAATGGAATAATGAATGATTTTTTATATAGCAAAGGAATTTACTTTTGGATATGGACTGCTAGACATGCAGTAGCAGCAGCAGCTGATGTTTTAAGATATTCACCAATTAGGCATCAGTGGACAGTTGTAGCAGGCTTTAACATTTTTAAATATTCTTTCATGGCATTTAAGAAAACTGCTTGTAAGGAGAAACTCTGAAGGAGATTATTTGATTGAGCAAGGACAGTAAAGTGCACTATTTGTGTAAAATAGGTGCTGAATTGATTGGCTATGGAAAATTTTTGTTTGTCTGTCTGTCTGATGTTGGCTTTGTAGCTTGTCTTAGATTTAACAGTTTATTGATGGAAGCCCAGAACAGTTTTGAATTATCAGTGTATTTGTTTTGATTGGCCAAGTAAAAGTTTTTCTTATCTTTGGTGAGTTGTTTTGTTAGGTTTCTTAATTGCTTGCATGTTAGTCAAGTGGGAACTATTAAATCTTTTGCCCAGACATTCCATGCTTTGTCTCTGTTTCATGAGTGGCTAAGTTGCTAAGAATAACCATGGGGCAGGATTGACTTTAGCCCCATTCAGAATAAAAAAAGGCAATGTGTTTAGAATAGCTAGGTAGATTTTACTGAAATCAGAGAGACAGCATTATTTATGGGGGGAGTCTTTAGTGCCTATCAGTTAAGGAGATGTTATGTATTAATAAAGTGTCTTCATGAAAAGTAATATGTTTTCTTACCAGGCTGTAATGCTGTGTTTTGAGGTGAATTGTTTGGTACCTTATGGTATACATTGGTAAGTGGCCACTTAGGCTGTCTGACAGACTTCCATGGGATGATATTTTATTAGGAGAGGATGTCAGGATCTAATTGAGGTTTGTCTGGCTGTGGCTTTGTTATACCTAGTTGATGTGGTTATAAGTTAGTGAACTTTGCAGCTATATATATATATATATATATATATATATATATATTGATGAGATTTTCAGATTTTATGGTTTGCCAAACTATAAAAATTAGCCAATATTGTTTCAGGAGGGATTTTTGAGGAAGCTAATAAAGAATATCTTAAAATGTTTTAGCATTGTTACCTGGACGAATGCATATACCCATAATTTTCACTGTCTTGTGAGTGTTTAATTTTAACATGGTAAGCAGGATTTCTGACTGAAAAATATCATCATGAATGGGAAAAGGAAGATATCATTTTCAGTTTCCTGGCATAGCCACATTTCTGTGTCAACTAAGATGTCCGTAGAGTGTATTATTACTTATGCATGTACCTCAGGGACTTCGGTATATATACTTTTTAGGCTGTCATGGTTTATATGGTGATCAGTGGATGAGGTGCTAGTGACAAAGGAGAAATTGGTTTGACCTGGTGATTTTGTTCTACATGGCAGATAGGCACTTAAATTACTTAGGCTTCACATTTCACTTATTTTTTCATTGGTTATTTTGTTCCTTGAATGATACTTAAATACACAGAATAAATTTATGGCTTTGTCTTCTCTAAGACTCAAAGCCTGCAACCACTACAAGCAAGACTGGTGTTAGCTTTTTGGGGGCCCCCAACAAATGTTAAGTTGGGGCACCCTAGCCACTTCCAGTCTAAATATCATTCTGTCACTGCCACCCATCCTAAGCAACCTTTTAGTTGATGTTGCAAACTTTTTGTAGTAGTACACACAGACATACCTGTAGCTACAATGCTCTTACATTACAACAGGCTGTCTTATCTCACAAAGGGACAATTACAGTTACTGGCATTTAGTTGCAACAACAATACATTACAACAACTCTATGTATGGGTCTGGACATATGTGAAATAAAGCCCTATGCCTATTGTTTCAACACATACACACACACACACTCTCCATTCCTCCCCTCCCCACATGTTGGGCTCCAAATATGATGTACGTTACTTTTTTCTTCCTTTTCTCACATTTTGCCTTATTCTTCAGCATTTTCAAGTGGACATAACTTTCTATATGTTCTAAAGTTTTTTTTTTTCTTTTTACACAACCTTTTCATCCAGTGATGGCTTGAACAAAAATTAAGTAAAGAAATTCACTATTGTTGTTCAGCTTCAGTTTTCCTTGCATCCTTTCAAGACAGCACAGTAACAATCATTTAGGAAATAACTCAAGCCAGGGCCCAAGAAGACATAGGCTTTACCGCTGGTCTGGGGTGCATTTTAGAGCATTTTTCTCAGCCTTTAATCCAACAGTGTCCTAAACAAAAATCATGAGAAAAAATTATTTTAGTCTTTTTTTTTTCCAAGAAAGACATAAGTTGTACCCAAGGCTTAATGTTAAAAGCTGGACAAAATAGTAGCTCACAATAAATTAACAAGGCAGTTGTGGGAATACATAGGTCTTATCTGTTAATACATTGTGCAGCACAGGTACTGCCACATCAGATCAGTGACTGCTTTTTAGCAATTGCCAAACAGCAGCAGGGGTAAGTCACTTGTATTGATCTCCTTGAGGAGTAATTTATATCTGTCACTCTACCTGATTTCACAGACCTTCCCCAATTCTGTTCATACTTTTGCTTTGTCATTCAGAAAAAAGTTTGATTTACTGGTAAATCATTCAGAATTACAAATGGTAAATAAATCCAGGCATCGGAGTGCTGTTCTTATTGTCCAGAAATACATGTTGATGTAAAAGGTGTTATTCTATTAACATTTTAAGTGAATTAGAGGAATATTTAACATGTGTGCCTGATTCCGAGCATTTATTCTGCTATTGGTATTGCACTGAATTCTTAAGCAAAGAAGTTGAGAGTTATGGCATCTGTTGTTCTGCTAGTATTTATAAAACTTCCTGAAAGGGAAAAATCATCCCTGATGATTGGAAGCATCAGCTCTTCTTAAAAGTGTGCGCTGAGATCAGTCACTCTGGGCTGCTGATCTCTCTAGTACATACCTTGCTCATGTTCATCACCAGCTCTACCCTAACAGGGTAATACCACAGCCCTGTTCAAGTTAAAGAGCATAATCAGAACATTAATACATTTTTTCTTCTTAATTTTTCCCCAAACAGCAGCAGCTTTTGTGGGGCCCCCACACAGTCAAAGATGATTAAGGGGGGCACTTGCAGCCACAGGTATTGCAGGGACCTAAAGCTGGCTAGTAGTTGAGAAAATGTCCAACAGCAGGGGTTAACTAAGCCAGGCACACTATATGCCAGTGGTAAAACATTTAATGGAATTGAGAGGTCTGTTACTTGAAAAATAAAAGGTATTACCCACCTGATTTATTAAGTACACAAAATTGCTGTACTAGGTTTTGTAGGTTTAATAGACATGTTGCAAAATATCAGGTTAAGATAACTTGCTGTACTTGGGAGCTCCCTAGGAACAGGGTCCCCCCCAGCGACCTCAAGGTTTGCTGGTGCCTAAAACTGGCTATGACTAGAAGCAGTGTTGACTTCCAGTTGGTTATTTTTCCCACCCAGTCTCCATTTCCTTGTTCTGTTTTTTAATCCTGGTGATTTTCAACCTGCCCATCCCTACTGTAAATTGAATTTTGAAAGCTCCTCCAATTCTACACTGCTTTTGACAGTTCCTGCATTCTACACTGTTGTTGAAAGTTTCTCCCATTCTACACTGCCTTTGGCAGATACTCTCATTCTACACTGTTGTTGAAAGCTTCTCCAGTTCTACACTGCTTTTGGCAGCTCCTCCCAATCTACACTGTTGTTGAAAGTGCCTCCCATTTTACACTGCGCTTGGCAGCTCCTCCCATTCTACACTGTTGTTGAAAGCATCTCCCATTCTACACTGTTGTTGAAAGTGCCTCCCATTTTACACTGTTTTTGGCAGCTCCTCCCATTCTACGCTGTTGTTGAAAGCGCCTTCCATTTTACACTGCGTTTGGCAGCTCCTCCCATTCTACACTGTTGTTGAAAGTGCCTCCCATTCTACATTGCTTTTGGCAGCTCCTCCCATTCTACACTGCTGTTGATATCTTGAATTATTTATTGCCCTCCTTGTGCTTATTTTGTAAAAAAGCGCATGTTGCCTGTCGTAGTCCATTCTGCTAATTTACTTGCTTTAAATTCATTATCTAGCTAGTTGTTGGATAAATTAGTGCATTTTTCCACTCCAGCAAGCTCTTTACTGTGTTTGTCCATTAAAAGGACTAAGGCTTTTTCATCTAGTATCAGTAGGTGGTAGCCTGGCTGTAAGTCAACTAATAAAGGACCTGTCATGATGAATATGTACTTTACCCAATTTCCTCAAAGCCAGTTTAGTGGATATGGGCATTCTGAGAAAATGTAGCAATTGTCTCATGTTCACTGACAACCATTTTATCTTTAAAGAAATAGATGCAGTATGTAAGACATGTACATACACACTGTCACTGGAGGAAAACCCTCGCATGCAGACAATCAGTTGTCAGAAACACACACGCTACACCCATCACACACAGTATGTACCCCACACATAGACTAACATATACTGAAGTGCTTAAATGCAGTTTTCCCAAATCCCAAAGACTCCCAGACACTTCACTTGTAAAGATCGTCCTCAGAAAATGTAAAAGCACTCTACAAAAACACCTCACACTATACATACAGCCATACCAAGTGGATCTTCTTCTGCCAAGGCATTAAAGCAAGTCAACACACTGCCCAAGACCCAGTCACAGGGAGCTCCGCTGTGCAACATACTGATGCCCCTCCTGCCAGGCTGGGCAAAGACAAAATAATGGTCAGCTGCCCATCCAGGATCCATCAAGTTACACACTCACTCAAGTCATTGCACCACAGGTAACAGTATGACTCAGTCATAGTCCATGTAGGTGTACGTGACCTGAGATGTACCTCCCCAGACTATATGAAGAGAGAACTTTATGAATCTTTTGGGCTATGTGTTACAGGCTGATATGTGCCTAGCATTATGCAGCATTTTATCTTCCTCAAGGATGATGCCAAAATAAGAGCAGAAGATGTTTGAGTTTAATATCTGGCTAAGTGTCTAGCATAATTCCAGGGTAATGTAATATTTGTCAGCAAGGGAGGATATGGTCAGCAGACCACATTAGTTTGCTAGGGTTAGTATACACCTCTCCCTGCTAGGCTTTTGAATATGAGTAAAACCATTGTCCTCTCCCATTGGGCCTTTTTTAGGAAATGCCAAACTGACAAACCTTCCAACATGGCAAACTCTATCCAAACCAATCTAAAGGTATAATTGATCAATGCCAGGATCCACTCCCTCCAAGCTCCCTCATCCTTGAGAATGTAGACATCTGTGCAGTTACTGAGACATGGTTTAAAGCCACAGAGTGTACTCCAGTGATGCAAGGGTTCAGTGCCTCCCATGCATTTAGACCAGCAACTGCACAGGCAGAGACAAAAGGTGGAGATATCTTGATCTACATAAATAACAAGCATGCCTTGAGGTACAAATTGCCATTGACAAAGTCCATACCATATCCTAGCAAGTTACAACTCACCTTCTATGACCCAGGAAACCCATAGCTCATACTTAGACCTGCTGGAGACACTCATCAATCAACCGAATACCAAAGTCATAGGTGACTAAGACCCCTTCACAGACTGGGAATCCTATAAGACCAGAAAATTGCAGGCACAGAAATTCCTGGACTTTGGTAACAAAAACAGCCTAGACCAGATAGTGCATGCACATACTTGAAGTGCAAACATACAGGACCTGGTACTCACAAATATGGGAAAATGTTGCAACCCCCCCCCCCCCCAGTGTCATGTCTTCTTTGCTGAAGTCAAACCACAAAACTGTCTCTTTCAAAATAAAAATAAATTCTGTAACCCCACTAAACCCATTAACAGTTACGAACTATTACCCTTTAGTCTGACTAGTCTCATCTGGAAAGTCATGGAAAGAATTATCAAGGAAATTAATAATAATTATGACACAGGAAAAGTTCAGACACTGGACCCAACCCAGTCTGGTTACAAAGTCACTGAGACAATAGAGGAGGGTAAAACAGTACATATTGCTACCTTGATCTGGCTCAGGCATTTGATATAATTCCCCACTCAGGTATAAACTGAAGGAATCAGGCATAAACCCCTATGTAATGCACTAAATAGCCAACTGTCTCACAGACAGGACTTAAGAAGTTAGGACTGTTGGGTCTACTCTTTTTTGACATCTACTTCTCTGAAGTCAAGGCCAATGTCAACGGCCTCTGGCTGACCAAGTTTGCATATGATTGCAAACTAGGAACTGTCATTGAATCCCCCCCCAAAACACAAACATCTTGCAGGAATGTCTAACGCAGACAAAATACTGATGCCAAAGCCTCTGCTTAAAACTCAATGTCAAGAAATGTATAATACAACCTGTTGGGAAATCAGCCACCCTGACAAACTACCTCATCAGTAAAACCCTCAGAGTAGACCCAGTAGTCAGGGACTTGGGGACGCATGTGGGTAGTAACCTGGCTTTCGACTAACATGTGTCTAAGGTAGTAAGAAACTCATTCTATGACACTCAGTTTATAAGAAAGTAATTGCATCCAGGTCCAGGGAGGTCATTTTGCCACTTTATTTAGCCTTCATCAGACCCATCACTGAGTATAATGCCCCATTTGGTCATGCAAGTGACCAGGCACATGCGACAACTGAAATGTTCACAGACATTCATCACTAAAATAATACAGGACATAAACAAGATTTCCTGAGCATATCATCTCAAAGCCCTATACTATGTTTCCTACACTGTTGAGCTGTGATCTATGCCTGGCATACAAGGCATCCTTGGACCCTGCTCTGACGGGCCTTTTTCATATCTGCACAATAAACAGCATCAGAACTACTGACATTTTGCTGACCATATAAATAGGACATGTTGGCGGGACAGGTATGTGTCTCAGAGAATCTGTATTCTCTGGAACAGGTTTCCCATCCATGTGAAGCAAAGCTATTCTCTAACCCTTTTTTGAGTGTAATTTGGACCAGTGGATGTAAAACAAAGTTCACCACTGGTCTGGCATGTACATCACTGATGGACAGATAGAGTGATTAAATAATTTCCTAGCTAACATATACCCCTTTAAAATAACCTATAAAGTACAATAATTTGTGGTGGGCATTTGGGCTGCATGGCTAGGTTTGTAAAGGCTCAAGTGGTCGTTATACTTATATACACCTGTGAACCTGTGATGAGGATATGCTGTCTAGTGCCTGAATACGCTGACTTGGGTCTGGGTTTGGGTGGATGTCACCACTAAGTTTTATGGTTAAGGAGGTATTATGGTACACTTAGAGGAATTTTTGCTTGATTTTATATTTAATACCTAATTTGTGAGTAAATGGCAGTTGCTTTAGATAACTGTACTTGTACAGTAGTCCATATGAGTGCTGATATAGATAGGGTGTGACTGGGAGATGAGATTCATAGGTAGGTACTAGGCTAACGGCCCAAGGGCCTACGTAAGCCTAGCCAGCAAGGTTCCATGGCTTACGCCACCCAAGAAAGTTATTTTCCTGTGCCACTGTCAAGAAGAGACACAGAAGTGATCCTTGGGGTGTATTTCCTATTTCCCATCCACTCATCAAGATTTTTCTTGAAGAGTGCTAATGAGGAGCTTTGTTTGATATAGATAGGTAGTTTGTTCCAGAGTATAGGAAGTCTATCCCTCCAGCATGTCCTGTTTACTGTGGTGACAAGGTTTAGGTCCCTAGAGCATGTAGCTCGGAGGGATTGGGATTTCTTTAGGTGTAGCATGTCCAACAGCTCTGGGTCTGACATAGCTTTATATGTTAGGCAGAGATCACCTCGGAGTAGGTGATATGCTACGGAGTAAAGCTGGAGTTTTTTGAGACGGTCAGTGTAGGGCATTTGTTTGAGGCCAGTAATCCTCTTTGTGAGGTACTTCTGTGGCCTTTCCAGCTGCTGCAGATGTCTTGTGAGGTACATTCCAAAAGGGGTGCTGTACTCTATAATAGGTCTAATGAGTGTCGAGTAGAAGGGAACAATGACCTCTTTTTTCCTGGATGAGAACCCTTTTATGATGAGGTGTGCCACGTAGAAGGACTTCCTGACTACTGTGGCAATGTGACAATCAAAGGAGAGGCTACTGTCCAACTGGGTCCCAAGGTCTCTTATCACACATTCGGTGTTAAGTAGATTGCTGCCTATGTGGTAGTTCATGGGTACAGAGTTTTTACCAAAGGGGATGACACTACACTTTTTGGCATTGAGCTTAAGGCCATGGCTCTGACACCAGGCATCTGTCTCAGAGAGGCCCTTCTTTTTGCAGTCATCTGCGAACTTCGTTAGCCAGAGGCCTTTTGTGTTAGCCTGTACTTCAGAGAAGTAGATACCAAACAGGAGCGGTCCCAGGACGGAACCCTGTGGTACTCCACTTGTCACTGGTTTGAGGTCAGATTTGGAGTCTGCAACTTTTACAGTGTGGGTTCTGTCAGTGAGCCAGTTGGCAACCCATCTTGTGACGTAGGGATTTATGCCTAGTTTATTGAGTTTAGCTATAATTCCAGAATGGGGGATGGTGTTGAAAGCCTTGGCGAGGTCAAGATAGGCTGTGTGAACCACCTTACCCTCATCTACGGCTTTGCTGACTGCCTCAAAGAAGTCGATCAGGTTCAGGAGGCATGATCTGCCTTTCACAAACCCGAACTGGGTGGGATCCAGAGTTTGGAGGTTACCAATGTCTTTGTTTACGAGTTCCATGAGGATACGTTCCATGGCCTTGCAGACCAGGCTTGTCAAGCTAATAGGTCTATAGTTCCTGGGATCAGTGGTGGCTCCCCCTTTGTGGAGTGGGTAACTGTTGCTGTGCGCCATTCAGTGGGCACAAAGCCTGAAGCAAGGCTATTGTTCAACACGGTGCTTAAGTGAGGAGCCAGTTCATTCTTAAGTTCATGTAAAATGCAGCCTGGGATGTTGTGTTTTTGGCTTTAGAAAGTGCAGCTTTCACCTGCGTAGTTGTGATTACAGGGACTCTGCATTCTTTCTGTATAGATATGGGCCATTTAGGGGGTGAGGGGGGGGGTAAAGTTAGCACTGAACCTATCTGCCAGGATGTTGGCAATATCATTTGGTTCTGTAATTTTCGTGCCTTTGTGCTTTAACTCACAGCAGATCTGGGTGTTGCCATTGAGATTCTTGACATAGCTATAGAATGCTTTGTGGTTGTCCTTGGAATTAGTGGCGGTTTTATTTTCGTAGCTAGCTTTGGAGGATCTTATAAGGGATCTCGGCTTCTTACTGAGGCAGACCAGGGAGCTCCTCCACTCATGGGATTTTACTCTCTTTTGCAACAGTTTCTTCCTTCTGTTGTACAGTTTGTTTATGGCAGGGGACCACCAGATTGGCTTCCTTTTTTTGGAGGATAGCGTCTTGGTTCTGTTTGGGATAGCACGATCCATGCACTCATGTAGGTGCTTATAGAGTGCATTTGTGTAGGATTCAGCAGTTGTAACTGTATTGTCCATCTGCATGGGTGTCATGAAGTTCACTACTTCTGTCTTAAGAAGCATGAAGTTGGCTTTGGAGAAATGTTTCACTGTGGTTTCCTTAATGGGGGGTGGGGGTGGGATGTGAATATCAAGGGTAATTAGCTTATGGTTGGATCAGACCAACGAGGAGTTGACTTCAGGTGTGGAACACCGGTCACTCATGTTGGTAATGACTAGGTCTAGGATATTGTTGCCCCTGGTGGGGGTGTGGATAAGTTGATCTAGGGCACTGGAGTTTATGAATTCCAGAAAGCGTTGCGCTAAGGAGTTGGTACATGAGTAGTTTTCCCAGTTAATGGTGGGGTAGTTGAAGTCGCCTATTATTAGAGTGTTTGGTTGAACCCTAATATTTTCCAGTACATCAAGAAAAGAAGAGTGGGAATCCTGGGGCATGGTGGGGAATCTGTAGCAAGCTACAATTTGGATTGCAGTTTTGCCAAGAGTTAGTTGCACTTGGATAACCTCAGATGCATTATGCTGAGCAAATAGCCTGGAGGTGTGGATATCCTTAATGAATATGGGCACACCCCCACCTTTGGTGTTTCGGTCCAGGTTACATGGCCGAAAAGTGTGGTATGAGTTATAGCCTGGTAGAATCCCAGGGGCGACAGGTGCAGGCCATCTGTGGCAAAGCATCGTGGTCTGTTGACCATGTCATCCCAAGCAGACAGATACTGGATCCCCTTAGAATGACACCAGAAGCTTAGCCAATTGTTGAAGTCAATCATTTTGTCCTTGTACTGCTGTATCATTTTGTGTGATGGCAGAATGCTACTCAGGACTAGGGTCATACCTGCCTGGGCTTCAAGATCGGAGAACTCTTCCATGTCTCTTTTCATGTAGTCCAGGGAGGTACGTCTCAGGTCATTCACACCAACATGGACAATGACAGAGTCATATTTGTACTTGTTGTGGAGTGATCTGAGTGCATGAGTTATGTGGAGGATCCTGGCACCTGACAGGCAGCTGACAGTAACCTTCTCCTTGTTTAGCCTGGTGAGTGGGACATCAGTGTGTCTGACTATAGAGTCACCTATGACTAGTGTGTTGGGTATGTTGTTTTGCCTTATTGGCTGTGTTTGAGTGGCACACTGAGTCTGTGGGCTATGTGTCATTTGGGTTGTATTGGGGGATGGAGGTTGCTTGTGTTTCTGCTTTGGAGGTCTCTGTTGCTTAGGGAGATTATTATTGAGAGCCTCCGCGAATGTTTTTGAGTTTCTGTGTGTGGATTTTGGTGGTGTAGACGTAGTTAGACTATGTGATGAGTGTGGTGTGGTGCAAATGTTTACCTTCTCCTCATGACTGTCAGGTTCAGTCTTGGTTGGAGGCAGCTTTACCTCCAGTTTGGCTGGATAAGTGCATCTCTCACAGGTTGTAGTGTTGGGTGGTAGGAGGAGAGGGTTGTCTGTGTACATGGGGCAATTTCTACATTGCCTCAAGATGCCCAGATTCATCAGCTAGACAGGGGAGAACACTGGGAGCTGACCCTTGGACATGCCTGAATAAAAAAATATTTTCCTCTAGATAAGAGAGGAAAGTGAGTACAATGGCTGTTTTTCTCAATGCCAGTGAGAAAAGTAAGTACAAAAACTGTTTTCCTCTAGGTAATGAGGAAGACTGAGTGCTATAGTAATTAGTAGCTTATTTAGTGCTTACAAGTTCTGAACAAGTGCTGAGCATGAATAAGCAAATTTAAGTGCTAAAACTAAGAATCTGTATCTGCACTATACGAGTTACAGGACAGAAACAAGTGCAAATGCAGGCTTTCAAATCAGAAAGTTGAGAGAGATGGAAGATTGCCCAAACGGCCAATAACTACAAATTCTGGGCCAGAACCACTCCTTATGTGGTAGACAGGTTACCTAATGCTTACCACTCCTGCTGATAAGCTAGAAGGCTTCCCTCCAACACAGAAAGGCTTGGGGGGCTAAGAAGCTTACAAACAGTCCTGGATACAGCAAATCTGTATCTGGAACACTAGTTACAGGAAAGGTAGGAAACAGGCTTACATTTTTTTTTTTTTTTTTTTACAAAAAAGTAGCAAAAACAGTAGTAAAAACAATTCACATGCAGTGCAAGCTGGCACACTTGAGTATGTAGCAATATTAGTCCACACACAGTTTGAAAAATGCAATTAAATTAAAAAGGACTAAAAGCAAGTGCAGAAAGGGTTTATTAGGTAGAATGCGGTAAAGAGATGGGACTGGGGGAGTGTCCTAGATCAAATCTTCAGTGGGGTGGGCACTGCAAAAGCCACCAAATTTAACTACAAACCAAAAACTGGGAGGGGGAGTGGGGAAGACAGTTTCAGCAGAGATCTAAGCATCCACTAATATAGTACAACTATTAAGCCAAAAAAATATACTCAGCTCTGTATATTTGCAGATCAGTCTCAACAGTGAGACAACAGATATCTAAGCAACAATTAAACTGTATAATAAAGAAAAATATACTCAGCTCTGTATATTTGCAGATAGTCTTGTAAGGCTGTCTCTCAGAACACAGGTTCCAATTTAAATGCAGGCTGTTATTAACAGGTCAAATTAAGGGAACCTTGAGTTAGGTAACACACAAGCTATAAAAACCAGTTATATCAGCTGAAGACAAGGCAGAAAATGGGGGTGGGAAGACAGTTTCAGCAGAGATCTGAGCAACCACTAACAGAAGTACTTTGATTGAAAGATGCAATATAAGAGTTTTGCTGGAATTGCAAGGGTAATGGATGTTGCCAGGACATTAAGTACGCAAACATGATAAGGGGTGTTAGTGTGAGGAACTGTAGAAAAAAACATATTTCTGAAATAAAAGAAATTGAAGGTTTTGAAGGATATGTGATATGGATGTAGTTAAGATAGTACATGGGGGGGGGGGGTATTTGGGAAAAGTACAAGCTGAAATGTAGAATAATAGATTATGTTTAGCCTGTTGGCTTATAGATGATTTTAAGATGTGTGTGTGTTTGACATATAGGCATGAGGAATATTAATATGAATTAAGACAAATTTAAGTGATGAGGAGTCTGTTAATGTAGAAAAAGGATGAAAAGGAAGTTCAGTAAGGATTTGATTGTGCGTGGATGTAGAAAGATTGAGGGAACAGGGCTGTAAGCAGTATTGAGAGATAAGGGCAAGGCCGAAAGAAAATACAGAGGAAGAGATGCTTGATAAATATTAACCTGATTGTAGTATATGACAGATCATCACAGGGCTGAATGGAAGCAGGAGTTTTTCTTATGAATGACTTAGAGGTACTGTTGGGGAGGGGTCTGACTAAGAGGGGATATATTGCTAAGCAGTATGGGTGAAAGGAAGGCTGCACCCACCTGCTTGTAACTTGTTGCTGTTCAATATCACATTTCACATGCTTGTGTGGGGTCCCTATTACATTATCGAAAATGCATTCTATCAAATGCGTTTTCACCGAACTGTAAATAGCGAACCAGCAAAATAGCAAAGCAGCTTTTCAGTGAATTCTTACCCTGGGAAAGAAGTCGCTTAGCTGCTTCGTTAGTTTGCCGTGTTTTGCACTGTAGTGCAGTCTGGGAGTGTGGTCTCACAGATTCCCTTATCCGGTATGGCTCCTGAACGTAAATGTGCAATAGTTACTGATCTTAGGGTTAGGGTGCGGGTTAAGGTAAGTGCATATCTAGTAATGTATTTAGCGTACACTTTAGGGTTAGAAGCAGGGTTTAGTTAAGTGTAGATATGTTTACTTTTTGTGAGGGGGGTTTAGAAGTAGGGTTAAGTTAGGTGGATATATGTTTTTAACTGTTTACTTTTTTATTTTGGGTTAGAAGTAGGGTTAAGGTAGCTGTGTATGTGTTTTGACTGTTTACTTATTTTTTTATTGGAACAGCGATTTCTTTCCCTCGGAAAGAAATCACTGCTCTGAGCTGTCGATATTTTCAGCTTTCAGTGAAATGGGGTCAGTCATTCATCGTTCACTGTTTTCAGCGTTCAATGACATGATATAGACTTGTTTGTGTGTTGTGCACTGAAGTGCTCTTATTTTATCTGGCTCCATAGCTGTTTTCTAAACAGAAAGTGCTGTATTATTTTCATTTGTTTAAAAAAACTGAAATGTAAGTGATCATTTGCAGCTTTTACAATGATGAAATGAATAAACAATGACTGCACTTTGAGTTCCATATAAAAGTATTAGACACTGACTAATTTCAGA
Organism: Protopterus annectens; assembly: GCF_019279795.1. Taxonomy (NCBI): domain Eukaryota; kingdom Metazoa; phylum Chordata; order Ceratodontiformes; family Protopteridae; genus Protopterus; species Protopterus annectens. The sequence continues at coordinate 735,777,979 of NC_056749.1, forward strand.
CCATCAAGCTAAATGCAAATTTGTTATTTTGATACTTCTCAATATGCCTATACAGCACTTTCAGCATCCAACAGAGCTCTTGGGTAGAGTTTATTATGGTTTTCTTGGGTATGCAGCTATCCACATGACCAGGTACTTCCCAGGGTATGCAGCTATGTACATGACCAGGTACTTCCCAGGGTATGCAGCTACCTACATGACCAGGTACTTCCCAGGGTATGCAGCTATCTACATGACCAGGTACTTCCCAGGGTATGCAGCTACCTACATGACCAGGTACTTCCCAGGGTATGCAGCTATCTACATGACCAGGTACTTCCCAGGGTATGCAGCTACCTACATGACCAGGTACTTCCCAGGGTATGCAGCTACCTACATGACCAGGTACTTCCCAGGGTATGCAGCTACCTACATGACCAGGTACTTCCCAGGGTATGCAGCTACCTACATGACCAGGTACTTCCCAGGGTATGAAGCTACCTACATGACCAGGTACTTCCCAGGGTATGCAGCTACCTACATGACCAGGTACTTCCCAGGGTATGCAGCTATCTACATGACCAGGTACTTCCCAGGGTATGCAACTATCTACATGACCAGGTACTTCCCAGGATATGCAGCTATCTACATGACCAGGTACTTCCCAGGGTATGCAGCTATCTACATGACCAGGTACTTCCCAGGGTATGCAGCTATCTACATGACCAGGTACTTCCCAGGGTATGCAGCTATCTACATGACCAGGTACTTCCCAGGGTATGCAGCTATCTACATGACCAGGTACTTCCCAGGATATGCAGCTATCTACATGACCAGGTACTTCCCAGGGTATGCAGCTATCTACATGACCAGGTACTTCCCAGGGTATGCAGCTATCCACATGACCAGGTACTTCCCAGGGTATGCAGCTATCCACATGACCAGGTACTTCCCAGGGTATGCAGCTATCCACATGACCAGGTACTTCCCAGGGTATGCAGCTATCCACATGACCAGGTACTTCCCAGGGTATGCAGCTATCCACATGACCAGGTACTTCCCAGGGTATGCAGCTACCTACATGACCAGGTACTTCCCAGGGTATGCAGCTACCTACATGACCAGGTACTTCCCAGGGTATGCAGCTATCCACATGACCAGGTACTTCCCATCGTGATCCTTTCCTTCCGTTTGTATCACCAATATGAACTTCTTTCCTTTCATGGGCTCTGTCCTTTCCTTTTCCTTTATTACTCATATTAAGGCCTTCAGATATGTCTTTCAAACTAAATCAGGATCACCGTATGATTTCTTTATATCCATATTATTCCTTGTTATCATCTCAGCTGCTTCTCTCAAAGCTCCTTCCACCATTATTTTGTTGGCACAGCATCTCAGTGGTACAATCTTTGCCACTCAGCTCCAGGATGTGGAGTTCAGTCCTGACATCCAAACGATGTCTGTGCAGAGTTTGCATGTTCTCCCTCTGTCTACATGGATTTTGTGAGGGTGCTTTGGCTTCATAACATCTGTCAGAAAAACATGTTGACTGATTATTTACAACAACCTGTCCGTAAATTTTGTATTTACCCTGAATCCTGTCGTTCAGATTATGGCTGAACTGGACCTACAATGGCAGTTCACTTACCTGGACAGAACATGAATAAATTAAAAAAATAACAGAACTAAACATGTGAAATGATAGCATCCTTCTTTCTACATGACAGCCAAACTTGCAAATGATATTTCAAGTGAGGTCTCATCAGGAATTTGTGAGGACTAGCTGACAACTGCAACCCAAAATTCCACTTCCACCTTTTACTTCAGAAGGAAATTTGGCTTTAGTTACAGAAAGAGCAAACCTTTAACCTCCCTTGATAGTTTTTAAATTATTAAATCAGTCACTGACCTCATCTACTAAACATATTAAAATTCAACTGCAACCTGTTTTGCAGAAACCTGCAAAATTATATTGAAACAGAGCCCCTCAAATTCCATCGTGAAAATCAGGAGATGAAAGACCAAAATGTGATGAAAATATTGTTGTTAGCTGAAACATCCATTCATTGTAACAGAACTGATACGCCCATAGAAATATATTGAAAGCACATGGTGGCGCTTACAGCTGGATTCAAAAGAATGAAAATATATCTCCGGGACAAGGATGTGATTGGCACTGACACATACACAAAACATGTACTGACTGGATGACAGCAGGCGGTCACATGGGGGACAAGTGGCAATGAGCGATAGAGTTCATTATTTAAGTTTAAGTAAACAGAAATAGAACTTTTCCTTCTTTAGGACTTGTCAGTGGATTAGTGGGCTGCTGTACGTCTCTGGAGCAAGAAACATTGACACTGATTGGGGGATAAAAATTAGTGTAAGGAAAAGATGAAAGAATAAATAAAGAGGGACAAGGAGTACTTTTTCGTCTCTTCATTAATCTATAAAGTGCAGCAGATGGCAGCCTGTGCTTTGGAGAATGTGTTGAAGATATGATCCACAGACAGACAGACTGATACTGGGCTTATGGTACAAATATGAAGTTGGATGCACAGGAAATTGACAGGGAAATCTGTTACTTTGTGTAATATGATCATATTAATAACTCCCAGACATAAAAGAAGTATCAGAACAGGTACAAGGCAATGCCCTGCCAGAAAACACACTATGTACTGTGAATGTTGTCAGCCCCAGAAAGTGGAAGTGGTACCTTAATTGGTTGTAGATTTTCTAGTACAAAACAAAAGCTAAAACAAAAATCACAATGTACCCACATCCCTCACCAAGTTTAAAATATAAAAAAGTACAATAAAATGACAATTTATTTTATTTTGCATTTGTTTACTGGGTAGTGTCCCAGTACCAGTGTCCGACTGGACTTGGTAGCCTGTTTTCAGCGGAGACCCGGGAGAAAAGCTCCATTTATGTAGAATACAATATTAGACATTTGATTATCACTAAAATAGTTACATAACAAAACAGGGTAGTACATCCTTAGGATATTAGATTACAGAGTTATAAGAAATGTAAAGGGTCAATTGTTAAGTTGTATATTGTTGTTGCAAGTTGTTAGTTGCACAATGAACTGTAGGTTTGCATAATATCAGCGACATGTTGCTAGAAGTGTGAATAAACAGACACAATCCTGTTAATTTATGAACAGAAATAACTGATGTCAGATCAATGGTTCATTACACAGAATTCTCCTTTCTCCTGCACACACTAGAACACACGTATTCTGGCTATTAATACTTTTACATCAACAGAGATAGATATACTCGGAATGGAAATAATGTTACTACAGGTTGTGTCAAATGTTCTTTGTCTAGTTTCTATTTCTTTGTGTTGTCTTGTACAGTTTCTGAAATGAAATAAAAGATAGAGATGGTTTTAGAATTTTTTTTATATGTTGAAGAGGTAATATGTTGAAAAGATAGTAATTTTGAAACTTTTCTTATATTATTTAGTATTCTTTAGGTGATGTGTCTTCTATTATGGGATGTTTTGTTATTGCTGAGTGAAGTAATTGTATACTTTTACTGTTACTTTCTCATTGCATGTCTTGCTTTATCCAAATAGTTTGAAGTTGACTAGGTCTGATTGTGGGTTTTTTTTTTTTTGCGTAATTGTTATATTGGTGTTGTCCTGTGTCTTGGTTTGCTGGGAATTGAGTGTCTTCCATATTTGCCATGTTTGCAAAGTATTCTGAATTTCTCTTTTCTTTTTGGTCTAATAAAGAACTATAGTTGTTTATTCATTGTAAACTTTTGTACCCTGAAACTTACTGAACTTAATTTTGTGAGATGATTTTTGTCTACCAGAATTTGTATAAATGTTTCTCTTTAGAATGATTTGTAATTTTTCCCCTCTTGTAGCCCTGCTGTAGTTTTAGTCTTTTTATCTTAGTTTGAATTTTGTTTTGCCCTATTCATTGCCCTGTAACACAGAGATTCTCCTTCTTTTGAGTTTGTGATTGGTGCTATGTAGAAAGGTGCATTGTTGTTTTGCATTTGTTTAGGTCTTTGTGATGCATATTTTTTATATTCTGTTATCGGGTCTCTTGCTGGTTGAAGTTTGTTGTTGCACATTCTAGGTTTTACTGTTCTTGTGTCTTTTGTGTTTTCTCCTGTATTGTTTTTGGCTGTCTTTCACGGTCTTCTAGGCATTGTTCATTTTCTACTGTTTTAATTTTTCCAAGTCTTTTGGGTTTCTAATACCATGATGGGAATGGACCCCATTCCTAAGTCAAAGTACGATTAAAGTTAATGAAATTAGTATTGTTTCACTCTTTGATGTTAGCCAAAAGTGCTCTTTGTAGCACCTGCAACGTGCCCAGTAACGACTCTTCTGCAATTTGTACGGTGTTACATGAATTGGTAACATATCTAAATTCGTTTTAATAAGACCGATTGCTCCTACTACTATTGGAACTGTCTGGGTATCTTTCTTCCACATGGCTCTCATTTCTGACTGCAGATCTAGGTATTTTATGATTTTGTGTCTCTCTGTATGCAAGACACTGTAGTCACTGGGTGTGGCGATTTCAGTGATCAATGCTACTTTTGTCTTCTTTTCTTGGACCACTATATCCGGTTTCCTAGCATCTATCTTTTGGACTGTTGGTATTGGGTGATCCCATGTGATGTAAACTTCATCATTTTTATGATTCTCTGTGGCTCATGTTTCCAGTGTTTTTCAGCCACTTCAATACCATAATGTTTGCACAATCTCCAGAGTAACAATCTCGCCACATTAGTATGCCTTTCGTATACAGTCCCTCTGCCATTAGAGAGTCACAACCAGCAATAACGTGTGTGACTGTTTCTAATTTGGTTCCACAAAACCTACATATGTCTGTTTCTCCCATATGTTCAATGGACTTAGTAAACCAGCATGTATGTAGCCCATTATCTTAGGCTGCCAATATTAACCTTTCATTTCTTGATGTAAATTCACCTCTCCTTAACCATTCCTGCATTCGTTCTTGATCAACATGAGGCTCTTCCAGAAGTTTTCTATACTTGTAACTATATTTATGTTTTTTCCACATTTCTTGCCTTCTCATCTGGTCCTTTACCTTATATTCTTTTTTTTGTTTTTTAGCACATTCAGTTGCTGCCTGATTTTTATCCACTTCTGGTTTGATTTCCATTCCTGCTTGATGTCAATATGCTTCTGCTAAATTAAGCAGAGAAGTCATCTTAGATTTATTCTCCTTATGTTTCAAAACTTTCACCACATTTGGATCTTGTGAGGTCAGTAGATATGTGTGGAGTCCCACGATTGCAGATCTATACATGTAATAAATTTCAAGGAAGCCCATCCCTCCTTCAGAATGGGGAATATATAATATTGGTATACACTGATTTTTATAAATCATTTGGTGAGCATGAAGCATCCTTCTTGCTTTAATATTCAATCTATCCAACACTTTTTGAGGCCAGTCAATCACTCCAAAACTATAAGTTAGGACAGGAAGAGCAAATTGATTTATAGCTGTAGTACGCAGTGAGATGTCTCATCATTTTAGGTTGTATTATACTGATGTTCGGAGGACAAAGTATAGTCCATTGTTGAAAAGTATATTTAGTACTGGTTCTGCTCAGTGCATTACTATTGTGTCTGAAGATTATAGACAATCAATATCTAAAGGAGTTGGTAGTTGCCTTAACATTGGCTTGTTTCCTTTTCTCATTTTGTTGAGGTGTTTCTGTTTTGCTTTGAGTGTGGAATCTGGGTCCATAAATTCATTTCTGTTGCCATGGAATATGGAGTGCCCCTATTTACTGTCTCTTAAATATCTGTCGATGCTTCCTATGATTCCTCTTAATATTATTGGTTTGCAGTCAGCTCCGTCTTTTCTTCAATTTGTAGATAAAATCCACTGTTATTTGCTCTTGTTCTTTGGAGTCATTTGTTCTGGTGGTATGTATTTGCTGGTTTGATTTATGTCAGATTTTGTTTCTTTTTTTTATTATTCTCTATTTGTATGAACAGTTTTCTTTCTGAGGCTATTGATGTTTAATATGACATTTTATATTTTCTTTTTTGTAGTAGAATTTCTGGCTGAAGTTTGTAATAGAATTGTCTACGTGCGTGTGTGTGTGTGTGTATATTTTATATATATAGATAGATTCATTTAATAATCTTGAAATACTGAAATATCAAATTTCAGTATCTCGAGACCATGAAGCCGAAAATCCATATCACCGAAACCACAAAAGTGCGAAAACACAGAGCACACACTATACAACACATACAAACACCCATTCCTCCCGACACTCTAAAAAAAGCAACACAACACACAAGCATACAACTAAACAAACACACACACACACACACCTACCCCTACTATATGCAAGGGTGCAAGTCCCCCTGCACCCCCCCATGTGGGGGGTTGTACCTCCCACACCTCCCCTACAATATATACTAACTCCGAGGTCGCACTACACTCCATAACACAGACATCCCAGTACCACACATTCCACACACCCCCTGCACAAACATACATCACATACACACAAATACCACCACCCCCAACACTAACACACTCACATTCTTACCTACCTACCCTAACCCACACGTAAAACTCCCCAACACACTTAAAAACACACAAACCCTCCCCAAAACCCTAAAAAAACAACACTTACCTAGCGCGATATCCGTACCGCGGGTTCGACATTTTAGATTCAACATTTCCTGGTTCGCGATTTCCGTCCGTTCAACTTTATGGTCTCCAGATACTGAAATTCGATATTCCAGTATTTTGAGATTATAAAGTATTCATATATATATATATATATATATATATATATATATATATATATATATATACACATATACACACACACACGTGTGTGTGTGTGTGTGTGTGTGTGTGTGTGTGCACGCACTGGTAGATATTTTCTTACCTCAGCCTGTTAGCATAGAAGTTAAGATGCAGGAGTACCATCTGGTAGACCTGGGTCCAATACCTGATTGGGGCATAACTGGGCAGCAGCAGTATTTGCACAGAAGAAAGGTCTGACAATCTACTTCTCTAATATGCCATGGGAAGCCTATGGGGCTTACCCATACAGTCACTATGAATTGATTTTAACTCAGGGGCATCTAACTTACTTAGATATTTTCTTAGTTTTCTATTTTTATAGTGAGATTAAGTCCTTGAAGTGTGAAATTTGTTTCCTGTCAGGACTTTGTGAAGCTTGAGGTACTTTAAGGATATGATTTTCTTAAAGTGATTTTGCCTGCATGAGTTGCTTTTTTATTTCTTTCGTTGTTTTACTTCAAAAACATTAGTTTCTTCAGTTATTTGTATTTATTGGAGAAGTAATGAACATTTTTGAAGTACTTATGGAAAAACTATATTGTTTTATGTGCATTTTGTATATATATATATATATATATATATATATATATGTGTGTGTGTGTGTGGTTAGAGGTTGCACTGGTTGTGGAAGTATTCTATTTCACTTTGTGGAATGTTCGTGATTTGGTTAATACTTTAACAGTTATTGATGAATTGTTCAACGTCAGCAGCTGAAAGGAGGAATGTTTCTTGGGAAGCATGTTTCTGACAACTGCTTTGTGGGGTTGTGGTGGTGGGAACTACTTTAAATTGCAGGTGTGTTACTATGAGCTGATGAGTGAGATTCTATTTGATGCAGTTTTACTTCTTGTTTGTATAGGAGTGTGTTTTTTTTTTTTACTGAAGTCTTTTTACTTTGTAAATGTTTTATATTTTCATGGAGCATACTCCGAGTCTGAATTTATTGAAGTTACATTTGTTCATGTTGGAGCTACCTATCTGGAATGTATTAAAATGCATTTGCAGGGTGGAATAGCTTAAAAAAAATTTCAGTAGGTATATTTTTAGGTAGAGTGAAGTATTTGTTGTGCCTGTTAAATTAAGCATTACAGTGATTGCTTTAGGTGTTACTGGGTATTTAAAACCTGAACTTAACAAGTTAAGCTGGGGGTGCTTAACATTTGTTAAGATCAGGTCTTGCACTATATAAGTGCTTTACTGGTTTGAATTTTTCCAAATTTTGGCGTGAAATCAAGCTGCTCCATCCACTACATACTGATTACGCTTACAGGGCACTTACGTTATGTCCATTCTAGCAGTAAAGGCAATACCACTCTGCTGTAATGGCAAGCACCAGTTAAAAAACATACTACGGATGTTGTCCATGGGTATGGAGTACCCATATACTGGGCTTCTATAAGTTTACAATGCTAGCAGACTTTGCAGCTCAAGTATCTAACATCTAGCATAAATTAATAATTAAAAATAACAAAAGAATTACCAGTGGTTATGCATGTCTAAGTAAGACATTCTTGTTGACCGAGTATAATTTAGTGGTCATAACTTGAAGTGTTGTGATCAGTGCATTAGATACAGTGAGTATAGCAGGTGTGGATTTTAGGAATGTAACGGAAATGCATAAGCAGTGTGGGACAATGACATGGCTTTTAAAGACCATACATGGAGCTAGCGCCTAGTATTGGCACAGCAAAAGTCCCAATCTCCTGTGATATGATGATCAACTGACTCAAACCTCATAACTCCACTCTTTCCCAATTACTTATCATCTGCTTTATCTAGGTCACCTAGGACAAACCTGGAAATAACGTAGCCAAACATTATCTGCAAAAGCTCAAACTCTTGTGGGCAAAGCAATAACTGCACAAGTGGTAAGTCAAGAAGAAATTTCCAAAAAAAAAAAGATTACTAGCTTCCTAGTTTAACTTATTCTTGACAGACTGGCTAAACCAGAGCAACACAATTGTGCATGAGTTAGCACTGCTGCCTCACAGACCTTGGTACACAGGTTTGAGCCTTTGTGTGGGAACCTTGTGTCCAGATTTGCATAACCTCCCTGTGTCTGCATGAGTTTCCTCTAAGGTTTCAAATTTACTTACTCATCCATAGACATGCAAGGGAGTGCTTTGGTAATAGAAAGTTAGGGTGTCTTACCATTTGATCTATAATTAAACTAGAATACTTTCATTTCTCAACATGGGTTTCTTAAAACAGAGATTATACTTAACTAAGCTGACAGCTTTTATTTAAATATTATTGAACCTCTAACTTTTGAAGACTCATGGGTATGATACAATTATATTGTTCAAGGCACAAGACACCATTCCCCATGAAAGTATTACTGAAGGACATATATTTCTCAACATTAATTCATATGCCTGTTCGTGGACTGATAAATAACTCCACAGATCCTTTTCTGTCAGTAACAGAAATAAGTGTTACACTCCAAAACAAGAAACTCATGACATTCTTCAGTGGTCCACTTTACAATTTTTAAATATTAATCTAAGTCAGTCACTTCAAAAAAGTTAATAGAAAAAAACAGGTTTAGCATCATAAAGCATTTTATGAACAGTAACAATTATGAAACTCTGTCTGTCAGTACTGATTGAGTGTAGCCATCAGTGATTTATGAGGGGCGGGGCAAATATAAGAAAGAAAATCAGGGACAGTGGACAGGTATGGGGCTTGTGTGTGTGTGTGTGTGTCTGCATCTGTGCGAGAGTGAATGAGGCAGTTGTCTGTGCCAATGTGATGCACAGGTCTCCAGTGGTGGTTACTGAAGAAAAAAGTGCTGACTAGCAAAAACACTACGTGATTCAGAAACACTCACATTAGTTGATAATGAGGTATTTCCTCATTGTGGTTAATTATATGTCTGAATCGTAATTTTCATGTTCACTTTATCTACATCTTTTGGCTACAGCCCTATATATGAGCACACAGAAAGTTCTATGAATGTGAATTCATATAAGCTGGCCAAGGTGGTGCAGCGGTTAGCGTTGTTGCCTCACAACGAGAGGTTCTCCCGTTCGATTCTCAGCTGGTGTGCCTTCTGTGTGGAATCTGCATGTCCTCCCCGTGGTCTAGTGACATCTAAAGACATGCAGGTAGGTGTGTGCATGAATGGGTGTGATATCTTTGAAGGTTGGGCATCGGGGCTGGCAACTTGGCACCGTAAAAATCCACTGCCAATCATTAGCGGACCAGAGTTCCACTGTGGCAACCTCTAACCAGGGAAAGCAGAAAGACTATATAAGAACATGGGAAAATTGAAGGGTTCATGTACTGAGATATATGCTTTAACATCAATAGTTAAGACTGCATGTACTGGGTCGGCACCATGTATGAAAGTCAGTGGAAAAATTAGGAATACATTTGAAAAAACAAATCATCTCTGAAGTCTTAGCTAAGAGCGCTAGAAATATTAGACAATACTATGTTATGGTTATTAAACATTTTATTAATAATCACTATAGAAAGACATTAAAGTACTATTTCAAAAATCAGAAGTTTTATTTTAGGCACCCACTATTCAAGATTCTTAACATTTTTTCTATAGCTTACACACTAGGCTACTTATACAGTACATGCTTTAAAAATATCATTTTAATAACATGATGAAAGTGAAAAATAATTGTATTAGTGGGTATATATTGTTATCAATGGACAGTATTATACAGAATTAAAAGTTAGACTGTACGAGTTAGATTTTAAAATAAAACATTAGATAAATGACCTTATACAGAACTACAGAAATTATTGAGGAAGAAAAGAACACTGTCGTTCCTTTGCTAGACAACTTTCCCCCACAATCAAAGGATAGTATGATACTAAGGCTTGTTAATTTAGACTACATAAATTAACCGGATTCACATGTATTTAATTAAAATATTGGAATTATTTATAGCAAATGATAAACAAAAGAAGATATTATTTTTGAGGTCATTTAGTCAAATAACTTTGTTTTAGAAAATATTTTCATGGAAATACTTGTATCATGTCACTGTAAAACCTTATAAAATTAAAAATATACATAAATGGTAGTCAGCAATTAAACACTTGGAGGCCAAAAATATAAAAGCCGAGTGGCAAAACTTTTTTTATAAACACTGAGAGAATATTCAAATATTCTTTAGTGGATTGGGGTAAGATAACTCTAAATTAATGAAAAATTTGATTGTCACCCATTCTCCATTTCCTGGATGTATTAAGAGATCACACTCGATCCTTATCAGATTACTGAAGTTTCAAAACTTTGAAAGTCATATATTTTTGAAACTCTGAACATTTGAATTGAGATTGCAGTACAATGCGGAACAGGAAATTTACCCTTTTCCGCAATGTAGTGTGATCTCAGAGTTGGTATATTTAATTAGCAGGGGGCTTGTCCCCCTTCAAAAACATTAAAAATAATTTTTTTTTTGATTTTTAATGTTCAAAATTCTGAAACCATACTGTCTTGGCCATATGAATTTTGAAGTTTCGGAGCTTCAGTAATCTAACATAGATCAATCACAATACACATTGGTATGTGAGCTCTTAGTAACTGCAGGGGAAAATAATAATAATAATAAAAAATAGGATGAGGAAGTCTCTTCCTCCTTTCAGGACTTTCTTAAATTAGTCATTAAAGTTTGTCAGAAAGACAAGGAGAATTTGAACAACATTGGAATAAATGTAATCCTGATTTTAAATATTGGAGAAAGCTGAACTGCTAACAAGAGAAATATGGAAAAAGAAATGAATGTCAATAATAAAATAATATAAAATACTGTATTAGGGAAATATAAATACCAACATGATTTTAACACCAGATTTTTTGCTATACTGTATTTTTTTGTATTTTGGTTTGCTTGCGATGCTATTCAAAATTAAAGAGACAAAATATATATGTACGTAAATAAATACATCAAATGTACAAATAAGTTAATAAAACACAACCATGCAATCCGAAATTAGCATTACCTCCATATCAGAACCAAAAACTAATAATAGCATACCAATAAATATTTAATAAACTTGAGTACTACACAAGCAGAATAAAACAAAGACAGAGGGGATAATTCACATTGCAGATGTTGCGAGATTCAAAAAAAGCCTCAAAAGCCAACATGAAAACAAATTAGATGACTAGAACTGCACACAATCAAGGGATGCAGAGGGGAGAAGATGCATTGTCGCACATATTTGAATATGACTACATGCATATGTGACTAAAATGTAACCGCTGACATTACAGAACTGATCATCTAATGGTAATTCAAAAGATATGATGAATCTGTGACTGTGGTTAATCTTCAAGATGACTATATGCCATTCCCTTCTGCTTTTACGTTAGGTAGACCTACAAAATAACAATTTCACTGTCTGCTTTAGTCATCTTCACTTGTGAGGCAGATGTTTTAATTTCAAGCATATGGGGCAAATCTGTCTTATCCACAAAATTATTGCCACGTAATATTATGCTGATATTTTCAGATTTTACTTATCTTCATTTCTGAACAGATTATGTTAATTTCAAGCAGTCTGAAGCCAAGTTTGTGTAGACAAATGGCCCCATACTATACTAAAGCTAACTCTACAACAAAACGTAACTCTAAAATTAATAAGAACCCTAATTATAACCCTAACAGTAAACAAAACTCCAGATATCATTGTCATCTCCAAGGAGCCCTTCTATTTCAGTTTGAATGTGAACTTTTACTCACAGCCTCAACCTCCAAACAAAACATTGATAAATTCCAGTCAATTTCTAACTCCATATGTCGATTTATATCGATTCATGGCTAGTACCCCTCTTCTGCACATCTCTACCTAGCAGTTAACAAAGCCTGGTAACTTCACGTCTAACAGAGATCAGACTTTTACCTAACTACTATACAATTTAAACTACCACACCTACAATCTTTTTCACCTCGTGTTATAAAACTACAAGAAAAAAAGTCAATATATAATGTACATAACTGCTGTCAATCAGCTCCCATTCCGGCTACACCAAGATCCTCCCTGTAGTTCACCAGACATGTATTCTGCATCCTAGACCTCTTCCTCAGCCAATGTGTACCTCACTTCCTAAAGAAAACTACAGCCTACCCAGCTTTAGAAAGCACCTTAAAACTAATTTTATCCAGCAAGCAAAATGCTACTGCCTAGACAAAAGTAGTAACACCTAACTCTAGCTAAAACAGCTCAAAACTATCTTGCAGTACATACATATTCTCTTGTCTGCTGCTTCATACTAAAATCCACTTTTGGGTATAAAGCACATATTGTAAACTTACTCTATTTCATACAGTTTCATATTATAATTCATATTTTGTGCTTGCTTTTCAGTTTCTTTAATTCCTAAACACACATGCACATGTGTATATATATATATACATATATATATATACATATATATATATATATATATATATATATATATATATATATACATATATATACAATCAAAATGTCGAGGTGGCTTACCTTGACACTGAGAAGGATGAAAATGGAGCAGCAGAGAGGCAATACTATGAACACAATTCCTGTTGACTTTGAAACGTCGATACAGAGACTGTGTTCGCAGTTTGGAGCATCAGTGTTTTGAAGTGGATTTCACTACAGTGGGGACTGGGACAATTTCCCTTTTCTTCACAATAGTGCGATCTTGAAGTTAGAATATTTGAGTAGCAGGGGGTGTGGGGGGCACAGCCCTCCACATTGGGGGTGCAGGGGGGCTTGCCCCTCCACAAAACGGTAGGAAATTTTCCGCCTCATAGCGGATTTTTTTTCTGGATGGTGAGTGGTCGAATGTCAATTCTTTCTTGGAAAGAATCGACATTCTAAACAATCGGCGTGATGCTGTTTCATTGTTCTGGGTCGGGGGCATGAATAGTCGAGGTAAGTATATATATATATGTGTGTATATATATATATATATATACACACACACACACACACACACACACACATACTCACACATACTATATATTATATATGGATCACCAGAATGAGATGTGCTCGAGTCCATCTGTGTGACATCTCACATCACTAACGGCAGGAATGCAAAGCACCACCATTCCTGATTCACCAACCTCACTCCCTTCTGGACCCGTGTTAATGCTTGTTCCTAGGTCCAGAGGGGTAGGGAATTTTGAGGTTTGGTGTTTATGTTGGGTATACCGCACTTTGGCATTCCGACATTTTGAGGAACACATTGTGCATGCGATTACTCGAGTGCAGCCCATTCTGGCAAAGGAAGTTAAACCATTATATACATACATACATATATATAAATATATACTCCCAGTGTTTTCATGTAAAAGTTAACTTGCAACTTTTCCAACTTTGCATCTTTACATAATTGGAATTGTTGATCAGTGCACTACAGTAGTAAACAGACTCTAGCTAATACTTACTTGATAACTTCAAAGTCATTAACTTGATTCAGAATTAATATTCGATCACAAAACACATCATATAATGCAATGTTCTGAAAAAAGTGACATTATCAAGCAAATTAACATTTACAAAAGTGGTATTCAACTAAATGGACTCTCAGAAACTGCTTCTGAAATAGTTATTATTCAAAACATGTATGCAACAGATGAGTAAGGCATAAGGAAGACAGGAGTTTAGGTAATCAAGCTGGCCAGAGTATTTTCAAATACATAAACCATGGCCATTTTCCCTGTATTCTAGATGAATAACATGTTTGGCCTGTCCTGAAGTAGAGACAAAGGGTACAGGACATCTACATGGACAAAATAAATGAATAAATGCAAACATAAATGTGTGGGCAGTTAAGTCTGAAATGAAAATTCATAGAAGTAGAAATAAATGGTCAAAGGAAAATAAAATGATGGTCCATGGCTGTGTCGAGGCACTAATCAGAGTTTCACCTGTGATCTAAGGCATGGGAACAATACAGAAATGAATATGTTTAGTGTCATACAAACAAAGATGATGGTTGTGGTGCTGAACTAGGCCATTGTATGACAGTCCAATTTAAACGTCACAATCAGGTCATTCATACAAACAGAAGGGATTCCCAAAATGCTGCATGTTGTTACTATCGATATTTAGGATCTTTATTCCTATGGCTATTTTGGATCTTATTTAGAAGGGATTCCCAAAATGCTGCATGTTGCTACTATCGATATTTAGGATCTTTGTTCCGATGGCTATTTTCGATCTTATTTCCATTTAATGATTTGAGGTAGCATTTTTGCAGTTAATTTAGAAAACACTGAGGTATCCTTTGATTTCAGTTTCATATTATGCTTCTGCACTGAACTCATTGCTACAAATTGAGCTGAATCTGAACATGGTTTGTGTAATGAGGGCTCTAACTTGGTTGACAAAAGCAAATAAACATTTAGATAAATAAGACTCAGGTTATAGCTCCCTTTCAAGAAAAAAAAGTGTCAAAGTGTCAGATTGTATACATGCACAAGTACCAGTGTTATTTTGATATACACCATACTTCTTTCTCACTCTAATAACTACCATATCGTATCACATATACACTTGTAATAATAGACTTGCAATAATGGGTTAACATATGAAGGAATACCCACACACTGCTACAGCCACCTTCTAGAATGTGCTATATCCATTGATAAACCTGTGCTGCCCTTGCTACATTATTTGAGCTTATCACTATTGGTGCTCAAACTGTGGAGTAGCAGTGCAACCCCCCCCCTTTGGATTAGCAATTACTTATTGACCATTCAACGCCACCCTTGTTATATGGTCCAATTGTGTTATTTAAGCTGTAGTCAGCTGGGAAAGGTAAAAAGCTTCTGTACCACAAAACTGGAAAAACCAAGGTGACAATTTGTCTTCCACAAAGGAAAATAGAAAGGAAACATGTATCTACGATTTTATAATTCTTTAAAGACAAAGATCAGTATTAAAACTCTAAGAAAGTATCATGCAAGATAAGCAGCAAGACAATCATAGGATCGTAGGAAGTTACTAGGCTCATGGCCCTAGGGCCCTTACAAGCAGCATGACAATCATAGGATCGTAGGAAGTTACTAGGCTCATGGCCCTAGGGCCCTTACAAGCAGCATGACAATCATAGGATCGTAGGAAGTTACTAGGCTCATGGCCCTAGGGCCCCTTACAAGCAGCATGACAATCATAGGATTGTAGGAAGTTACTAGGCTCATGGCCCTAGGGCCCTTACAAGCAGCATGACAATCATAGGATCGTAGGAAGTTACTAGGCTCATGGCCCTAGAGCCCTTAAAAGCAGCATGACAATCATAGGATCGTAGGAAGTTACTAGGCTCATGGCCCTAGGGCCCTTACAAGCAGCATGACAATCATAGGATCGTAGGAAGTTACTAGGCTCATGGCCCTAGGGCCCTTACAAGCAGCATGACAATCATAGGATCGTAGGAAGTTACTAGGCTCATGGCCCTAGGGCCCTTACAAGCAGCATGACAATCATAGGATCGTAGGAAGTTACTTGGCTCATGGCCCTACGGCCTTACAAGCCTAGCCAAGTTCTACCCTTATTCCATTACTCATCCAATCATCCACGCTGCGTTTGAAGATGGACAATGAGGTACTTTGTTTAACATGAAGTGGGAGTCTGTTCCAAAGGTGTGGTAACCTCTGGGAGACAAATCTGTCCCTCCAGCAGGTTCTATTAATGTCACATACCAGGTTAAGGTCTTTAGAGCAAGTAACCCATGTACCATTTGACTTGTGGATATGCAGCATTTCCAATAAAGCAGGGTCAGAGATTGCTTTACATGCAAGTCAGAGATCACCTCTGGGTAGCCTGTATGAAACAGAATAAAGTAACAGTGATTTCAGATGATCCACACAGGACCAATGCTTCTTCCTAAAGTAAAACAGTTATTTTTAATATTTATGCATTTAGAAAGTATTTAAATATCATTTATGCTTTCTTGTAATGCTGTAAGATTGATGATGTACTGATACTTCATGAAGCTAAATTGCTGTATGAATATATGCATTAGTCAAGCACCCTGATCATATCAGCAAAATTTTGCAGACTGTGCCAGATAAAGTCTCTTCTTTCTGATATAGAATGATATTAAGTTTCTTATAAAGGAAATATATGACCATCAAATAATTCATAACTTCATTCACTTCCTCATGCCAAATTCCTGACAATGTATAGAGGCGCTGATAATATCAGGACTTCGTTTAACATGAAGTAACAAATGTACTGCCTCTGCATCAGTTAAAACATAATTTCTTTTTTCAAACTTTTGACTCAGCAGCTTGCTGGTACCTGCAAGCTGTACTGTATTAGTATGGCATAATGTTTGTACATGAAACCCAAAATGAGAGATCAATTCAGAAACGTATAAAATAGCTGTACTGCACCATGGTGCAGATGCATTTTTTTCACCAAAACTCATAAAACTAACATAAGGAATAGCTCAATAGCAGGTGATATCAGCTGCTGTCAGAGCCATTGTCCAGAAGGATGCATGTTATGGCCATCTGCAACAATGGAAGAGGTACAGAAAGAGCCTGATGTACAGATTGATGACCATTTCCATATAGAAAGGAAGAGGACATTGTACCCTTGTGTCAACCACAAGCAGAATCATGGGGAATGAACAGTATACCCCTTCCTGTGGATATTAGGGTTTGTGTAGTTTTAACCATCATAGCTACATGTACCCTGCAGTGACCTACTGGAGACATGATAGGTACACCACAGGTGTCAGCCTAATGAATTGTGAACTGGCTTGCCCTCCTGTTCCACCTTAGTAATGCTAACCCTACCCTTGACCCTAACCTTAACATATAGGCTACTTTAAAAAAGATTTTCTCCTAACACTACTACTACTATACAAGACAGCTTGGACACTTACTACAAGTGTGCATATACACACGCAAACACACACACACACACACACACACACACACACACACACACACACACACACACACACACACTAAATCTACTCCTTACCTAATCTTTACCCTAACCCTAAAACACACACACATAGTCACATAAAAAGACCATGAGCAAACACTTACCTTTGTCGACAAACTGTGACATGCCACGCCAGCATTCATGCAAATGCTTCATCCTCAATAACACTGCCATAGTAACTTTGAATGCATGTATTTCTCCCATATCAAATTTAACCGCGCACAGACACATACACACACAATATATACATATATATATATATATATATATATATATATATATATATATATATATCTATCTATATATATATATATACACACACACACACACACATATATAGATATATAGATAGATATATAGACATATATATATATATATATATATATATATATATATATATATCTATATATGCCATCAAGGCCCTGCTTTGTCCACAGGGACTGTAATACATCAACAGGATGGGCTTCCACTCGTTTAACTGTTTGGAATGCACAGAGTATTATTTATAATGTATTCACGTGCCATCTGAGTACTTCACATGAGTCATTTTTGCTGCATATTCAACCTAAGGTTCATTTGAGGGAATTTCCCCATGGGCATCTGATTGGTTAGCACTTGCAAATGTCAGACAGCTATGTCTACATACACAGGTAACATGCAAGTCAGGAGCAGACCATATATAATATGCTGCTTTTTGTGTTCTGTGAGTAGTGGCAGATATGCCCTAGAGCTGTGATTGATAGTACCTGTCTGCAACACACAAACCATGCAGGAAATAGCCTAAAACACTGCATGCTGTGTGCAGGCATTAGTCATACTGTCTCAACAATGGATGGCATCCTCTGCAGAGGCAAAAAGGATAGCGGTTTGAATGCATTTCATGCAGTCACTAGGGAGACATTTGCCAAGAGTGACCTCAGAAGCACTGTCTTCTCCCTACCCTTAAACTTCACATCACTGTGCTCTTGGTACATGTCATCTGGTAATCCATGATTCATATTCTTTGTATGCTGTAGAACAGTGTCCACCAATGTCCTCATAAACATTTGTGTGTTTACTATGCCTGTCTGTCTGAGTCTGTGTTTTATGGTCTGCCCCTCTTGCTAGCTCGTCACCTCATATTCCATCCACAGTAATCCTCAAAACCTTTCCCACATAGTCATTTTTTTTTTACATTACAAAATGGGCTCTTTCCCGGGGGGGGGGGGTATTCTCCCCCAAAACCTTTCTTACCTTACAGTTACCAATGTGTGTTAACAAGTGATTGCTTACACTTTCCTTACAGCTTACTTTCCTCCCTATCTCATTTCTTCCCCATTTATATGATGAACACGATTGGCAGTTAGCTGTGCACATCCAAAGTGGATTATTTATTGAATTATCATGTAAGGCACAGTCAAATATACATTTATATAAAAGAAAACAAACCAAATTAACATGCTTCTAGTTACAAACATTATATATTACATATTTTTGTATAACTACTATCAGTTGAGCATTAGATAAATTGCTGAATTCCTGCCTTCCCTTAAATCTTACTCCTCCTCCAAAAACAATATACAGCATGTATTGTCCCCACGAGTTCCAGTTTTTGTATGTAATTTGTTCTTACCCATTTCTAAGAATCCTACTTACAGTTCTTTTATCTCTGTAACAATATTCAATCCTTCAAATACAGTTGGGTTAGACTTTGATTTCCATGTTCTAGTAACTACTTTATTTGGTAGCCACCAGAATTAAACTTAGCAAGGCCTTTACATGTCTAGGCAACTCAGATCTTGTATCCCAGGTCGAAAAAATTATTTCCTTAGTTACACCCATTTGCTCACCCAATATTTCTGAGGGAACTCTGTAGGGAATTTTTGAAGTCTGCCAGCTCTTTATATTCCCAAACGATATGTTCCCAGTTACCTCTTTTTTCCCCTATAACATCTCAATTTGCCATCTATTTGAGGAAAACATTTTTTTGGAGAATAAAAATACCTATGCAAACACTTGCAAGCAAAGATCCTAACTTTTTTAGATTTTGTTGCATACTTAGGATCATAGGATCATAAGAAGTTACTAGGCTATTGGCCCTGATGCCCTTATAAGCCTAGCCAAGAGTTTAGCCCATGTCAGCACCCAAAGCCCTTGTCCAGCAGGGACACAGGTGGAATCCCAGGGGTGCATTTTCTGTTTCCCATACAGTTATCCAGGTTGCGCTTGAAAAGGGATAATGAGGTACTCTGCTTGATGTGGAAAGTGAGTTTATTCCACAGATGGAGGGGTCTCTGGGACACTGTCCTGCCAACAAGTCCTACTGATGTCACAGACCAGGTTGAGATCACACGTGCGGGTTACTTGAGTGGAGATTGGTTTGCAGATATGCAACAGTCCCATCAAGACCAGGTATGAAATTGCTTTGTTTGCCAGACAGAGGTCAACTCTGAGGAGTCTGTATGAAACAGAGTAGAGGGACAACCTATGTAGGGTAGATGCTGGAGGACCTGGATTCTACTTGTGAGAAACCTCTGTAGTCTCTCAAGCTGCTGTATGTGCTTTGTGAGGTAAATGCTGAAGGGGGTGTTGTACTCAATAATTGGCCTTATAAGGGAAGAATACAGGGATGTTATGACCTCCTTGTCAGTGGATGAGATATCTTTAGTTATGAGGTGGGCCATGTTGAAAGCTTCCGCTACAACAGAAGCAACATGGTGGTCAAAATTCAGGTTGCTTTCAACCTGGGTGCCCAAATCAATCACAACTATTTGTGTGCTTAGGATATTGTTATTAATGTGATAATATGTAGGGAAGTCACTCTCCCCAAAGGGGATGATGATGCATTTTTTGGCATTCAGCTTGAGGCCATGTTTCCAAAACCAGTCATTTGTTTTGGTGAGACCCTCTTGGAGGGACGTCTACATCACTTGGGGAATTGATGACAGCGCCCAGCTTATGGTCATCTGCAAACTTGGTCAGCCATAGCCCACTAGTTTTGGCCTGCACCTCAGAGAAGTATATCCTGAATAACAAAGGCCCCAAGACCGATCCCTGAAGTACGCCACTCGTTACAGGTTTACTGCTTGAGGTGGCTTCCCCTATTTTGATTAGATGGGTTCTCTCAGTGAGAATGTTTGCTACCCATCTGATAACATATGGATTGATGCCTAATTGAGAGAGTTTACCTATTATGCCAAAGTGGGGAATAGTGTCGAAGGCTTTGGCCAGGTCAAGGTAGGTGGTGTGCACCATTTTCCCCTCGTCCATGGCTTTTGTGACTGTCTTAAAGAAGACGACCAGATTTAACAGACATGACCTTCCCTAACAAAGCCAAACTGTGTGGGGTTGAGTGTTTGGAGGTTGGTAATGTCCCTGTTAATGAGGTCCATAATAATCCATTCCATGGCCTTGAAGATCAGGCCAGTTAAGCTGATGGGTCTAAAATTTCCCAGATTGGTGGATGCTCCACTTTTGTGTAAAGGGATGACAGTGGCTGTCCTCCACTCAGCTGGGACAAAGCTGGTACTCGGGCTTTGGTTGAATGGTGTGCCTAATGGTGCTACAAGTTCATGCCTGAGTTCATGTAAGATGCAGGCTGGGATGTTATCAGGTCCCATGGAGGCTGTATTTTTTGCCTTTGAGAGGGCAGTGATAACCTGTTCCCTAGAGATAAGGGGAGGGGGGGCAGGTACTGGGGATGTTCTGATTTACTAATGGGTGGACAGAGGGGTGAAGTTTTCACTGAATCTGTCAGCCAGTAGGTTGGCTGTATCTACAGCATTTGTGCATTTGGGATCCTTGACCACCAGTTCTGAACAGATCTGGTTGCTTCCTTTGTACTTGGGAACCATACATACTGTATGTCCTCCCATTGTTTTCTTGTGAATTGCTTAACCAACCCCTCTGTCCAATCTTTTCTAACATCTTCTGACTGATTCCTGTAGCTATTGTGCAATATTTTATATGCCCTGCTAAGCATCCCCTTTTTAACAGCAGCCTCTGCACTAGATTTAACTAAAAAATTCTACAAGATCAGGTCTGTCACTTAGGATTCCCCTATTCCTTTCTCTTTGCCTATACTCTGATATCAATCCCTCTTAACAATGACAGCCTCTTGCCTGCAGTGTAAATGTCTTCCTAACCTCTTCCCATTTTCTTCAATAAATTCCACTTCCCTCTTGTCTGTTCTCTGTACCCATAATTGCAGTTATCCCTATCTGCAAAATCTCCTTTCTCCATTCTCATGTTGGATTAGTTCTTAGAATACTTTATGCTACTTTATGAATATGAATAAAATGTTTTGTATAGCTTTAGTTATTCTACTTAAGGATCTACAACCAAAATCCCAGTCTCTCCTTATTTCTTGAACCCACCTTCCCTTCTCCATCATCCCTTTACACTTTGAATGATAGCTTTCTGCTTGTGTTACATATAAGCCTTAATTGTGTAAGTTCTGAATATCCCTTCAAATAAGGTAATCTTAAACCACCTTGTCTGTTGGAAGATCAGCTGATCTCACTTGATCCTTGCCCTCTTCACCTCCCAGATAAATTCTTTCAACTCTTTAATAATTAATGTCCACAATGTTTCCTCTGGTTGCAAAAAATATGCCTAACCTGTAAACCTAAAAAATATTTTCACTGCTTGTATCTTGCTGTTAATCTCCATGAACAAGAGCTTACAGTTTCTTAGTTTTTATATTATCTTTTGTTTAGCCTTTTCCCACATATCCTTAGCTGTCATTGCGTAATTCATTTTAATCCATACTCTTAAATTCATTTTATTGTATCCCAATAAATATGGGTATTACTGGACCAATTCATGTGTGGGTACATAGTTTACAGCTATAGCCTTTGTTTTATCTTCATTAATTTTATATCCCGAAAAGAAATTAAACTGCCTCAAGATGCTCTATAATAATGAAATTTCAATAACAACAACATACTGTCTGCAAATAAAGCCAATTTTTCTTTATTACCATACATATTATATCCTTGAATTTCTAAGGCACTTATTTTCTTTGCTAATGGCTCTAAATACAAAGCAAATAACAAAGAGGAAAGAGGACACCTCTACCAGGTTCCTCTGCTCAGGCACAACTTGTCAGAGAGGAATCCCACCTTCAATTTTGCTCCTATTCCTCATAATTAATCGTATTATTGTATCATGGACTGCAAATGCTTCCATTGCCCTACTCCTAAAATCCCAGCTTAGTCTGTTAAATGCTTTCCCTAAATCAAGGCTCACCTACAACAGCAGTATTTTCTTATACTTTGCTTCCCTCTGGATCATCATTGTTCTATTAATATTGTCAAATATTTGCCTCCTCTCCACAAAAAAACACACTAATCCATATTTATTAATTTTGGCATCACCTTTGCCATTCTGTTTTAGGCATAAACACTTTATAATCATGGTTTAAAATTGAAATGGGCCTATATGAAGCTAGATCTGATGGTTCATTACCGTCTTTAGGTATTACAGCTACCACAGTTTTCATCCAGGATGTTGGTACAACAATATACAGTTAAACAAAACATTTCAGATCTTTATCATCTACTTTCCTCCTAGCTTCCAAACGTCCACAGGAATGCCATCTTTTCCAGGAGACTTACCTAAAGATTGATTATACATCACCGTTTTTTCTCATCTCCTCCTATTTTTAACTGCTAATTGCTGAGCTTTGCTTACCTACAACCTTGGCAGATTTAAATCTTCCATAAATATTTCCATTTGTGTTCTTTCTTGAATTCCACATTTCTCTATTTCATACAAATTTTCATAACATTTCCAAAGTATCTGTAATACTGCTACAGAATCTCTGGTTATTTTTCTTGTTATATGCTCCCTAAGTTTGGCAACATCCCTTTCCACTTTCTGCTGCCTAAGTCCTTCTGCTAAAAGTTTTTGTATTCTGGAGCTACTATCCAAAAACTGTTGCTCAACACAATTTTTTTAGACTCATGCATATTACCCAGATACCCCCTTATTTTCTATTGCTCTGCAGTTCAGCCTGTTCTTGTTCTGGAAGATTTCCTTTTTTCTGCAATACTTTACACGTTGTCAGGCCCCTCTAAATAATTTATGTTACTTCTTAACCATATATTTTTATTTTATTTACCCTATTTTTAAACTCCACTTTTGTTTTATCCTACTCAATAGCCATAACTTCTGAAAAGGAAATTCTATCTTCCTTAATAACTCTTGAATCATTTTCAACTATCCATTCCTTAAATTCCTCTCTTTTTAACAGTTAGGTGGGGAAGAACAAGTGTCTCATTTTTATTTCATTTCACTACATTTTTTACCTTAGTTGTTATTGGCTCATATTCTGAAGTAGTTACTAGATGTGTGTCTATGTTTTTAATTAAATGCACATGTTTCTGTCAAATATTATTTCTGTCTAGTCTAGTCCAGTTATTGTACCTTGGGGAAAATACGTACATTCTTTCCAAGCTCCTGCTACTGAATTCATGTCTTCCATACCAAATATTTTCATAAATTTCTTCAGAAAATTACCCTCTTTTCTTTTATTTTCCCTTTTAGGTTCCCGAGATAGATTCCCAGTGTCACAAATCAAATTCCAGTCCCCACCTGTGAGTAATATTCCCTGCTGGAAGATGATTATTTCTCGCAAAATTTTCTTAAGTGCTATAATAGCAGTTTTACGTGAAATATAAATACGTGCAAATGCAATCCTCCTCCTTTACTAACATAAATCTACCATTATTACCTTTTTTCCCGTCTTCTACACTACTGGAGCTCCTCTAGCAATTATTATAATTATTCCCCTTTTCCTTTGTCCCTAATACTCTACTGTATATCCATCCTGAAATCCTTTCTTTATCAAATTCACATGCTCGCTTCTTTGCAAATGTGTCTTCTATAGCAGTGATCTTTTCTTTTGTGTATACCTGTGAGGCCATTCATGCTCCAAAATAATATGTTTAGTGCAGCCATTTTATTCTTGCATATCATCTATAACAGCTTTTTTAAATGTCTGTTTTCAGCCTTTATGTCACGTTTGACAAGTTTATCTTGTCATTTATGTTTAAATCTATCTCACATTTACAATACTTTTTGTTTTAATGAAAACCCTCAGACAAAAAACAAACACCTCCCCAGAACACCCTCATAACCCATTAGTGTTCTGCCTCTATTCTTGTGCTGGATGAGTGTGAAATGCAGCTTTGTGGTGATGTGTTATCATTCACTGACTGGGCTGTGCAAGCTAGGCGTCATCACTTCTTTTGCTCATGGAGATGCCACATGTATTTTGTGAACTGACCCCTTTTTATTCAGGATACAGTAAATGGATGTGAAATAGTTTACTAAAGGGCCAGCAGTAAGATCCTCCACGGTTAATATAAATATGTTCATTATACTAGCATATCCTGTATTTCAAGTTTTGACTAATTTATCTTGCTCCAAGGCAGAACTATAAAATGGAAAGTAGCAGCTGTGCTACACAAGCTGACATTTGCAGTTTAATTTAGTACGTTACATAAATTTACTTTGTCATAGTTTCATAAATATTACTGCCAGTGGTAAGCCCTTTTTACGATGACAGTAGCTGTTCCTGATTCAGAGACAGCCCTACTGCAGTGCTTTGCCTTGAAACGGTGCAGCACAGCAATGGGTTGTCTCTCTGGCCTACTGAAAATGCTAATGAGGTATTCTTCGTAAGGAGCATGTGCCAAATAACCATGTGCTCTCCACCGGAAATGTCCATAATAAGTACTTTAAAACACCAAGTGAATTATAGAAATGCTCAGCTGTGTAAATCACAATCACCAGCTGCAATAGTTTACTTGGCTAAAAGTTACTCTGAATGGGAGACACTGCATTAGCGATAAATTTTGGGAAGTTTAGTATGGATGTATGTGTGTGTGTGTACGTGTGAGAGTGGAGGCTGCCATATCTTTAAACTTCCCCTAAACTAAAAAGCAGTGAATGTAATACATAGCAGGGGGGGACATTAGACACAAAGGAAGCATTTTAAATAGTGCAGAAAACACTTGAAGACAAACGAGTTTTGTAGCAAGAAACTACAAATGAGAATGACAAAGTTGAAACTCTAATGTCTGACATTATTAACTAATTGTAAGGGTCCATGACTTCTGATCACTGTACCAAAAACCTCTGGATAATGCTGGCAGAGAAAACAATAGATGACACCAGGGAATCTTTCTACATATTACTATAATATGCATAAATTGTTAACAGAGCAACAGATTTTACATCTGGATTCCTTTTTCTGAACAATAATATGAAGGAAACTCTGTCTGGCATTACTGAATGACTATAATCATTCATAGTTTATGAGGTACAGTGACAAACTGAAGATGATATGGGAACTCAGAGACAGGTAAGAGGTATATCAGTGTGTGCATGTGTGTAAATGTGCGTGGTGGAGGTGAATGGGGGTGTTAACATGATGCATAAGCCTCCAGTGGTGATTACTACAAGAACAGCAGAAAAGAGCCTGATAATATTTACTGTAATCACAAGTAACTGACAGACCTGCAAATTAGCTGATAATAAGGCACTTCCTCATTGAGACTAATGTGTCTATGAATCACTGGTTCCTGTGATCATGCTAAAAGGCCCCTTCCACTACAACCATACTGCTCATGACAAGGTATTTTTCTGCATACTGATCTTCGTCTTCTCACTCATTACTAACTGCATATCTGATATGTAATCAAAGAACACATTATCAGTGTTTTATTTTCTTCTGGACCAGAAACAGTTTCCTTTTTTTTTCTAAATGTTTTATTAAGATTTATAAGTAAATAACAAAATATAACATAGTATGTATAGAAATTAAATAATTAATAAAAAACAATCTGCAAAAACAACTATTTACAAAGGTGTCTACTATACATAAAAGGATAATAAATTCAATTTGTTTATGAAGTAATCTTTCATTTCTAAATATCCAATGACTGTTTAACAGTCGTTTGAGTTTTGTCCATGAATTATGCGTAGTGGTAGTTCTAATTGCTCTTTCCTTCATTGTCAGTAATTCTAGAAGACAGAATTCAGTTGCAATGTTAAAAAAATTCTTTTAGTGATGGAGATGATTCACTTTTCCAGTTCTTGGCGATTATTTCCCTTGTGAATGATAAAAACACACCAAAGAAGAGAGTGATTTATTTTTAACACATGAAGGAATTGGAGTAAATAAGATTACTGATTTACTTATAATAAATTTGTCACTGAATACAGCCTGTAAAAAAAGTTAATAGCATTCCAAAATGGCTTAATTCCATTCCATTCATAGATCATATGTTGCCAATCTGCTTTTATGTTCGACTTACATTTCCAGCATCCAACATTTTTCTTGTACATTAATTCAATTTTATGTGGCATGATAAATGCTTTATGCATACATTTCCAAGAAAATAATTTCTATTTTAAAGATGAAGTGGCTTGTTTAGAGGATGATAGTATCATTTCCTTTTCATCCTCACTTGGATAGTAATTATTTATGAATTTAAAATAATTCTAATAATTTTCTTTGCAATATTCTGTATTATTTTTACTCATCTTATAAATTTTAGACAGGAGCCTCTTTGCTGTAATATTTTGTCATGCAGCAAAATGGTTAGGAGAGCAATGAAATTAGGAACTTTTTTTATTGATGTTTGCATTAGATTTATTCTCTTCTGTACTGAGTATCTACAACTTTGAACATCCAACCACATTTCATTATTTAAATTATTTTTTTAAATAAAATCTACAGAATGTAATTTTTCTTTATCCATCAACTAAAACCAATATGTTAGATTTTTCTCTTTAAATGTAGTTATTGCAGCTGCATTGAATGTATATAAATTGTTTTGTGTATATGCTAGAGGAAATGTTAAAAATAACCATGTTTTATATTATGTTTTTTTTTTGTACGCAAACTTTCTAAAGTTAATCAATACTGTAGAGATACAAGATGAATTAATTAGTTGGTGTTGATTTTCCAAAATATAATCATTTAATAATCAAAGAAAATTATTAGTTATCATATTGTGATGTGCACATATTTGATGATTAGATTTTAAACAAACACTCTCTTGCATATCTTTCCATTTGGCATTATTTGTCCAAAGAATAATTGTCTTTATAGTTGTAGATAAGGAATATAATTCTAAATCAAGTAATCCAATCCCTCCAGAAGGCCAACTTCTTAAATAATGTTAAGAACCAATCTAGGTTTGCTGGGATACCAAAGAAATTTAAGAATTAAGGAATTAAATTCTCTTAAATATTATTTGGGGAGCGGAAGAGTTAATGATTGCATTACATATACTATTTTTGGTAGTATTATGACTATTATTAAAGAAAGTCTATTTTCTATTGAGAATAGGCACTTGTTCCATTTATTAAAATTTCTTATGATAGCCAAGCCATTAATATAATTTATATTTATTATATCTTTAATGCATTCAGTTAAAATTATCCCTAAATATGTATTGTTTTATCTTTTACAATATATTTAGAAAATCTTCTTTCCATATCATTTATATTAGAATTTATACATAAAATTTTTGTTCTGTTTTCATTAAATGTATGTTCAGACTAGACTGAAAAGTTTCAATAGCCTTGAAGAGAAAATTAAGATATTTTTATTATAGTTTAAGGTCAGAAGTATATCATCAGCAAATAAAAACATTTTCAAATTTAGATTATAATTTACTTGCATTCCTTTAATATCTGGTTTTGATCTTATGTTACTTGCAAATGGTTCCATAAATAAAGTAAAAAGCAACATTGACAATTGAGAATCTTGCTTATCTTCTTTGGCAATTGTGATTAATTATGAGACATAAGAATCTATTTTTATATAAGCTAAGAAATTATCATAAAGGAGATTTATAAGTTGCTGAAAACTATTTGAGAAATTACATTCCTCCAAAACCAATAAAAGATATTTCCAACTAACTGAATCAAAAGCAATGCTGATGTCTAAACTTATTAAAGTTAAATTATCTTGTGTG
Source organism: Protopterus annectens (assembly GCF_019279795.1). Lineage (NCBI taxonomy): Eukaryota > Metazoa > Chordata > Ceratodontiformes > Protopteridae > Protopterus > Protopterus annectens. Next base: position 735,806,686 of record NC_056749.1, read on the forward strand.
TTATTTGCAAAATCAATTACTATTAATATTCTTTTAATATTATCATAAGCATTCCTATTTTTTTTTATAAATCCAGTTTGGTCATTGTTAATTAAATATGGAAGAAATTGTTGAATTCTACTGGCAAGTATAGCCATGAATATTTTGTAATCAGCATTTAATAGGATCATAGGATCATAAGGAGATTATGCTATCGACCCGAAAGTCATTTTAAGCCTAGCCATTTCAACCCAATGCAATACTGTAGAAGCACTAGTCAATACCCAAGATTGCACTTAGTGATGACAACCCATGTCCATGAGGGTTGTGGACACTATCCCTGGTAAGAATTTATGGTGCCCCCTCCAAACATCCAGGTTCATCTTGAACAGTGTCTTACAGGTGCTCTGTTCTACATGAATTACAAAGTGAACTGGCACCACATGTGTGTGCTCTGTTCACCCACAGCCTCACCTCAGGCTTTGTCCTTACCGAATGGTGCACTGCTACAGTCATCCCACTCCATAAAGGAGGAGTGGCTACAGACCCTGGAAAGTATTGCCCCAGTAACTTGACATGGCTGATATGTAAGGCTATGGAGTGCATCATCATGGACCTAATTAATAAGAATATAGGGAATCTCCAAACTCTAGATCCCACGCAATTTGGTTTTGTGAAAGATCGATCATGCCTGCTCAACCTGGTTGACTTCTTTGAGTCAGTCACCAGAGCGGTGGATGACAGTAAGGCAGCTCATACTGCCTACCTCGATATGGCCAAGGCCTTTACCTTTCTTCACTCAGGAGTTATTGATAAACTCACCAAACTAAGTATCAGCCCCTATATCGTTAGGTGGGTTGCAAATTAGCTCACAGACAGAACACACAGTGTGAATGTAGTGGACTCCAAGTCAGACTGCTGACCAGTCACAAGTGGAGTCCCACAGGGATCGGTCCTGGGTCCTCTCCTGTTTGGCATCTACTTCTCAGACATCCAGGCCAACACGGAGGGACTCTGGCTGACCAAATTTGCAGACCACAAGCTGGGAGCCATTATTAACTCCCCAAGTGATGCAGACATCCTACAGAAAGGCCTCACTGAGACCAATGAGTGGTGTCGAAACCATGGCATTAAGCTTAATGCCAAAAAATGCATTGTCATCCCCTTTGGGAAAAACTCAGTTCCCATTAATTGCCACATTGATGGGAGCTCACTGAACATTGAAGGCATTATAAGAGATCTAGGGACACAGGTTAATAGCAACCTCTCCTTCGACCACCACATTGCTACTGTGTCTGAAAGTCATTCTATGTGGCACATCTCATTAGCAATGGTTTTGCATCCAGGAAGAAAGAGATCATCATTTCTATCTACTCTTCCCTCATTAGACCAATCATAGAGTATAATGCCCCATTTGACATTTAGCTCACTAGACACCAGCAAGAGCTGGAGAGGCCACAAAAGTACCTCAAGAAAAGGATCATAGGCCTTAAACACATGTTCTACACGGACAGACTCAAAAAAACTCAAGCTATTCTCGGTCTCATACTGTCTACTAAGAGGCAGTCTCTACTTGACTTACAAAGCCATGTCTGACCCAGCTCTGTTAGAAATGTTACATCTAAAGAAATCCCAATCCCTCTGCACCACATACTCCAGAGACCTCAACCTCATTACTGCAATCAACAGAACATGCTGGAGGGACAGGTTCATAACACAGAGACTGCCCATGCCCTGGAATAGACTTCCCATACATGTCAAGCAGAGCACCTTACTAGCCCTCTTCAAGATAAATCTTGATGAGTAGATGGGAAATAGAAAGTTCACCCCGGGGTCACTCCAGTGGCTCTACTTGATAGAGGCACTGGGAACTAACGATGGGCAGCACAATGCCAGGACACTTCTATGGGTTAGGCTTGTAAAGGCCCCATGGCCATTAGCCTAGTGCACAACTATGAACCTATGAACGTGAATTGGTAGCCTGTTCCAAAGATGTGGCAGTCACTAGGAGATAAATCTGTCCCTCTTAGCATCTCCTATTTAAGTCACAGGCCATATTTAAGTCCCTGGAATAGGTAGCACTAGACCCATTTGATTTAGGGATATGCAATAACTTCATTAGGTTTGGGTCTTGGGTTGCTCTGTACGCCAGGAATATCTCCCCAAAGAAGTCTATATGAAACGGAGTATAGTGACAGGGATTTCAGTCAGTCTGTGTAAAGGCACATGCTGGAGGCCCTTGATCTTCTTTGGTAGAAACATCTGAGGTCTCTCTAATTGGTGTAGGGGCTTAGCACGGTACATACTGAATGGGACATTATACTCCATTATGGGCCTGTTAACTGCCGGGTATAGGAGGGTTATAACTTTTCTCCCCGAGGTGATGCCTTTACTAATCAAGTCAGTTACATGAAAGCTTTCCTCACAACAGTAGACCTGTGGTGGTTGAAGTTAAGGTCACGGTCAACCTGTGAACATAGGTCCCTTACCACTAGTGTGAAGGGACATTATGCTGAAAGGAATGATGATGTGTTTCTTTGCATTCATTTTGAGACCATGACTAATACACCAGTTGTTGGTCTGTGTGAGACCATCCTGGACTATACTGACATCATTTGGGGATTCAATGATTGCACCTAGTTTGTAGTTGTTGCAAACTTGGTCAGCCACAACCCTTTAGTTTTGACCTGAACTTCTGAGAAGTATATACCAAATAGTAGGAGGCCCAGCACTGACCCCTGTGGCACCCCACTGGTAACAGGTCTGCTGGTTGATGTTTGGGGTGAGGCTTGAAATGCATTTATACCTTCACCTAGGAGGGTATAGTTTGCCTTGGTGAAGTTTTTTAGTCTAATTTCACCCTTTGTGAGTTCTGGTGTTTGTGTCAGTTTGAAGGTGACTAATTTGTGGTCAGTTTTAACTAATGAGGGTCCATCAGTTGCAGCAGTGCACCTGTTCGACATGTTGATGAGGACCAGATCTAGAATGCTTGTTCCTCTTGTCAGGGTATGGACAATTTGCACCAGGGCATTTGAATTCATAAAATCAAGGAATTGTGCTACCGAGTTTGGGCTAGAGTAGATTTCCCAGTTGATGGTTGGAAAATTGAAATCCCCCATAAGCAGTGTGTTCAATAAAATTTGGACTGTTTTCAGTTTGGTTAAGTAAGCTTCATGGCTGACAAGAGTCATGGAGGGTGATCTATAACTGGCTAGGACTTGACTGGGGGTCTTACCCTCCATAACCTGGACCTGGAGTAACTCCATGGAGTTGTCCAGTCTAACTAGACATGAGGTGAATTTATCTCTAATATAATTGAAACACCACCTCCTTTGGTTTTCACACATTCATTTTGCAGTCTAAAGTTGTAGAAGGCATTGCAGCCTTGCAGGGCTAGGGGTACTCTCTGAAGCCTTAAACCAGGTTTCTGAGACTGCACAGACATCTACATCTTCTAGTGATAGAAGTGCCTTCAGGGAGTGCAGTTTTTGGTTTAAGCTCCTAGTATTTAGCAGCATGGCCCTTATTTTGTTCTGACTGGTTAATTTCACATCAGTGATGTTTGTGAGATCTTGCCTAAAAAAGGCACTATGTCGGAGGCAAGAGCCTTTGCCAGCAGCTGAAAGCCTAGGGATGCCAGGTGCAAACAGTCTCTGGCAAAGTAGCGAGATTTGTTGACCATGGCTTCACAGGCAGACAGGAATTGGATCCCCTTGGAATGACACCAAAAACTAAGCCAATTATTGAAATCAAATATTTTTTGTTTATACTGTGGCATCATTCTAGGTGAGTAAAGTATGATGCTCAAGGATAGGGACATACCTGCCTGGGACACATACTCAGAGAACTCAACTGTGTCTCTCGTCATATAGTCCAGTGAGGAATGTCTCAGGTCATTTACACCAACATGAACTATGACAGAGTCATAACTGTACTTGTTACTGAGTCCCCACTGCATGCGTGATTTGGCTAATCTTGGCACCGAACAGGCAGCTAACTGTGACTTTCTTCTTGTCCAGCGGGACATCTGTGTGCCTCACTATTAAGTCTCAAATAACAAGAAAACTTGTTTTTTAAGTGTTATGCCTTACAGGCTTGGTGGGTGAGACATTGGTGTTGCTGTGTGTCATGAGTGCTGTGGAGACTGTGCTAGCTGTAGCAGACTTGTGTTTTGGAGGTCCCTGGTGTTTCATTAAGTTTTTTTGAGAGAATCTCTGCATATGTGGATTTACGTGTCTGGTGCATACTAAGTGTATGAGTAGTGGTAGTATGTGCATACTAAGTGTATGAGTAGTGGTACTATGTGAATATGTAGTGGTGGATGAGTTGACAACCTTCTTTGAGTTATTGTTTTGAGGAAGAGAGAGAGAGCATGGATTCTAGATTCTTGGTGTAAGTACATCTTTCACACTCTGTACTAGACTATGTTATTAGTAGATGGTTGTCTGTGTACATGAGACAATTGCTATACTGCCTCAAGAGACCCAAGTCAACAAGGCTGGCAGGAGAAACAAGGGTAGTCCAACTGTCCATAATGCCAGGTTAAAGACTGTTGTCACTAGGGGTGGCTTTTCAGAAACAATCCTGGAGGAGCTCAGTGAATGGATATTTCTGCCTGGGTTTTAAGGGAAAATTTGTTGAATTTAACTGCCTGCCTTTGGCGTACAATTGCACAGCAGTGTGCAGTGCTGTGTGATGAGCAAACCAACAGAAACCTGCTCAGATGCAGGGCCTAAATACCAAAAGCTAAAACTTGAAAAAACTCAACAATATTCAAAGGGACCAATGAGGATGCTTATTTCAAGCCCTAGACTGGCTTCCCTTTACCAGTCAGGTGCCAATCAAACACAATTCTCTCACAAAAGTGCAGATAGGAACCTTCCAATCCAAGATGGCCTGGAAAACGTGCTCAGAGCAAACAAACCACTACAGACAGTTCCAGAAACAGCAGGCTTGGATCTGGACTATGCTACATCTACTAGTTATCTTAGTTTCAGTGGGAAACACTTGAGAATATTTAGCACAGCATAAAAATAGCAGTGAGACACTGAAATTTTTTTTTAAAACAACAGACGATCAGCCTGGAGGCTCTAAAGAATAATTTAAACAGTTAACAGATCAGTTAATTAAGTGCTGACTGGTGGGAAAGCCAGAGATGGTTGAACAGATAGCTTTAAAACAGTGAAAAAAATACCAGTAAATACTTAAACAGTGGAAACAATAAAAAAGCTTGCTAAACAGTGAAACAGCAATACCATTTGATTTTACAGGCACAGTGTAGCAGGCAATTGCAGTATAACAGTGCAGTTTAGTACACAGCAAATAAATACAGTATAAAAGTAGGAGGTAGGCAATATAAAAGTGCAGTAAATAGTATAAATAAGCAAAAAAAAAAAAAAAAAAAAAAAAAAACAGGTGACTTGTTTTTTTTGGAAGCTCAGAAGTCTCTACTCTTCTGGTATCTCAGCACAGTGTTGTGGTTGTTAGCCCACTTCAGTTCAGCTCGGTACAAACAAGCAGAAGAAAAAAACAACTATATGGCTAGTGAAAAAAAACAAAATGCAAAGTTGCTCACGAACAAAATTTAATATGCAATACTCTAGTCCCTCAGCAAATAAGTTTTCTTAGAGATGATTAACTCTAAGAAGGCTTATTTGCCGAGGTGCTAGAGTATTGCATATTAAATTTCATTTGTGAGCAACTTTGCATTTTGTTTTTTTTCACTAGCCATATGGTTGTTTGTTTTTTACATCTGCTTGCTGTGTTGTTGTGTACAAACAAGCAGAAACCTGCTTAGATTCAGGGCCTAAATACCAGAAGCTAAAACTTGAAATAATGAAATTGCATTCATGTGGGTCTTTGTCTGTTTACAAAATCGGAGATATAAGTGTATATCTCCATGACCGTCGACGGCAGAAACATTGTTAAATCTTTGATTAATTGAAAAACATGAAGTAAAATATTTAAAACATCTTTAGTCATAAGTTTATAAAGTTCTAATATTATACCATCATTGCCCAGGGCTTTATTAGGTTTTAGTTTATTACTTTGATTTTTAAGTTCTGACATCAGTATATGTCTATTAATTTCAGTTGTTAATCAGTCAATTTATTTTTAGTTTATTTCCTAAAAAATGTTTTAATTGCATCTTGTGAATCCATTACTGGGTTAAATTGATTGATTTTACTAAAATGGGTTCTAAATTCCCTTAGAATATCTTCTATTGCTGTGACCTTTTTCTTTCAGTTGTTGCCCAATTCACAAAGAATTGTAGTTTGTCCACTTGTCCATTTTAAATGAATAAAGCAATATGTTTGATGTCTTAAAATATAATTGGCCTCATGAAATACTACAGACCAATCCAAAACAAACTCCATACTTAGGCAACCAATAAAAGTGTGCAGTAAAAAGAATTAAGAAATGATAACAATGCACCTAAAGATGGAATATGTCTTCATGCCTGTCAAAACATGTAGCAAAAAATGCTTTCAGCATTAATGATACACGTCCAGTCTGTGCCAATCATTAGCGATAAAACAATCCAACTTCCTTAAAGGTTAAGTAAAAACGCATAATTTTGTCTAAAATTTACTCATAACAAACGGACGGCATAATTTCAAGATTGTTGTCAAAAAATTATGAAAAGAGTGATAAAAAACTCTGTTGCTCTGAACAGCCAGTGAAAAGTATGCCATTGAAAAATCCCATTAGGAAATGTGGCTAGCTCATGGTAGCTTAAGTATAGTTTATGTAGCTTCATCCATCTTTATTTTTGAAATAAAAAAAAGAATCCTCATTCACTAGGTGATATCTATCAAATAGTGATGCAATGTATAACCAATCCAAATCATCTACTGCTGTAAAATAACCAATAGACTGCTTGGCAAGCACACAATGTCATTGGCATGATATATACCTACTACTAGATGGTAAATGGTCACTCAAAATCATTTCCTACTTCTGCTTCACCAATAAAGAATAGGATAGATAATGAATGTAATTAGTGGGGACAAACAGTTGTTAACCAACCAAAGAATATGTTCAACATTCATTGAAGGGAGCTTGTGAAGTGTATGCTTCCATTTGGTATCTCGAACATCACACCTCTTTCTATGAAACTAGTGTATAGTTCACTTGTATCTTACTCACTAATATTACTTGCAAGATAGTCTGTTAGTTTGATCAAAATAATGTAGCCCATTTATATGGTCACTTGTCGCAATTAGATGCCAGGTTATTTCCTGTACTTGAATAGTCAGGATATAGTATGGGGATTTAAGTAGCAGATCTGAACAATAGTAAAACTAAACAAATGTATCATGGACTGATATAAGATAATGCAGGAATCATAAGTTCACTGTTCAACTGTCATTAGTTAATTAAAAAGCAATCAAAGAGTCAATTTGAATTCTGTAATGTTAAAAAGAAAACAAAGAAAATTAAGTGTACAAGGCTTAGAGTTCAGAAGGAGCTGGTTAGAAATGTACTATAAGTACCAAAACAGCTCCACATCTATGACTTTATCCATTCATTAAGAGCCAAACCATGATATCAGATCACTTGCAATTGTGGCAGGAGTTTCAACATAACTTGAATGTGAGACAGAAAAAAAAGCTTCAGTAGTTAACAGTAAATGCTCTAGCTCAATATAGTTAAAGTTGGCAAAAAAGTACAGTTTTGTACCTACCATAAATGTAGATGTTCGAGTGGTTATGCTGCTGCAGTCATCACACTTGGGTTATCCTGCCATCAGGCAGTCCCCGCAGTTGGCCTGAATTCCAAAGCCTTGGTCCGGCGTCGGTTGTCGTCGCTTCTTCCCTGACGTCATTGTGGCAGGGGTATAAAAGAGGCAGCAGACACCATTTTCTTCAGTTTTTCTTGCCCCAGATGTCAGGTGCCCCAAACTAAGAAGGCAAAATAAGAAGCTTGCAAAACATACCTCAGTGCAAAACAATGGTACTAGTTGTAAGCAAATACACCATATAGACATGCATCCCAAAGGTACATGGAGGTATAAGAAAAGCCTTGTTAGGAAGAGGGGATGGAGGGAGGGTAACCTGGACTGCAGCAGCATAACCACTCGAACATCTACATTTATGGTAGGTACAAAACTGTACTATGTTCATCGTGCTATGCTGCTGCAGTCATCACACTTGGGTAGAGTCCCAAAGCTATGGTTGGGTGGTAGGAGCTAAACTGGGTTAGGTGCAGCTAAGATCCCCTGCAGAACTGCAGTGGCAAACCCAGCTCTGGTTTTTGAGTACAGAGGAAGGTGGTAATGCTTGGTGAAGGTGTGCACTGAACTCCAGGTAGCTGCCTCCAGAATGTCCTTTGTTGGGACTCCTCGGAGGAAGGCTGCTGAGGTTGCTGTAGCCCTGGTAGAGTGAGATCTAATACTAGCAGGCACTGCTTTCCCATGGTGTGAGTAGCAAAAGCGGATGCAATGTGCTATCCATTTGGAGATGGTCTGTTTTGAAATAGCCTTTCCTTCTGAGCCTGGCGCATAGGATACAAGGAGTTGGTCAGATTTTCTGAAGGCCTTTGTCATGTCCAAATAGTAACGTAACTGTCTGCAAATGTCCAAAGAGTGAAGGAGTCTTTCTCCTTTATTCTGTGGGTTTGGATAAAAGGTGGGCAAGTGTATGGTCTGATTGAGAGCCACACTGGATACTACCTTTGGCATGAAAGAAGGGTTGGTGCATAAAGATACTCTGTCCTGATGGAAAATGATGAAAGGTTCCACTGCCATATGTGCCTGCGGTTCTGAGACTCTGCGTGCTGAGGTGATAGCCAGCAGCAGGGCTGTCTTCCATGACAAGTACTGAAGCTCTGCTGAAAAGGCTGGTTCGAAAGGAAGAAGTGTTAACTTTTCCAGAACAAAATTTAGATCCCATGTTGGAGTAGGTGGTTTTCTGGGGGGTCTTATATTTTTTGCCCCTCTGAGAAACTGCCTTAGCAAAGGATGAGAGAAAATGGGAGGAACCGTATCATATTGAGCTGAAATGGCTGAAGCATGGATCTTTATGGATGAGAAAGAAAGGCCTTTGTGTAGCATCTCAGTTAGATATTGGAGTTTGTGCGGAATATCTGGGATGCCAGGATTTAGGCTTCTGGCCTGGCTCCATACACAAAATCTTTTCCATTTGTCTAAGTTTTTCTGGTGCTGGGCCTACTGGCCTCCAAAATGACATTCTGGACGTCCTTTGAGAGAAGTGTTGTTTGATAATGTAAGGTATTTTCCATGCAGCTAGATTTAAGGTCCTTAGCTGACTGTGAAGGATCTGAGAGTTTTGTTGGGTTAACAGCAGAGGGAACTGAGGTAAGATCCATGGAGGTCTGTGAATCAAGTTTCGTGGTAGTGGGTACCAGTGTTGACGTGGCCAGTCCGGGGCAATGAGGATCATCTGTGGTCTCTCTGATCTGGTTTTCAGTAATACCTGGGTGAGTAGAGGCAGAGGTGGGAAGGCGTAGACTGACAATGCTGTCCAACTGAATGATAGGGCATCCACTTTCCAGGTCAGGGGATGGTAAGTCCTTGTGCAAAATTTTTGTAGCTGGCAATTGTTGGTTGAGGCAAACAGATCTATGTCTGGCGGTCCCCACCTTTGAGTTATCATTGAGAATACTTGTGGGTGTAGTCTCCACTCGTGAGGGTCTGTCAAATTTCTGCTTAATTTGTCTGCCAAAATGTTTTTTTTTCCTGGCAAGAATTGTGCTTGCAGTTGTACTTGGTAAGTTAATGCTGTGTTCCACAAGTCCATTGCCTGTCTGCATAGTGGGTAGGAGTGCGTCCCTCCTTGTTTGTTTATGTACCACATAACTGTGGTGTTGTCCGTCTTTATTAGAAGTTGTCCTGGATGCAGAAGGTCCTTGAAGGCTGTTAGTGCATTTTTTACAGCTAGCATCTCCTTTTGATTGATGTGTAGTTGCCTTTGGTTTGCAGACCATTTGCCCTGTATGCATTGTCCTGCCATGTGTGCACCCCAGGCATAGTTTGATGAATCTGTTGTCAAGGTTTGGTTTGGTGGAGGTGAGACAAAAGGAAGGCCCTTGTTTGCTTGGCATGCTTGAGCCCACCATAGAAACTCTTTTTGAAGGCAGGGAATGAGAGTTATAGTTGCTTCGAGGCTGTGTCTGTGCTGGGACCATACACTTTTTAGGTACCATTGTAGTTTTCTCATATGCAGCCTTGCATATGCAATTAGTTGAATGCAGGATGCCATGTACCCCAATGCCTGCAGGAATTTCCTTGCAGTGAGCCGGGTAGAAGTTGCCATGTTTTTGAAGTACTGAGACAGTTGTTTTTGCTTGTCTGGCATGAGGTAAGCCATCTGGGTCGTTGTATTCAAGCTGGCACCCAGGAAAATTATTTCTTGTGAGGGTATTAGTTTTGACTTCTTTTTGTTTACTGTGTACCCTAGGCAACTTAGCAACTTTGTCACAAATGCCAGATGCTGTAGTAGGATGTCTTTGCTGTCCGCTTGGATCAGGCAGTCGTCCAGATATGGATAAATTTGTATTCCTCGCTGTCTGCAGTATGCAATTACTGATGCCAGGCATTTCGTGAATACTCTGGGCACAGTAGATAAGCCAAAGTGCAATGCAGAGAATTGATAATGCGTTGTGCCTGCCAAAAATCTGAGGTATCTTCTGCAATCTTGTCTGATAGGGACATGCAGGTATGCCTCTTGGAGGTCCAACGTTACCAGCCAAGACTCCTTGCCCAGCATGGGAAGAAGCTGCTGTAGTGTGAGCATTTTGAATTTGGGAATGTCCAGGTAGGTGTTTAGAATTGAAAGGTCTAAGATGGGTCTCCAGGCTTTCTCCTTTCTTGGTACTAGAAACAGTCTTGAGTAAAATCCTTGACCTTGCTCTTTTGCAGGTACCTTTTGAATTGCTTTCATGTTCATGAGAGCTGAAATTTGCTTTTGTGCCTCTGCCCATTGGTTTGTTGGCAGATTTGGCATGCCTCTCATCCGTGGTAAAGTGTGAAAATGAAATCTGTAGCCTCGGGTAATAATATCCAGAACCCATTTGTCCTTTGTTATGATGTGCCAATTTTGTGGGAAAAGAGCCAGTTTTCCTCCTAGAGGTGCTGCCTGGGCAATTATGCTTGGCAGGCGAAGAGGAAAGTCATTGAGTTTGTTTTCTGAAGGGTTGAGATCTGTCGTCGTCCCCTCTTTGAGTTGTTGTTTGCCATTGTCTAGGCCTGAAGGTACCCTGTGCCTGGCCTCTGCCCCTAGGGCGTCTGTACCTGCCCCTTTGGGGTCTGTCTGAAGCAGGAAAGGACCAGTTTTTTGATGGCCAGTTTCTGCTGAAGCGAGGAGGTTGTACCTGTAAAAAATCTTTAACTGTTTGCATTGATTTTGCCTTTTCTTCCATCTTTTTTAAAACTTCCTCTGCTTTGACACCAAATAGCGTATCCTTTTGCAGTGGAGCATCCAGTAACTTTGCTTTGACATGTTCTGGTAAGGTCTGCTCTTTTAGCCAAGCATGTCTACGTATTACAGACCCTGTGACTGCTGCTCTACATGAGGCCTCCAAAGAATCAAAACCACACTGCAAGGTATGTTTTCCCACTTGTTCTGCTGCATGCAACAAATCTTGCATCCCTTTGAAATCTAGTTGATCTGTTTGAGGGATCATTTTCTGTTTTAACTGTGTAAGCAAGTACTGCTGGTATTTAATCACGTGGAATTGGCAGTTTAATGCCCTCATGGCCAAAGTGGCAGAGGTATACACTTTTTCCCCCATATTTCTAATGCCCTGAAATCTCTTTCCGCAGGTAGTAGATTCTTAGCAGTAGAGGCCTTAACCCCTTTGGGACCTGGGAAATGGTTTCTGGGTCTGCAGCAGGGCTTTTATATAAAAACTTGTGAGAGTCAGGGACTCGATAGTATCTGTCTGGTTTAGGTGGTGCTGGAGGTAAGGAATCTGGATTTAGACTGGATTCAGTGTAGACGTCATCCAGAATGTCCAAAACAGGAGGAATGGCTAGGGGTCTATGCTGAGGCAAAAGAAGAAACTCACGGAGTTTTTTCTTGGAATCAGAGTAATCTTGTCCTTCCCAGTGAAAATACTCTCTCATGGTGTGCAGGGTTTCCCCAAAAGAGAAGTCTTCAGGGGGGGAAACAGAGGGAATAGACTCCTCAGCATCTGAGTCTTCATAGAGAGGGAAGGGGTAATCTTGTTCCTCAGAGTCTGCTGAGGAAATGGATTCCTGGTCAGAAGGAGGTAAATCTTCCTCCAGTCTAGGCCTTTTGTCAGGAGGGGGCTGGGAACCTCTGATAAGGATAATCAGGTCCTCCGCCATTTTGAGCATCTGTTTTTTAGGCTTAGGGGCCTGTATGGGAGTCTGTGGACCCGGTTTCTTAACCTTTGAAAGCTTAGAGTATGACTTAATGGAAAGAGTCATCGGTTTAAAGATGCCTTCTGAAACCGAAGGCCTGTCCATAGTCTCCGGATCGCCGCCAGGGCTGGCGTCCATGAGTTGAGGAGGAACCAGCTCCAGTGGCCCGGTAGATTCTGACTGAGAGGTAGTTGTATTTTCTAAATCTGCGGTAGTCAGGGGCTGCGTAGGTGCCTCACTGAGTACCGAAGATCCGGCAGTAGGCCTAACCGAGACCTTGGTATCTGGTCTAGGTCTAGGCTGCCGGTCTTTGTCCTTGCGTTTTTTAAACATAGCGGTAGTCGGAGGTTCCAACGACATACTGTAGTTGAATTTTCTGCCAAAATAATGTCGGGCAGTATCAGCCCGATGCTTAATAGTGCGTTTATTGAACCTAGCGCAAAACCGACAACCAGAAACGTCGTGGTCTAGGCCTAGGCAAGGAATACAATAAGAATGAAAATCCTTATGAGGTATTTGCTTCCCACAAGAAATACAATTATTAACTTTGTCTGACATCGGTCTGAGGCAAGAAAAGTTTCTCCAACGGGGTACTTAGCTTTATAGAAGACTTCGGTTGAAATTCTGTTTGAAAATCTCAGGAGCTGGCCGACCGGCACTTGCGAACTGCTTCTGCTTCGGGCACCGCGCGGCAAGAAAGACTAAAGAAAATGGCGTCGGCTGCCTCTTTTATACCCCTGCCACACTGACGTCAGGGAAGAAGCGACGACAACCGACGCCGGACCAAGGCTTTGGAATTCAGGCTGACTGCGGGACCGCCTGATGGCAGGATAACCCAAGTGTGATGACTGCAGCAGCATATCACGATGAACATCAGAGACTGCTAAACCTTTGTAAAGTGTATTAAACTCATTTATCAAATAAACAGCATAAAACTAGCACTCAATTCCTATGAGGATAATTACAACAGCACATCCACAGACTCCACTACCACCCAACCAGTGTCAGCACAAAGTAAACAGCCATATCCACCATAAAGAGGGGGTAAAAAGCAGAGCAGCATATGCTATGAACATCAGGCATGTAACATAGGGTACGACAAATACAGCAATCTTGGCAATCGCCATGTGAACAAAAAGCAGAGTATGTACAAGTGATACAAGACTCAACATAGCCCACACAACCCACTATAACCCCCAATACATTTCAAGTTCACAATGCCACCAATAAACTATCAAATAAAGCAAGACAATTCAGGGATTAGTCATTGCATCTCCAAAGGAAAAATGCATACATTTAAGGGCACATCTCAGCCATGGCTCCCCATAAACAAACCACCAAAAGAACATCTAAAAATATACTAATATTTTCTAGTTAGGAATAGCAAAAAAAAAAAAAAAAAGCATAGAAACCCAGTATGCAAAACCAGCACCCAGGAATAAAATGTATAAATAAAATATAAATAGTATTATAGTTATATATCAAATGTATATATAATGGAACTTAAAGTAATATCAGAAATTAAGATAAAGTATATATAAGTGAATAAAGGAAATGAAAAAACAATTACTTTAGTGAAGTGTGCATCCAGGTTTCCTTTTTGAAGTAAAAAAATAATAAGGGCAAGAAGAAAACTTAATTTGGAGAATTAGATATTTAACAATTTAGTAAATAAAATAATATCAAAATAAGTTAACTAGTCATTTTTCCTTCATTTTCTTTTTCTTCTCGTTTGTTCTACAGTTATTCCTTCCTGCTTGTCTTTTCAGGGAACTGTTATTCCAATCCATGGCTTCTATTTGATCAATTATATTTTTTGTTTTCAGAAACAACAATGCAGTGTCCAGGTCTTCAAATATTCTGGTTTCTTCTGGAAGAAATAGTTTAAGTCTAGCAAGGAAAAGCAAGTGTACTTTTATCTGTTTTTTCTTGAGTCCTTTATTTAAAGGCAAACATCATTTCCTTTATATATCATCATTTCCTTCATATATCACTGTGGAGGAATAGTCATTGTCAAAACTTATTATTTTTCCTTTTAGTTTGATGGGAGATTTTGACCAAGCTGTCTTAAGTATCAATTCTTTGTCCTGTGAAGAAAAAAAAATTAACACTAGTAGATCTTGGTGCAGAAGGACTAAGAGCCAAAGATCTGGGTGCTCTCTTAATTCTATAGAACATTGCTTCAAGCAGCTCAAGAATGTTAGGGAGCTAGGATGTTAAAAAGTTTGTCATGCTACTCTGTTCTACTTTCTCAGGCAAACCAAAAATGGGGATATTGTTTCTCTGAGATCTGTTTTCCAAGTCTTCTATTTTGCTTAATAGTGAGCTATTTTGTTTTAATAAGAATTCAGTGTTTTATTCTTCAGTTAGTCTCCCTTACACATCATTTAATGCTTCTTCTATTCTGGATATCTGTGCTTTCTGTTGATTAAGAGACTCTCACATTTGTTTCATTTGTTTTGTATATTTTTCTTAAAGTTGTCCAATTTATTGTCTATTTTGTCCATTTTCAGAGATAGTTCATGAATGTTAGTCAAGACCATCTGGAATTCTTTCTTGAGAGATGAGTCTTGAGAGATTATTTTTGTATGGCTCATCTTGTAAGTTTCCAGATAATAGTTTGACAGGAAAGTAAAGGAATATTTGGATAATTTTTGATGTTATCAAACAAGATAGTTTATTAGCTTTGAGCAAAAAAAAAAAAAAAAACCCAAAAAACAAACAAAAAAATAAACAAGTATGATAACTTCAAAATATAATTTCCCATTAGAAATAAGATGAGAATAACAGAGTTGGTGAAATCTGCTAACTCCTCAGCATCCTGACCATGCCCCCCAAGAAACAGTTTCCTGATAGACAAAATAAAATAAGCTGATGATTCTTTTTGCATGCACTAGAAGATACCTGGATAAAATTAAGCAATTAATTATTGCACAGTACTTAAGGATCATTACTATTGTGGGATACATGGAAAAATGGATACAAAAATGAGACAAAGAAAGGAGTCCAGTGGTCATTCAAATCAGCTCAAGTACTACAGATATCCCCTATGTATCTGTCCCACAAACTTCCCTCCTTTTGTGTACCTATTAACAGATCCCTTACATTTCTCAGTAGTTTGGTATCCCACTCCAGCATCCTAGGACCCTTTCTGGAATGTAATTTGAGTCTATATTATTTCTTTGACAGGTTAGGTTGTCGAATGCTTAATGATCGACACCTAAGCGAAGTTTCAAAATCGTGAATGGCCATATACACTATTCTTTCTTTGAGAAAGAATTCGCTAGGCTGTCCAGAAATAAAATTAACTTTTCATCCTAAATATAGTGGTGGGCTTTGCCCCCACACCCCCAACATGGGGGGCTGTGCCCCCTAAGCCCCCAACTAAATATACCAACTCTGAGATCCCTCTACATTGGGGAAGGGGCAAATCCCCAATAATGGCCAAGTAAATTCTTTCCTGAGGAAAGAATTCGCTTATATAGCCGTTCGCGATTTTGAAACTTCAACGCTTAGGTGTCGATCATTGAGCATTTGACAACCTAAGCTGTTGAAGAAATAATTTCGACCCTATAATTTCCAGAGCAGGAACTCCTACCACATAAAAAAGTCATCAAGCCTTAACTCTCCATTTTTACCACTAATAGCTGCCATCTGAATATGTGGGGTACCAGGGAACACATTATTGTTATCTGTTTTCTCAAGTGAAATCAAATATCATTGTCTTCTTCCTGTTCAAAGTTTGTCATGAAAAGCACTGTCTTTGTAAGCCTCATCAGCATATTATTAGCCCATTCAAATTACTTCTGTTTGAACATCATTCAGAACTTCACCAGGAAATTCTATGAGAAAATGTCACCATCACTAAGTACAACTGCCAAATAATTGCTAGACTTTAGGATAGCTTGAGTATGCCCACCTCTCCACACAGCCATTCATTATGTCTTTATCAGCCACAACACTCACATTTACTGCTGTCATACATTTTAATTGTCCAGATTTTCACCTTATATTTTTGGTCTGTTCCTCAAAAAAATTGTGGTTTTCTGGCAAATCATTGAGGATTAACTTCTTTAAATAATGATATATGTGCGAGTTTCAGGCATCATAATAATGCTCTAATGCATGTGATCATAAAGTATATACCCCAGAACCCCTTCTCCATGCAAGTAAGCAGCACACCAGTAACCATGGTATCACATTCCAGTCTCCAGTCATGGCTGCTTGGCAATATCAGAAGCCACACCCTCTCCTAATGAGGAAGAACCAGCATTGCCTGGTTGATGTTTCCTCTCCTTCCCTGGTGGCTCTGTAGAGCTGTAGTTGCTAGCATATCTTGGATCATTAACAGCACAGTTGCATGCCCTGTGGCAGCTGCAGTAAGGTGATGGCTTTGCACGTTGTATTAATCTCAGTTAGCCTTATCAAATGAAGTGGGAGACAAACACCTCTGTTTTGGACCAAAGTTGCAGTTCTGATATCACAAAACACACATTTACAGTTATGTGCATTCCCTGTCCAGGGTCAGCAATAAACAATATTCCCTTCAGCACTGATTTGGGTAGTGAATCTTGTATTAATCATCTGTTTTCTTCTGTTCAGTTATTCTTTCAAAAATTTTTAATACTTTACTGTACCAAAATATATCATCTTAGCTTCCAGCCCCCCCCCCCCCCCACACACACACACTCTTCATCACAGTTTGGGATCTATCTCCCAGATCTCTTTTATCTCTCCCCAGCTTCTATTTAGATGATTGTGTTCCTTAAGATAGGGAAGAATATGACAACCATGTTCTGCCCATTCCAGAATCACTGTGTTATACTCCCCTTCTCCATCTATACACATCCTTTTCTAATACCAGCTCCATTTCTAGCCCTGCTCTGATGCAGTGTTATATTAAAGCCATTCTCGTAGCCCTACTTTTATCATAATCTGATTTATTCCTCTGCTCTCTGCAAACTACAGTTCAGCTCACCTGTATGGCAAACAAACCTGGCAATGGTGGCAGTACAAAGCTTCTTGCTAAAATTCATTGACAGATGCAGTACATAACTGTTATACATGCAAGTATACTGCCTACAATTTATATTTCTTTTCAGGCCTAAAATGATTTATACCAACTGTAGATTGTTCTTTTTTCTCAGTGTTTAAGTCGTTTGCTATACTGACCAGACAAACTATTTTCAAAAAAGCTTTGATTGCACTTGGTAGCTGTGTTGCATGCTTTCACACAGTAGTGTAGGCCATGAATGCCATAGAACAACAACACTGCATAATCAAACCCTTGGTACATTAAATGCAGTTATATGTTTCTTTTTGTTTGTTTCCCATACAGAAATATGATTGACACTGACATGTGAAAAGTGGAATTTTGCTGAAGAAGAGTATGAATCTTGCTTGTACTGCCCAAGTTCAAGTCATCGGTTATGTTGCTTACTTCACCATGGAGTGAAAATGTAGGGTTTATTTTGTTTTGATGAAGTTTGTTTACTGGGATGATGAGTTGATCATCATGGACAAATGTAAACACAATCATAGTTGTGTAGATGTCTAACAACAATGTAGCAAAATACAAAAATGAACACAAAGCAGAAAAAATCAA
Organism: Protopterus annectens; assembly: GCF_019279795.1. Lineage (NCBI taxonomy): Eukaryota > Metazoa > Chordata > Ceratodontiformes > Protopteridae > Protopterus > Protopterus annectens. Next base: position 735,824,619 of record NC_056749.1, read on the forward strand.
TACTGATACCCATCAGCTACAAACCAAAAATAAAACATTATTTACAGCATTTACATACACGAGTTAAAGCACAGTTGGCCTTCAGCCTGGAACAAAGAAAATGAATGATGAAAAGATTATAGAGATGAACAGAAGGGATACGAGTCTTTACAAGATATGGCCTGCCTGACAGCATTTACACTGGATTGTTCAAGAAGAAGTGCTTTGAACTGTACTCCGAATTTGGTGAAAGAGGTCAGATATTTTAGGTAGAATGACACAGATTCCAAGACTTTAGATGTCAGAATTGAAAATGCGTGATTCACATGTTAGGGCAGTGTTGGTGGTCTAAGGTCAGTGCATCTCAGAATAAGAATCAAACAGGTGTTAACTTCCTGTCAATCATCTTCTTTGTCTGCTATACTGCAACCTCAGACTGAGAAAAATAAATTAAGAAGGCACTGGGAGAGAGAACAAAGTTCTCTGTAAAGGAAGGGGTATGAGGAACTTTCCCTGAAGCACAATAATTAGTGTGTGTGTGTGTGTGTGTGTGTGTTACTTGTTTATAAAATGCCAAGCTTGAGTACATTATGAGAATGTGTGTACAGAAATTGTCATTTGCAACTTTTACAACATTTTATATACTTACTATGGAGATTCCATCAGGGGTGGCCACGGTGGTGCAGTGGTTAGCATTGCCGCCTCACAGCAAGAGGTTCTCCGGTTCGATCCTCGGCTGGGGTGCCTTCTGTGCGGAGTCTGCATGTCCTCCCTGTGGTCGCGTGGGTTTCCTCCGGGTGCTCCGGTTTCCTCCCACATCCCAAAGACATGCTGCAGGTGGATTGGACACTCTAAATTGGCCCTAGGTGTGCGTGTGAGTGTGCCTTCTGTGGAAGGTTGGGCGCCGGGCTGGCAACTCGACAACGTAAAACTCCACTGCCATTCAATGTGCGGACAAGGTGATCCGCTGTGGTGACCCCTAACCGGGAAAAGCCGAAAGAAGAAGAAGAAGACTATGGAGATTCCATCTCCAGTTTGCTGAGGAGATGTAATGATCTTGGGGCTGAAAATGTACCTCAATATGGGTGATGTAGAAGGGAGGATGATGAGAAAAGATGCTAATTGGAAGCAGTTAGATCACAGTTGAGTGAAGGTGGTAACCTATATTAACTCATTACATCTGAGTGACACCTCCAGATGCATCTGCAGTTAACTCCTACTGACGCCTCTAGGCGTCAAATATTGCCTGTTCATATTTGCATCAATAATTCCAAAACCATGCTATGTACAAGGTTTTAAAAGGTTTCATCTTAAAGCTTACAGGACTGCATTAATATCTGACCTGTCTCTAGTGCAGGTAAAGAGATATTAACTGTTTGTTTTTATGATATTAGTTTATATAGATATAATTTTCACATGTTTCTAAGTATCTTAACAACCAAGTAACACAGACAGAACTCCTTAGCCTCTTATGAAAGCCCTCAGCTAGATGAATAAAATGCTACTGACACTATGTGTGTAACTTGAGTGGTTGCTGAGATATTGTAAGTTGTTTACAAAATATTACAAACATAATAGTTAGTGTTTTTTGTGACTTATAAAATTCAGTTTAAGACCTACAACTTAAAGAATACTACCAGTATAAAAATAGTTTGTGCTGAATGGATTGCCATTTATACTTTTTTCATAATCCCTATAGTTCGAGATATGAACATTTGTTTGAAATATGAGGACATAATTTGATTCTGTCAAAAGGCTTAAGCTCTGCCCATTGGAAGTTACAGTGTAAACTTCCTGAGCTCCGTTGCAATGAATGCTTTAATGCTTTAGGTGGACATTGTTCATTTTTGAATACCACTGCAGTTTCAGTAACATGACATAGCATGCAAAGAGTAAGATGTGGGATATTCTCCTGCAGGCACAATGTGGATGTGTGTGGCTGCTAGTGAGGTGAACTAGTGCCACATGTCTCACTTAGAGTCACTGAGGGTACAATGGATACTGGTGCGGCATATCTGAGCACACAGGTATGTGTCTGTGCTGATGTTCTTTGAGTATATATTTTTGCTATTCATTCTGCAGGAACAGATTCAGCACCATCTTCATAGGACATCAGCACATACCACAAGCCCCTTAAGAGCAACGCAGATCACTTACCAGGCATTAATCCGCCTAGTATTGTGAGTATGCATCTTGATTCAGACATGGCGTTCTTAAAATATTTTGGTAGACACATCTGCTTAGAATGCTTTTCTTTGCACTGATCCATAAACGTCTATAGTGATGGTCAATACACAGCTGAGATACAGCAGGCAAAAGTACATAAAGGTAGACATACTTCTTCTCTCATACTGGAGTTTGTTGATCATTGTGAGGATACATGTGGCTTAACTACATAACCAGTTGCAAGAATGACAGTGATCCAGTGCAGTGAGCAGTGGTGGAGTCTGCTGTAACTCCGGGCAGCAGCTAACCTGCTGTGAATGTGGCTTTTGTCATGGTTGGCACTAATGTTTATTACTATATCAGGCTCAGTCAGTGTCAGTACAGTGGGAACGAAAAGAGTGTTGCTACAGTATCTGCTAAGTCACATGCTTGTCCTACCATTGCAGGAGTGTTACAACAGTGGACACATATGCAGTGAAATCTCATTGGTGCATCCTCATCATATGGCTTTAAGCACAAGGCCATCTTCTGTTGGTGTGCAATGTTATGTGAGTGTACATCACTGAATGATTATATAGGTAAACAGGTTCATAGGTTGGTATTAGGCTATCCACCCTAGGGCCTATACAATCCTAGCCATAACAATTCCCTGGCTATTACTTCCCAGGTCCGCTGTCTAACAGGGCGATTGACGTGATCCCTGGGGTGAATTTCCCATCTCCCATCCAATCGTCAAGGTTATTTTTGAAGAGGGCCAAAGAGGTGCTCAGCTTGACATGTATGGGCAGTCTATTCCAGAGTATGGGGAATCTCTGGGTCAGGAACCTATCCCTCCAGCTTGTTTTGTTCATTGTGATGACCAGGTTTAGATCCCTGGAGTGTGTGGCTCTGAGGGATTGGGATTTCTTTAAGTGTAGCATGTCCAACAGCTCTGGGTTTGACATGGCCTTGTATGTTAAGCAGATATCGTCTCTGAGCAGGCGCTATGCGACAGAGTATAGCTGGAGTTTTTTTAGATGGTCAGCATAGGGCATCTGCTTTAGGCTTGTGATTCTTTTAGTGAGGTATTTCTGTGGCCTTTCCAGTTGTTGCAGATGTCTTGTGAGGTACATACCAAACGGGGCATTGTACTCTATAATGGGTCTAATGAGGGATGAGTACAGTGGGACAATGACTTCCTTTTTACTGGATGAAAAGCCCTTAATAATGAGGTGTGACACATAGAAGGATTTCCTGACTGTTGTGGCAATGTGGTTATTGAAGGTGAGACCACTGTCCACTTGTGTCCCCAAGTCCCTTATGATATTTTTGGTGTTTAGTGTACTGCCACCTATGTGGTAATTCATGGGTACATGGTTTTTCCCAAAGGGGATAACTATACATTTCTTGGCATTGAGCTTGAGCCCATGGCTCTGGCACCAAGCATCTGTTTCTGTAAGGCCCTTTTGTAGAATTTCCACATTATTTGGTTATTCAATAATGGCTCCCAGTTTGCAGTCATCTGTGAACTTTGTTAGCCAGAGTCCCTTAGTGCTGGCCTGTACATCAGAGAAGTAGATGCCAAACAAGAGTGGTCCCAGGACTGAACCCTGAGGTACTCCACTTGTCACTTTTCTGGAGCTGGATTTTTGGTCGGCTACTTTTACAGTGTGGGTTCTGTCAGTAAGCCAGTTGGCAACCCATCAAGTGATGTAGGGATTAATGCCCAGCTTAGTAAGTTTATCTATGATTCCAGAGTGGGGTATGGTGTCTAAGGCCTTGGCGAGGTCCAGATAGGCTGTGTGGACCACCTTGCCCTCATCCATGGCTCTGGATACTGATTTGAAGAAGTCAATCAGGTTGAGGAGAGAAGATCAACCCTTAACAAAACCAAACTGGGTGGGGTCCAGTGTTTGAAGGTTGCCAATGTCTTTGTTTATTAATGCGTTCCATGGCTTTGCAGTTCAGGCTCGTTAGACTGATTTGACGATAGTTCCCGGGATCCAAGATGGATCTGAAGGTTGGTGCCATGCTTGTGGGTCATGATTGATGGCAGCCTATAATGTCATAGTAGATGACATCACCGTTAATGTGTGCTTCAACATGCAGAAATAATGTTAGTGAGGGCTGCCACACAGGAATGCACAACTTGCATCACTTATGCACCCTGCAGTATGTCCTGTGCATGTCATATATTTTTTTAGTATTTTATTAATTTGTTAACCACATAAAATCTTTAGACACAAGTAATAATTGATTTTCATGGATGACCTGTGAACAATGTCCAGTTAAGTAACTTGCTCAGAATCATACTTTAGGCAAACAGAGATTAAGGGAATCAAACCCTTGTCTACATGATAAAACTCAACAGGAGATCATAGCTTTAATCCTATGAACTAAACTGCCAGACAATGGCAAATCTTTTATTGTGTAGATATCTACCACCATAGCTGACCTATAAAGGCTCACAGTCCTATCTCACTTACAGCATCACATAACCAATATGTCTCTCTCTTATGGTTATTATCCCACAGCTAAGAAAATTACTACCCTTATGAAGCACCATTTTTTAAATTAGTGTCCTCTACAGCCCATAATCTGAACAGTGTATCATGTGCCTTGCACATCTGCATCACTGTGAAGGGTGGTCAATGAACACATGTACCCCATCCATCTGTCTTGGACATCATAGATGTACTGTCATTACAACCTGGTAACTGTCCACCAATAGCTAGTGCCCTGTAAGAGACAAACACTCCATGGCAGGCTTAGCAGGACATCTCCTTATCAGTATTCTGTTCCCAAGCAGCACATCCAAGCAAGTTACAGCATGGCACTTTTATCAGCAGTGCACATGCTACAGTGGCCATGATCTATCACGCTTTACCACCCCACATTAGTGTACAACATGTGTAGTGTGTTGATAGCGCTATGGCATATAGGAAGAAAGCCCTGTCTGTAGCACAGGGAACCCAAGTTTGATTACTGGCTCAGCTATCTGTAGGACCTGGATGGAAGTGAGCAGCCATTGACAGCACTCACACCCTGAGGACATGGGTGATATCAACTGGGAGCACCAAGTGTTGCATCTAATGGAGTCTGACCCAAGTGAGTCCATGGTGGTGAAGCACATTCACACTGTAAGCCAAGGGGAACTCAGCCTGTGAAGACCCACTCCTCCAAAGAAGACAGAAATATTGGATCTCAGAAGAGCTGCTCAGGGTACTCCTATGGGAAACAATTGGACACCTCACGGGACCAGGAAGCTGGCCTGCTTCTTACAACTAAATTCTCATCTAGAAATGAAAGGCTGTCTCAGATTTCCAGCAGTATGAATGGGTTGTAGGTTTCTTGTCTAGACTGGGAATTCCCAGCTTCCACCCTCTCTGAATAAACAGGCCAACTGGATGCAAGTAGAGGAACCCCTTAAGTGAAGTTCTGAAGGCAACACCAAAAAAGAAAAAAAATTATGTGTAGTCCGTTGTGGCCACGTATTATCCACTGCAATTTGCCAAGACATATGATACCTACAAGAGAAGTTATTGAATTGTTGCATGATCTGATACAAATTGACATTTTGTATTAAGATTACACTGTTATATGCTACATTTAGATCGTTTTGTATTTCCCACATCCATATTATTACGCCCTTAACACACATATGTACACACAGACACAGACACACACACACACACACAACGAAATGTACATATCACTTTCTTGGTTACACAGTTCTATGCGTGTGTCTGTAATGACCGAGCACCATGCTGTCACTCTGGTACAGGTGATTGCTCATAGACACAGGTAGTGGGATAGTAGTACTGTTGAGATCATGGTGTGAATGATCATGTTATGTGGCAAGCAGTGCAGCACATTCATTTCACATTCCTTTGCTGAAAGTACACTGCAGTGCACCACCAGAGTTCTCAAGGCAGTAAAAGTGCATTTTTTGATGTGCAAACACACTCTCAGTGATGTCATGGGTCTGCTAGCATGCCTGTCTTAGTGGCATTAGAAGCCTTGTTTACTATGCGCATGCTACGTCACCCATGTTGAATGGTGTCCCTGTAGGAAGCATGGTGCATGTTGCATTCACATCATAACAGAACTTTGTGGGCGGGTCCAGTTGATGGCATCAGCAATGCCAAACAGTCCTGTACTCATATAATAATTATGCTTCGCTTGTGTATGCTCTACCTGCTTTCAGGTCATGTGACTATAATGCTTTGCAGTTGGAGTCATGGAGATCAAGATACGGTGACAATTCTTTCAACCGAATCTACCGATATGCAAGGTTATCCCTTGCAACCTTCAAAACGTGCCTACAGACAAGCTCACCATGGTCGTGATTTTTGCTTGAATATGTTCCAAAATTAGTCCACTGTGGTGGTGACTGCGATAGCAGCCCACTTGTTTTTGGCTACAGCAGTCTAGACCAGTATCAGTGTGTTCTACGAAGGACCAAGATCCATCTTAAGAAAGACTGAGAATTATTATAGCAGCACATCGACTGAGGAGTCCTCAGTCACTGATATTGATAGTGCCAGCACCCGGGAATCACCCACCCCCAAAAAGCAACGCAATGTGGATCACCCTTTAGATACAGCAGGAGGCGGGAAAACATAGAAACAGGAATAGTTACAGTGGAGGGATTACTTCAGACCCTGATGTCACACTAAATGACCATAACAGTAATGTAGTAGAAACTGGAAACCAACCACCACGTAAAATCAATTCTTTATTAGAACAAGAGAATAAGCGCTTTCGCGTGCATCCACAAAGGCACGCTTCTTCAGATTCAATAAACATGATATAAAATCACTCATTATATATAAAAACACTAATTTAATTATATGTAATTATCCAATTAAATTCAGTTGTTGCTTATTCAATTAATTAACCCACTTAAGTATAACTTAAAGAATGCTTGGTACTACTTTTCTTTTAAAGTCATCAACTCTAAATAATGCATTAATAACAAAAAAACATAAAAACTATTAATGACACAGCACAAAACAGTCTTCCAGATTTAACCAAGTATATAAAACATTGTGTACTGACATATATAAAAGCTGTGAAATGTCTGAAATTATGAAGCTTATAAAAAACATTATAAAAATAATGTCAGCTTTTAAAACTCTAATGACAGCGTTACTTAAATAAACAGCATTAGATGTACAGTTCAAAAATACAATATACCGATACATAGAGCTTACTACTGACAATGTATATAGATATTTACTAATATGCAAGATAATATGAAGCCTGCATTTAAATTCATTTAAATATAAGCTGTATTAAGCTAATAATTATAACATTTTCCATATTTGTATATAGATGCAATAGTATGTATGTTATTAGTATCCCAAAAATCAAGATTTTATATATATATATATATATATATATATATATAGTTTTTATAAATGTTACCAACTATAAATTTCATATGTCTATAGACAAAATTCATTTGTGGTGGGGGATGCATGAATAATTTTTAATGCTTGCATACAATCCTATCATCATCATTCAAAACTTTTGTCAAACATTAATAATATATTAAGAGTCACCTAGGAACGACCATCAGGATATTAAATTCTTATATATGTATACGTAACTATGTTGTATGATCTAATGAGCTATATATTTCTAAAATCTTGTTAGAGATATTAGACATATTATAAGAACAAATCAGACATATTAACCATTGTATAAATATATGAATAAATAAAATACATATGAATATAAGTATATTTAAAGAAAAAAGAAAAAATATAGCTATATGTGCAAGAAAGTATGTAGCCCTAACTGTCAACTCTAAATATAAATAGATGTTAATATTTACGTTTCTTTAGAAATGATCTAATACTCACATAGGTATTCAATCCTGGATAATTTTGTGCCCTGAATTTAAATATCCAGTCTACCTCTAAGTTCTCTAAGTCATTAAAATTGTCACCCTTCCTAATGTTTAGTTCTCTTTTTTGTAGGACTCTGAAAAAGAATTTATGTTCAGGAAAATCTACAATGTGTTTAGATAAAGCATTCCTGTGGTCAGTTTTCTTAATGGCATATATATGTTCTTGTATTCTATCCCTAAATCGTCTTCTGGTCATGCCTATATAAAATGCAGGACATGACTCACAAGTTGCCAAGTAGATAACATTACTGTCTTCACAGTTTGCAATACATCTAAATTCAAAGTTAAATAATAGTTCAGGGTGAAAGAAACTTTTCTCTTTTGAAATCCATTCACAAGAGCTGCACTTTCCACAAGGATGAGTACCAATGTTAATATTATTATTTAAATTTGTTTTTTTAGAAAATGAATTAGGTCTTCTTTCATTACATAGTATCCTTTTTAAATTCTTTGAATTTTTGTATGTGAAGGTGGGTCTCCCACCTATCAATTGTTTGATGTCATCGTTCATGACTAAAATAGACCAGTTTTTTATAATAATGTCAGTGAGATATTTGTTGTCACTAGTATAATTGATTATACATCTGACATAACATGAGTCCATTTGTGAAGGGTTACTATTACATCTGTTAGAAAAATTCAAAGATTTAGAAAAACCAAAGGAATTAGAATATCCATAATTCCTGTAAGAAATACTTTCTTGCATAAATGAATCTTTTATCTTAGTTACCATATCCGAGTTATATCCCCTTTCTCGGAAAAATTGTTCTAATTTATTAAATTCACTATTTCTTTCATCTATTCCTTGGCATAATCTATCTATCCTAGTATATTGTCCCTTAACTATATTTTTGAAAATAAATCTTGGATGCATGCTATCGTATTGCAATAAGGTATTTTTCCAACATTCTTTCCTGAATAACGATGTTTTAAGTCTCCCTTGTCCATCCTTTTGAATTTTAAGATCCAGAAAATTAATATCAGAGGTTGAATATTCAATTGAGAATCTTAAGAAGTCTGTTGTTTTCTCTAGGTCAAATATAAAGCTTTGTAGTTCATGTGAAGTTCCATCCCATAACAAAAGTATATCATCTACAAATCTGTAGTATAGAAGTATCTTTTTGTAACTGGGGTGTGGAAATAAGCATGTGGTTTCCCAACTATATACAACAAGGTTGGCATATGTGTTAGCGCAGGGGGTGCCCATGGCTACCCCCCACTGTTGTATATAGAAGAGCTCATTGAATGTCATGACATTATTTGTTAGCACTATTTCTAATAGAGTATTTAGTAAAGATTGTTCATTACTAGAATACTTTCTACTCTTGCTTAATAAAGACCTAATAGCCTCCATTCCATAAGAGTTAGGAATTGCAGTAAACAGACTCTTTACATCTAGTGTGACTAAAAGATGTGCCTCTGATACAATAAAATTCAAATTTCTGATGTTATCTATTAGTTGGTATGAATCTCTTAGGATGGTGGGAATAACAGATACTAATGATTTTAGCTTTTTTTCTAAAAAAATAGAAGCATTTTCCATTACCCAATTATGTCCCACAACAATGGGACGAAGGGGAGGTGGTGTTATCCCCTTATGCATTTTTGGGAGACCTTTCAAGTAGGGTAAAGTCGGATGTTCAATTAATAAGAATAGGTAGAAATCATAGCTAATTTGTCTACATAACAAAAGTTCATAAAGATCTTGATGTACCTGAAAAATCAACCTTTGAACAGTTTTCTCATCTATCAATTTATAAGTATTGTGGTCCATTAAAAGGAGCTCCATATACTTATAATAATCCCTAGTGTTTAACAAAACCAGCCCCCCACCCTTATCTACTGGTCTAATAGTGATTTTCGAGTTACTTGTTAAAGCATTCAATGATGTCCATTCATCTCTTGTCAGGTTATGAAACAAAGAAAGTAAACCCTTGTTGTACGACATATAATGTTTGTATAAATCATTTTCACATATTTTAATAAAGGAATCTATACATGGATGAAATACAGGTGTATATGAACTTTTCCTTTTAAAACATTCAAATTCAGACTGAGCATTAGAGTTTATATTACTAGTTGAATCCTTTTTAAATAACAATTTCAGTGCTATTTTACGAGCAAAAGCTCTTAAATCAGTTAATATATCAGAAATATTACTGACTTGCGCCGGTATGTAGCTTAAACCCTTGTTCAACAGAAAATAATCCGTGTCGGTCAACGATAGGTCAGATAAATTGTAGACCAAACTGTTCAGTCCCTTTGTCGGCCTCTTTTGTTCTGCGGTTCCCCTGATAGCTTCCTTTTGCCTCTTACTCGGCTCTCCGATCTTCCTCTTGAATCCCTTCTTGGGCGTACCGGTAAGGGTAAAAAAGATTCGATGTTTGTTTGCTGCATTTTAGGTTTTGCTCCCAGTTCCACATGTTGCTGCATGGCCATTTGGTTGGGTGGTGGAGTATCATTTAATTCAGGAGAGGCATGTCTAAGACTTCCGGTCGATGCCGCCATGATGTCATTCCGTGTAGCTGCAGTAGTTAAAGGGGAAATGTTAATGTTACTATTGGAGATATTCCTGGGTGTATCTGGTACTACCATTTCGGTTCTACGCTGCGTATTATCTTGATTTTGCCTCGACCATACAAAGACCTGACCATTCAAAAAGTCTCTATGGTCTCTTTGCAATTTCCGTAGTTTAATTACTTGCAATCTTTCTCCATAGGCATCTACTTGAGTTATTAAGTTGTCAAGCCTGTTAATGAATGTTTCCCCTTTAAATCTTTTCACCATGTCTCTGTACAGAATATCATTTTTCTCCATTAGGGCATTTTCTATAGGGAGAAAGTAGTCTATGAGTAATTTTATATAATTAAAACTGAGATCTAGATTCAGTTTTTGCCAACTTTTGAGAAGTTCCGGATGGCTATTGCCATAAGAAGGCATACAAAGAACTCTCATCCCTCTCGGGACTATTTTAAAATGCAGACATGCTTCTAAATGTCGTCGCTGCCATACTAGCCGAAATTGTCTATACAAGTTGTTTTCAAGTTCTTTGTAAAGAGGATTAAACTCAGATAATAAATTGACAGTACCTGGTTCAGTAGGATTTATATCCGTTGCCAATTCCAAGGTGAGTAGAGGATTGGCTTTTTTATCAAACAAGTTATTCCATTTTGAAAAATTCCTTTCAGGGTTATAGTCCAATTCCAATGCTGAGCTGTCCATCGTGTAGGGGCAGGAAAAAGCAGGAGATATCAAAAAATCGTAGAATGCAGCAAACCTGACCCTCGAAGGTGATTCCAGAGCAAAAACGAATGATGTAGTAGAAACTGGAAACCAACCACCACGTAAAATCAATTCTTTATTAGAACAAGAGAATAAGCGCTTTCACGTGCATCCACAAAGGCACGCTTCTTCAGATTCAATAAACATGATATAAAATCACTCATTATATATAAAAACACTAATTTAATTATATGTAATTATCCAATTAAATTCAGTTGTTGCTTATTCAATTAATTAACCCACTTAAGTATAACTTAAAGAATGCTTGGTACTACTTTTCTTTTAAAGTCATCAACTCTAAATAATGCATTAATAACAAAAAACCATAAAAACTATTAATGACACAGCACAAAACAGTCTTCCAGATTTAACCAAGTATATAAAACATTGTGTACTGACATATATAAAAGCTGTGAAATGTCTGAAATTATGAAGCTTATAAAAAACATTATAAAAATAATGTCAGCTTTTAAAACTCTAATGACAGCGTTACTTAAATAAACAGCATTAGATGTACAGTTCAAAAATACAATATACCGATACATGGAGCTTACTACTGACAATGTATATAGATATTACTAATATGCAAGATAATATGAAGCCTGCATTTAAAACAGTAATGTTTTGAATATATCTAATGTGATTTTAACACGTGAGCAGAAGCAGCTTTTGAATAAAGGATTGAATTTTGTGCCCGGCTTTTTTGTTGATGAAACCAGTATGGTATCTGACTTATATGAATTTTGCCGTAGATTAAACCTCAAATTGTTTTTTTGATTCTGGCAATAACTCTCAAAGGTCTACTGAGTTTAGATTTTTCAAATCTGATTTCCAGCCACGCATAAACAAACGTGTCAATACTCTTACAGACTGTCCTTAGGGACATACATTTCAACACTGGTGATCATTTGATGTCGAGTCATAATTTAACAGGTGGAGAAAGCAAAGCCCTACAGAAGCTAAAGGATAACCATAAGATTGTTATTGTACCTGCAGACATGGGAGGGGCAGTAGTCATACTGGACACAGATTATTATCTCAGCTAGGGTAAGGGACAGTTATCCAACCCCCACCACTATATGGCTATGCCCATTGACCCTACACCCAATTTCAAGGAAGATATTGATTCCTTTTTAACTAAGGCTGTTGATGAGGGCATTATCTCAGAGACAGTTAAGTCTCATCTTACTGTTAGGGATCACCAGAAACAGATTATGTATCTCCTACCAAAAATACACAAATCACTGACCAAGCCACCAGGTCGCCCTATTGTTTCGAGGATAGGTTCATTGACGGAACCTCTTTCTGCTTTTTTGACCCAGCATCTGTAACCGCTGTTGGATTTGATCCAGGCACATATACAGGATACTCAAGGATAGGTTCATTGACGGAACCTGTTTCTGCTTTTTTGACCTAGCATCTGAAACCGCTGTTGGATTTGATCAGGGCACATGATACCACTCATTTCCTAAAAATACTGTCTGATACACAACTTGAACCTGGGTGGCTCCTTTGCACCCTTGATGTCAAAGCTCTATACACCAACGTCCCCCATTGGGCCAGTCATCATGCTTTAGAATTCTGGCTGGACCGTGCCAATTTGTATCCAGCTGGATTTAATACTCTACTCCTTTGTATGGCTGAGCATGTGCTCAATAAAAATGTATACTATTTTCAGGGGGAATGCTTTTGGCAGATTCAGGGCACCGCGATGGGCCATCTATGCGGATTTGTTCATGGCCTATCTGGAAGAACAGCTTATATATGACCCCTCCCACAACTTGTATATTAACAAAATTGACATCTGGAGGAGATATCTGGATGAATGTTGGATGGTATGGCAGGCTGATACGGGATTTCTTCTTGACTTTGTCCAACATATTAATGAAAATAAATGGGGCATAGAGTTTACCCTTAACTCTGATTGCAACAGAATCAACTTTTTGGATGTTACAGTCCAGAGGAATTTGGACAATACACTCAGTACCAAAGTATTTCAGAAGTATCCCCAGTACAACTCGCTTCATGCATGTCTATATCACATTATCGAAAGTCGAACTTTATTGATCGATTAAGTAAAACATCGAATAATGTATATAAAAAACATTAAAAATAAAAATACTAAATGGCGTAGGCAGGGGGGAAAGCCCCACTGCACCCCCCACACCCCCCCTACTAAAATATACCAAGACTGCACTACATTGAGGTAAACAGAAATTTCCACTTATTGAGATTTCCGTTTACTTGCACAATGTTCTTAACTTTCGATATTGTCATGCCGACAATATCAGACTCAATATTGTCAGCTTATGACAAAATGAAGTAGACCCCTTCATGCTACCAGCTTGCACCCCAGCCATACCATTCGCAACATCCTGAAATCTCAATTTTTACATATGAAGAGAATTAGTTCCACTCAGGAAGAATATGACTCTTCTCAACAGGATCTTAGTAATAGATTCTGGGTTAGGGGATATAGGGACTTTGACATCATTTCTGCCAGTAATTGGGCCAATACTCATGATAGAATGTCAATATTGGAATATAGGGTCAAAACTCAGAGGACCACTACTGATACCATTAGGTTTATCACAACATTTGGGAGGAACACGAATGTTATTAGGGAAACTATTAATAAACATTGAAATATCCGCATGGCTAATGATAGCTTGCGCCAAGTTTTGGGGACGAGATGCCAATTCTCATTTAGGAAAGGCAAAACTTTGGGTTCCCATTTCTCTCATTTCAAACACATCAGCAGTGGGGATACTATATATCAACAACATTCTTTGTCGGGGGACACTCTTTTTGGTACTTTCCCCTGTGGACACTGCTCTTCATGTTGATATGTTAGCAAACAAACAATTTTCCAGCAAAAACACCAGCAAGGTGTATGACATAAAATTCTATGGGAATTGTGGAACTGATTGGATTATTTATCTGGCCACTTGTAAATGTTCGGCCTATTATATCTGCCAGACGTTTCGTCCACTGACAGTACATATGTCTGAACATCGGAGTGACATACGTAACAAACGAGAAACTAATGCCCTCTACAGACACTGCATGATACATAACAATGCGTATTTTCATTTTTTTAATAATTGACAGAATTGCTGGTAACAGAAACAATATGCAGGGCTGGCATAGTATTTTAGATAGGAAGGAAAAATATTGGACTGTTTTTTTCCATTGGTGGATGGGTTTATATTTGGAGGGATGATATTATCTGTTTATTTGTATTCCACTGATGAGGGCGGTTATGCTGAACCCGGTAGGGAGGATTAAACTTTGATTTACCTACCATATGACAGTATTTTGAGTCTTTTTTGCCATTTACACCTTCGTGCTGGCCACTTGTGTTTTGTTCTATGAAGGAGGCCTGAGGCATACGAGCATGGTAACAAACTACTGTCAGTATATCTTTGCAATACTGCATTGGTTAACCTCCTTATCTAACTGCATCCTGCTTTGATACTTTTCTGCACTGATTTTGCATTAAGCAGCTGCTTTATGCATGTTTTGATATCCTAATGCATCTCACAGACTGGTACACAACAGTTAGTCTTCTGCTTTGTTTACATTTAGGTTTATAGCTAGGTACTAGGCTATTGGCCCTAGGAAATATATAAGCCTAGCCAAAAAGGTACCCTGGCTTTTGCCACCCAAGCAAATTTTTCCTGTGCCCCTGTCGAGCAGAGCCACAGAAGTGATCCCCATAGTGAATTTCCTATTTCCCATCCAATTTGTCACTGAATTCTGTAGAGGCTATTTCTATGTTTGCAGTCAATGTTCATAGGTTTATAGGTGTTTACTAGGCTAATGACCACAAGGGCCTTTTGAAGCCTAGCCATGCATCCCAAATCTCTGATAAGTTCTGATACCCTTGATAAGTGTAAGCATGGTTCTGGGAGATGAACCTTTTACAGAGACATATGTGCCAAATCAGGAATGAATTTCCAGTTTCCCATCCAATTGTCCAAGTTGTACTTGAATTGGGTTGGGAGGAACTCTGCTTCACATGGATGGGTAGCCTGTTCCATAGATGCGGTAGTCTCTGGGATACATACCTATTTCTCTAGCATGTTCTATTTATATCACAGGCAAGGTTCAAGTCATTAGAATGGGTAAATCTAGTGCTGTTTGTTTTGTGGATATGCAGGAGGGCCAACAGAGTGGGGTCTGACAATGCCCTGTATGCCAGGCACAGATTTCCCCTCAAAAGCCTGTAGGAGACAGAATACAGGGATAGGGCCTTGAGGCAGTCTGCATAGGACATTTTACTTATGCCTTCTGTTAGTGAAGAACCTCTGTGGATGTTCCAATTCTTGGATATGTCTGGTTAGGTAAATACCAAAGGGGGGCATTGTACTCAATGATAGGTCTGATGAATGCCAAATACATTGGAACAATGACTTCCTTGGACTTAGATGCCATACCTTTGTTTATAAGTTGCGCAACATAGAATGATTTTCTTACCACTGTAGACACATGATGGTCAAAGGCTAGATTACTGTCTATGTGTGTCCCTAAGTCCCTGACTACTCTGTCAACTCTAAGGGGTGTGTTGTCAATATGATAGTTACCAGGGATGGATGATTTCCCAAAGGATACTATTATGCATTTTTTCACATTAAGTTTTAGTCCATGGCTCTGACACCAGTTGTTTTTCTGTGTTAGCCCCTCCTGGTGAACATTTGTGTCAATGTGAGATTCAATGACAGCTCCTAATTTGCAATCATCTGTAAATTTAGTCATCCAGAGACCACTGACATTGTCCTTGACATCTGAGAAGTAAATGCCGAAAAGGAGCAGTCCAAGGACTGATTCCTGAGGGACTCCACTTGTTACTGGCCTCTTTTGTAGAGGTAGATTCCCCACTTCGAACTTCCTGAGTCCTGTCTGTGAGCCAGTTGGCTATCCATTGGGTGACATATGGGTTTGTACCTAGGCTCTTGACTTTGCCAACAATGCCTGAGTGGGGTATTGTGTCAAATGCCTTGGCCAGGTCAAGGTAGGCAGTGTGAACAATTTTACTCTCATCCATTGCTTTGGTGACCTTCTCAAAGAAGTCCACCAGGTTGAGTAAGCATGCTCTGCCCCTGACGAAACCAAACTGGGCTTAGTTCAGTGTCTGGAGGTTGATTATATCGCTATTGATCATCTCCATGATAATTCTTTCCATGACTTTACATGTCAAACTAGTGAGACTTATGGGTCTGTAGTTTTCAGAGTCTGTAGATGGCCCACCTTTGTGCAGAGGGATAACTGTTGCCTTTCTCCATTCATATAACTATAATAATTTATCCTCTGCCCTCTTCCTGGATCTCTCCAAGGCATTTGATATGGTTGATCACCAACTACTAATCCACACCCTGAAAACATTCTGTCTAGATACTAAAGCCCTTCAATGGTTCCAATCTTATCTGCGTGGTAGACAGCAGGCTGTCCTTTGACAAAACAAACTATCTAGCCTCCTACCCAACTCCCTTGGTGTTCTCCAGAGTTCTATACTAGGGCCCCTTCTGTTCTTCATTTTCATCAATGACCTTTACACTGTCATCCCAAAAGTCAGCTGTATTCAATATGCAGATGGCGCCACACTGATCTGTTCGGCCACATCTCAGACAGATCTGTGGTCATCAACCCAGAATACATAGTAGAAAATTGGCTTTCTGGTCATCGTCTGATCTTAAACGCCAAAAAACAAAGCTGCTACTTTTCCCCCTGACTCATAGGTCCACTGCATTTACCTTTACCATAAACTCCAATAATGGCACTATAATCTCCCCAGACACCTCTACAAAATTACTAGGTATTATCATAGATGATCTTAAATTCGACTTGCATGTCAATCAAACTATCAAAACCATCAATAAAAAACTAGTGTCACTTTACAGGATTAAATCTTTCCTAACCCCACTGGCTAGAATTGCCGTTATACACTCTCACCTACTCTCAACTCTTCTCTATGCATCCCCTTTACTCACTAACTTAAACAAGTCTGTTCTTAAACTCTCTACCAGCTACAACCACATTGCCAGATTTGCCACTGGTCTGCCCTTTAGGACACACCATTGTGTCAATCTAAACAAGCTTGGGTGGCTAGAACTGCCCAGTTTGATCCAGTATAACTAAATTATTCTGGCATATAATGTTCTTAACAATCCAGACAACAGTCCTGCACTTAAAAACATTATTACCCTCTACAATAATCCTAGACCTCTTCGATCTTCCAATACATTGCTAGTTCAAACTGTCAAAACTAATAACTCAGCCAGAGAGACTCTGTTTGTCAACTCTATAGGTAGAACCTGGAACTCCCTCCCAGCTGATATTACCCTACATACCACCCTGAGTCAATTTACGAAAAGACTCAAACAGTACGGACTAACTCTCTTCTAGTATGGTGTTAAAAAAACTGTAATTTAGCTTAGTTGTGTTACATATCCTGGTCTTACACCTGGGTTTCCTCAAAATTTGGAACTGTATAACTTATTTAAGTATGTAACCAGTGTATAAATTGTATTAAGTAAACTTATCTGCTTGTACCTTAGAGCTTTTCTCCCTGGGCCTCCCCTGAAAATGGACAGTCAGACTATCCCGGTCAACAAATGTAAAATAAATAAATAAAATAAATAAATGAGGCACAAAACCTGGCTGAAGGCTACAGTTAAACAGTAATTACAGAGGGCCTGACAGGTCAAGTTTCATGCTATTTAGAAGGTGTCCTGGGATATTGTCTGGGCATAGTGTTGCAGTGTTCTTGGTCTTGGAGAGAGCATTACGGACCTGCTCCCTAGTGATAGTAGGGGAGTTATATTTGAAGATATTTCCTGAGGAAAGGTTGAGGGGGAGACAGGGGTAAAGTTGGAGTTGAATTTATCAGCCAGGACGTTTGCTATGTCTTCTGGCTCAGTAAATGTGGCTCCATTTACAATGAGCTCTGCACAAAATTGTGTATTCCCTTTGAGGTTGCAGACATAGCTAAAACATGCTTTGTGGTTGTCCTTGGCCTGGAAGGCCAAACTTACCTCAAATTTGGCTTTGGTAGACTTTATTTGTCCTCAGAGTTGTTTGTTTAGTTTGAGAGTGCTTTTATCCTGCTGGGTGCTGCACCTCCTAATTTTTGCCATAATTTTCTTCATCCTGTTATACAGCCTAATGGTTTTGTGATTCCACCAGGGTGGCTTGCTTTTTGAGTTAGTTCTGTACTTCTTCCTGGTGGTTACAACTGCCTCTATGCAGCTATTAACATGCTTGCACAGGGTTTCTGTGAAGAGTTCTGCATAGGCAGCAGTGTTCTCAGGGTTTATGGAGGCTTGAAATTTTGCCAGAGTCTCACTAAATAGCAGGAGGGTAGCCTTAGAATAGTTCCTGAATATTCCAGGTATAGTTGGGGGTCCAGTTTTTATTTTTACTTCAAAGGAGACCATTTTGTGGTCTGACCTTACCAGGGAAGTCTTTACAGTAGGGGGTGTGCAGCACTCTCCCATATTAGTGAGGACCAGATCCAGTATGGTTGCACCCCTGGTTGGTGTACTGACTATCTGGTCCAGGGAGTTTGTTTTTTACAAAATCCAGGAATCTCTGTGCATGTACATTTGGTGACATATAAGATTCCCAGTTAATAGTGGTGTAATTAAACTCATCCATGAATATGGTATTGGGCTGAATGGTTAGTGTTTCTAATAAGTTTAAATACATGGTATAGGTTTCCTGAGTCATAGAGGGGGACCTATAGCTTGCAAGGAAGTGGTATTCAATTTTGCCTATGATGATTTGAACATGGAGCAGCTCAAGTGCATTGTCTTGTTTCACCAGCCTTGAAGTATATTTATCTTTGATGTAAATAGATACACCTCTACCTTTAGACCCTACCTGTGAAGTAGCTGGCCTAAATGTGTGGAAGACATTATAACCTACATTGTTTTCTGTTTATACTTACATCAGATTGGATGTGCTCAAATAAACACCTTAGATGACCATAACAAATCACACTTCTGCCATTGGATTAACTGACTACCTATCAACAATATAGTTGCACAGCTCAGTCTAACAACTGCAGTACTTTACGTGAAAAGTAATAAGTGGATATGCTATCACTTTAGGAAACGTTAACTATTTTAAAATAGCTAAACAGCATCAATTTTATTCTCAACCATTTTGCAATGTTTTATAACTTTGAAATCTAATTATAAAGTGGACGTGCAGATACACTGCATAATATATGGTATCTTGAAGTGATGGAACATTGCATTTCTTAATAATCTATTGAGGAAAAGTTCTTGCAATGTGAAATGTAGAACAGTGCCTAACTGGCTGCAGCTAGGAAACCTGTTATAAAAGGAATAGCATATACTATTTATTTCTTATTATAATGGCAAGCAATCTGTTTACAATTTGCAGAGTAAAATCAGCTTGATGAGATCAGTTTATAGTTTGTACACTTTTGGGCACTAATTGGTGAAACAAGCATGCGACCCACGGAAGGTAAACATTAGTCAAGTTGTTTATACTGAAAGGAAGCGCTACATGCTTAAGCAATAGAAATAGCCTCTAGTGGTAACCATGATGAATCCAGTAACAGCAGATGAAACAAGAAGCAACTAATTACTATGCAATGCACAGCATCCTTCAGATGTGATAGGATGCAAGGCTGCATGGAAAACTAGTCTTGGGGGAATTTCAAAATATGACCACCCAAGCATAAAGAAGAGGGCAATGCTAGCTGACAGGCAAATAAGCTGAATATACATTTATTTAGCATAGTGCCTGCTAAGTCTTCTTAAAATAAGAACTCTTTCATTTTTGTTTAAAAAACACAGCTGAAAGAGTGGCGTTTAAGACATGCACACTTCTGAACATTGTCATTTTTTTTAGTACAAAAAGGAATCATGCTCCACTTGAAAACATTAATGTAATCTTGCCATTTTATTATGTTGCAATGCATTACATTTAGCACTTTTCAACACAGATAATGCAAATGATGTACTTTTTAGCAACAAGGAGAATGGGGGCTCAGTATTAAATTTTCTTTTAACTAAGGTTTCATTTAAACATTTGAAACAAAATATTTTAAAATCCCAACAAGCAGTCTGTCACAAAAAAGTATGCAACATTAACCTGCCAAAGATTGCAGGGGATACAAATTGCTATAGAACAGACATTAAGGAACGGTTTATTTCTATATGTTTGGAAGACTTATGCAGCTTTGAAGTGTCTGCTATAATTTAAACTAATACAGGCTTATAAAAAAGACACCTGTCAGTATTATTTTATAATCCATACCCAAAAGAAATTAGCCAAGGAACCGTAGCCTATTCCAGATATTGTTTTTTACTTTTTGTGTCTTGCCCTGTAAAACCTGATAATAGTTTAGGACTGATGACAAATAAAATGTTTTTAAATTTCTTTCATTTAAAATAGATGCACATAACTATGTCTTATCTTCTTTTTTTTTTTTAATGATCTCTAGATCCTGGCAGAGAGCCAGCACCAGAGATGCTGGAAATTACATATTCGCAGTATAAACCTTAGGGAAGCTAACACACTCATTCTTTTAGAAATTCTGGGCTTCTAGCCAGACCTAGAACAGTTTGATTTCACAGTTTGTGAAGATTTTAATCATTTGCAAAAAATATACGTGCGCGTGTGTGTGTGTGTGTGTGTGTGTGTGTGTGTGTGTGTGTAAGGGAAAGGTAGTAGCTTAGCTTGGCATAGTAAATATTCAAAAAATGCATACATATTTTTCTCTTAACTCAGTAAGCCATTCCAGTCACTTGTTTCTCCCCTAGCCAGCCCACAAATCTCAGTGTAGTTTTCCATCTGTTCAAGCAGTGCCTTCCTAAATCACTACACACTTGGCTGCATTTCTTATTTTTTTTTTTTTTTTCCCTGGGCTGTCAAATACGTTCCTATGAATCTCTACCAGTAAGTAGATCTCTAGAGTCTGACTGCCTGTAGCAACTTTCATTGTCATGAAAAAAAATCTGTATTTTACTCAATAAAGAATATATGTTCATTATAGCCCATATTTTGTACTTAACTCATGTGTTCACTTTTGGCAAGCAAACGTGTGTGTTTAACTGCATGGTGCAACTTCTCATCTAAAGTAGCTTTTGGTTTTGTATAGATCAGTTTTATGTATGCCATATATTAGTTTCTAATTAACTTTGAGTCCACATGTCCCAGTTTATATTCCTGACTACATTCAATGTTGCTTGTAGTTCTGATATCTCAGGTTCCTACAGATCTACATTGTACAGGAGCTGGATACATGTATTTTTGTTTGGTTTTTCTCATGTGATACTCTGTCTCCAGCAATGTGAGTTCACTTTTACTGTTTTTAAGATTTTATTACCCATCTCCTCATTCTCAATTTAGAAAGTCAGATTGTCATCCAAGATTGTGGTTTCAATATGCCCCCCACACATCTTGAAGGTTAAAATGGATTCAAGTTGCTTTAACTCACTGGTTCCTGTATAAGTCATTTGGTATATTTCCATTTGCTACCTTTGATTCTATATAGTACATTGACAGTCTTTTGCATCGGGTCTCATTAACTGAGTACCTTACAAATTAACTAGTTGAAATGTAAAAGGGTCGAGCATGGTGAACAAAATGGCACCGAGGCTGCTTATGTGAGATGGTGTACCATGGAGATAATGTATTCATGAGGCAGAGTGCAGTGATTTTGACTTATGTATGTTTTCATATTCTTGCAGTTTATGTAGAACTGGAAGCAATAAATGAAAGTAAAGTACCTCATAGAAAAAAGCCACATCAACTTTTCAAACACAGAAGAAAACTAAACATCAAATATGAACACAAGAGAGAAGCTGTGTTTTCCATAATATTTTTAAAACTGATGATTTGCAAATTACTGAATGCGCCATCTAAAACACCATAGTGGAAAACAGAAGCTATAGCTTCAGCAGCAGCATTCACCCTGTTTGCCCA
The DNA here is from genome assembly GCF_019279795.1 of Protopterus annectens. Lineage (NCBI taxonomy): Eukaryota > Metazoa > Chordata > Ceratodontiformes > Protopteridae > Protopterus > Protopterus annectens. The sequence continues at coordinate 735,846,904 of NC_056749.1, forward strand.
TTTGACACATGGAGTCAAGGTCTTACATCAGCAGTGACGGTCACCTAGAGCCAATGTTTAGACTGCTGAGTGGCAAGCTCTGTTGTAGCTTGTAATGCACTTAGAATACAATTTTTACTACATATTTTTACTGCTAGCTTGTCAGTTATTATAAAGATGTGAGGTCCGGGGAGAAATGCTTTAGACGCATGTCTTTGTAATGTGGGAGGAAACTGGAGCACCCGGAAGAAACCCACACGAATGCAGAGAGGACATTCACACTCTGCACAGAAGGCATCCCAGCCGAGAATCAAACAGGAGGACCTCTTGCTGTGAGACAACAATGCTACCGCTGCACCACTGCGCCATCCTGTG